>NC_138223.1:42008507-42206007 GCF_964197995.2 Scardinius erythrophthalmus
CAGAATAGCTATATTATATCAACATCAACTCCATAGGTCAGAATTTCCATAGGTTCCATCCACCATAACATTAAAATGATCTCAAAGAAAATTGGCAAATTTGTGCCCAGGGTGTTCATCCAGTGACAGAACTAAAAACAAAAGAGATATCACAGTATCATGTTCAGTACAAGCGCTTTGTATAATTTAAGCTTGTATTGTTAACTCTGAGTGATGCTAAGAATATTTTTTTATAATAAATACATCTTCCAAGCTCTAAAATATTTTAGCAAATATTGTTGTGGACAATGAGGGGACATTGAAGTCAAAAAGACTGAGATCTCTTACTGTTTGGCCAATTATATTGTTATCCATGTTAACTGGTATAATCTGGACACCCCTTCATTGCATTCGAGTCACGCGCCTGTGTGTCACCTTTTCAAAGTCTAGTTGAAAGATATGCTAATCAAAAATACAAGTATATCCTGCTAGTCAAGTTTGATATAGTTTCTTGTTATTTTAAAACATGACAGCAGCAACAATACTTTAGAACTCAACTTCCCGAATGAAATGCCAATGCTTGCGAAACAACAAAAAAGAGCCACTCCCGAGAAAGTGCGTCATGAGTATGACAGCAAGGGCAACAAATTTGACAAGCCTATATCTTTGCAATAGTTTGCTGCGTGGGTATGTGTTGGAATTGTCACTATGTCTATAATGTATTTGAGCTTGGGTTATGCAGTAAAAAATTTTCTGACTGCAATTCACTAAAGGAATTCACTAAATTCACCTAAAGTAGGGGGAGACCGGGTGTGGTTGTAACACTTTTTACTTCAGTATACTTTTAGCTATTTTTAGCTATGGTGCTGAAACTTTTATACAAAGTACCCACAATTGTTTACTACAAAAGGCACCAATTCAAACCTCTGTACAAATATCACAGCCCCTATGAGTTAATGTCAAATACATGGTGTGCCTTTGTTACAACCCACCCCACTACCGTGCCCGGTGTATAGGTTGTAATACTGAGGCAAGTTGTAACAATTAGACAAAAGAAGCAAAAACAGTGGCCACACCATGAAATATGTGTCAAAAACAGGTTTATTGACACAATCCAAAAGAATAATCTAAAACAATGCCTCTCTCTCTATGACTGACCATAACTCATATCCACTTTCCGTTTTGAGTGTGTGCATGTGTGCATGTAAATTAGTCTCCCAGAACTATTATTAACTATTAACTATTAGATCTTAACGATATTTATGCTTAGTTAAGACTCGACTCCAGTGTACCTGTGTAAAGAATGTTTTTTTAGGTCTAACAAAAACTCTCTAATTCTCATCGTCACAATGGTGACAAATTAAAAGTTTTTAACCCTATAGTGCAGGCTTGGTGGGCCCAGGGACTGCATAGGGCACATTTTATGCCTAGATTTTGGGCTGTCCTAGACGAAAGATGACCAAATGTGGTGATTTGTGGCTCCTAAACGGTGGTCGTACAGTGAGAGAGGTTCAAAGACGGCCATTGTCACGGTCTTGCGACCAAAGATAGACTGCAATAATTTTCTGAGAGTGTCACATTCTTACAGTGTGTTTGCTGCTATGACATACATTTACTGACTAGCCAATAAAAAAGCAACATGAAATGGTTTATTGATCAACGCGACATGGCACGAAAACTTAAAACTACTTACCTCAAGCTCCATTTGCAAAATCGGCATGTCAAGTTGGCCTCTTTTCCCAAGCCATGACCGCATCCATATTTTCCTCTTTTTTCAGCGCACATAAAAATCACAATTGCCAAAGTGTGATTCATCTTGCTCTATTTTCTTTACTATAAGCACATGCTGATGACGTTTTATTCTTCTATACTAACCTCCGTTGTAGCCTACGATTCAATGTCATCATCATACAGTCTGCATGCATGTCATACCATGGGCGAGGCTAGTCCCTTTTTAGGGGTGCTTCAGCACCCCTAAAACTTGGAGTAAGAAATGTTGTTATTCTAAAAATATATATAAATATTTTTTGTCTTTGACAAGGTTAAATAATGTTCTTCATCTTCAGTCCGCAGCAGCGCCAAGCAGAGCGCAGGTCAGAAACAAAGGCTCGCGTGTGTGTGTGTGTTCGTTCATCTGAGCCTCATTGGTCTTTCACTTCTCGTCAATGTCAGAATATTTGAGATGACCAATCAAATCGAAGTAGGCGGACTTTATGCTCACAGAAGCTGCTGAGCGCGAATTTTACATGGAATTTTAGCAGCACGACTGACGCTTCAGTTTACGGTCAAGTGCGAGTTAAGAAGATGTAAGTAGCTAAACTAAACATTTTATATTTGACAGTTTTTTAGGTCATAAATGTTAAACGAATGACAAAAATAATTAGAAAACTAATACATTTTTGTCTAATTTCGCCATTTTGAGCTGAAAATAGGCCTATATAACGTGTAATTATGTCATTGTGAGGGGGCAAGAAACATTAACAAAGCCGTTTTCATAGGCACAAGATTAATAATGCATGTGTACATGTTGAGAATTAATATAATACAATTTGTAGCCTTCAGTAAATTAAAAAAAGTTCAGCTTTAGGAGGGGAAGAGACAGGGCAAGATCAGGAGACTGAGAGAAAAAGACAGTGATGGAGATGAGGAGACTGGTTTGAAATCTATTTCTTATCCTTTTTTGGCCTTCAAATGTCTTGAAATGCACATATCAGAGAAATAAAAATGTTTAACCCCATAACAACCTCACATTTATGACCTCTTTGATTATAAAGCCCTGTCTATGGCCATGTATTAGGCCTAGATCAATAATGAATGTGTACATATTGTGAATGAATTTAATAAACTTATGCCGAGTTCAGACTGCACGATTTTCAAAAGAGTCGGGTCACTGTTCTTTTCACACTGCATGACTATGCAGGGTAAGATTAAGTTGCTGGTGTGTTCACACTGCACGATGCATCGGCGACAGGAGGTTTCACACTGCATGATTTTCAGGAGGAAGAATCGCCGACAACTCCTGTCTGGCCCGCAAACTACGTTTCGCAATCAAACACACGCGAGAAGTGATAAGGAAATAACGTAAAATCCCGCGTGCGTAAGACCGCAGCTCTCGCGCGAGACTGAAATTGTTATTAAAAATGATAGCCTGCAAGAAGCTTGCGATCCAAATTGTCTGTGCACTGATTTGCAGCGAAAAGGAGAAAAAGAAAAACATTATGCGTGAGGAAATGGCTGGGAAGACAAGGGGAGCAAGGACTGTGTGTTCTGCAAAGAGAGTTTGGGGTAAATAAATAATGTTGCAATGTGTTGCTGTTGCTGCTGGTCAAGCAAATGTTTGTGCTTTGTTTCTGTTTGATATAATTGTAAATATATCTATTAAAATACTGATATTGTGGTCTATAACTCCTCCACGAACTCCCCGCTGCTCTGTATCTTGCTCTCTCATTGGCTGTCGGTCATCGCCGATGTAGTTTTCAGTCAGAACACTTTCACACAGCAGGATTTTGAATCGCCGACAGGTCCAGATATTTAGCATGCCAAATATCTCACGGGCGTCGGCGACTCGTCGGTGATTCTCTCAGATCGCGTCTTTGCTCATTCACACTGCGTGATTGTCACTCGCGTGAACGAGCACCGATTTGCCTGTGATTTCGGGCATTTGTCGGCGATTTCTCAAAACCTGTCGGCGAGCCAAAATCGGGGCTAAAATCATGCAGTCTGAACTCAGCATTAGTTACCTAGCTTTCCTGGTAGCTTTGTCTGAGAAAATGATTCATAAATCAACCTATCAGTTGACCCTATGTTTACTTTCTTCACTGACAGACAAAAATGAAAAGCCTATATCAGTCAAAGCTCAGCTTTAGGAGGGGAAAAGACAGAGCAAGATAAAAACAAAGAGAAAAAGAGTGTGATGCTGATGAAGTGTGGAAAATAAACAGCTGCCCGCACATGGTTTTAAAGCTGTTGTTATCCAATTTTTTTGGCCTTCAAAACATCTTAAAATGCACATATGTAGATCAGAGAAATCAACATTTTTTCGGGGGAGCATGCCCCCGAACCCCCCTAAATCACACTGTCTTTAGCAGGGATTACCCAGACTTCCTTTGGCTCTGAGTTTCCAAATGGCTCTATACAAATAACACAAAGTTCTCATTGTCTACATTCTCATAATTCTCTTCACAGGCTTTCAGCATTGTCTTCACAACTGATCTGCCCTCCTTTGAAACCCCATTAGTTGCTTTAAAAAAAAAAGTGGGCAGGCACACCTCTATCTGTATCTCTTTATATTTTCTTGCCATTCTGCAAAATTATTAAAAACAAACTGTTCTTAGTTGTTAGCAAGGGGATGGAAGTAAGTTAACACTTTTAAAAGTTGCGTTACTTTTTTCTTTATTAAATCTGCATGAGCCTATTTCCAGCCTTGACAACCATTCATATAGGATCCGGGAGGATGTGGCTAAACAATGAAATTATCATAGCTTATCCCTGATTGATGGAATTGGTGGTTTTACAACCCTCCCCATGTTACAACCATACCCAGTCTCCCCTATGAGGAACGTTTCATTAAATAAAGTTTTCTGCGGTTGAGATACATCATGCAAACCTACGGAGCCCCTAAAGGGATGTGGTTGTGGAAAAATTTTCAGGATGGGAGAATTTTTTTTTCCAAATCTTTTGCGTTCCCCCAAGAAACTTTGTGTTCCCTTTCAAAAGCTACAATCAATAGTGCGCTGCTTAGCGCATTGGGAACGTCTTTAATCGTGAACTGCTGTGAATATAGTGTGTAAACCAAGCGCCAACCTCCCTGTCTCTCTCTTGAAACCAACACGGAAGTGAATTAAACAGCAATTCATCAACTGGCCGCTTGAGGCTGGCTGCAAAAGTGAGTCAAATCTGCATCTCCCCCATGTTAAAATTCCCAACTTTACAGCAGAAAAAAAAACATGTTTACAGCCTGGAGCAAAAAGTGGCTTTGGTCTATACAGCTAATTTTGCCCTTCATGACAATTGTGAGGGGGGTGAATTTTTTTATAACTCATCCATTTAATTTATATTAAGCCTTAAATTTCTGCATAATTAAGGGTGTCCACTTTTGAGTGACAGGTGGATTCCCGCTGCAGTGGTCATTAGTCATCATTAGCCGTTTGTCTGCTGTTTGTTAGCCGTCACGTTACATCAGCTAATTGTCTGACTGTAAAAAAAAATACATTCGGGAGTGACGCGCTATCAAGATGGCGACGGTCGCCCACGCCCACTTTAGGCTTCACAAACGGTCTTCAGAAACCTACGGGTGACGTCACAGACACTACGTCCATAATTTTTTACAGTCTATGGTGTAAACACGTCGATGGAATCGACCGCAAGTAATATAGCCTCGGTCGGTGACGTCATCGGCGCGCACCCACGACACAAGGCTATAATTAGATGAGCCACAGGTGCATCGTCAGGTCTTTTGTCTTCAGAGACCTCTCTGTGTTTGGTGTACAAGCATCTATTTCCTCTCTGTCTACTACAGATCTTGGTTAGGAGATATTTAGTTTTACATCTGGCAATGTGCAGATTTTTTCTCTTTCTCATCTCTGAACGATCTAATAAAAGAGTTCAAAAGTCAAAAAGAGAAATGAGTCAGCAAAGTAAGCGCTGTGTCCCTCCATGTTCTCGTCCTATGTCAGAACTGGATACACACGCTTACTGCTTTGTGTATTTGGGGTAGGAGCATGCGATCACTGCATTGGAGTCAGGAGAGTGCGAGCATTGTGAACTGTTCACAGTTAAGATGCTATGTGCTCGTCTTGGCTACTTTCAGTCCGCACCTGCATTAACATCGTGGGGCTCCCAAATGGATTTGGCTGACGAGCAAGAGACGGGTCCGTCCCTTTCGCTTGCTCGCTCACCAGATCCACAAGTTCCCTCGCGTGATCCCAAAGTGCACTCTGGTGCTTCTTCGGCTCACGCAGGGGACGATGATGAATCTCTTGGGTCTACAGACTTCGAGCAGCCAACCTCTGAGCATTCCTCGCACATCGATAAGTCCGTCGAGGAATTACTCGAGGTGGTTACTGTTACCTCCAGTATCTCTTCTCCCGGGAGTTCTATCCAGAGTTCGCCAACAAGGGTCTTGCCTCTTACTGATAGTGCCGCGTTGGCCAAACAGAGTATGGTTCTCAGAGATAATATCTCTCCTCGACGGCTCGCCATGGGCGATTCCGGAGAGGAGGGACCTTCTGTCCCAGGCGGAGGGCACGATATTCCATTCCAGGCCCAACCTGTGGAACCTTCATGTTTGGCCCCTGATGGGTACCAACTTAGGGACACTGGGCTTTCGCCTGCCGTTATTGAGACCATTCTAAGAGACCTCCTCCACTAGAAAGAGTTATGCCAACAAATGGGGTGTCTTTGAAAGGTGGTGTGTCGTACATAATGCAGATCCAGTCAACTGCCAGATTGCTTCAGTTCTGGACTTCATGCAGGAAAAATTATCAACAGGCACATGCCCCGCCACTCTCAAGGTTTATGTGGCCGCTCTTTCGGCTTGCCACGCCTTGGTTGACGGGGTGCCACTCGGGAGACATCCTCTGGTCGCTCGCTTCATTCATGGGGCCAGACGACTGAGGCCTCCCGTAAGTACCAAGATCCCTTCATGGGACTTAGCTATAGTCCTCGAGGGTCTGGTTGAGACCCCTTGGAACCTCTAGAGTCAGCGTCTGACAAACTTCTGACCCTAAAGTAAACCCTGTTTTTTCTTATGGCTATAACCTCTCTAAAAAGAATCGGGGATATGCAGGCACTGTCAATATCGCCATCCTGCTTAGACTTTGCCCCAGGAATGGTGAAAGTGATTTTGCATCCTCATCCTGATTACCTGCCTAAGGTACCTTTCTCGGTTGTACATCCGGTCACTCTTGAGGCCTTCTGCCCTCCGCCGTTCACAACGCCGGAGCAGGAGAGATCTCACAAACTGTGTCCAGACTCTTCAGACCTACCGTCCACCGCACTAGCCAAGTCACATGGCGTAAGTCAGAGCAACTGTTTGTTTGTTATGGGGGCAGCAACAGGGGTGGTTGATGTCACATTGGGTCAGGGATGCTATTGGTCTTGCCTATGAGGCGTGCGGCCAAGCTTCGCCAACGGGTCTAAAGGCTCACTCCACCAGAGGAGTTGCCGTCTCTGCTGCCTTGGCAAGAGTTGCCCCCTTGCAATTTGTTTGTGATGCGGCAGGCTGGTCCTCTCTGCACACATTCATAAGATTTTATAGCTTGGATGTTCATGCCACTCCGGGCTCTCACGTCGTTGAGTCAACGTCACAAGCTAATGTCTAGGGCTTTCTTGCGTTCTTGTGAGCACACCCACACAACCGTAAGGAGTCCAGACTCCTTCTGCTTTTTCAGGTAACAGGGTTGCAGTCAAGTAACCCGGAACATTCCCTCGCAAAACTTTTGTGTTCCCTCGCAAAGATATTTGTGTTCCCACGCAAAACCTGTTTTGAGCTCGGACAGACACTTCCTGTTCCTGTTTACAGTCACAGTAACCTAAACAACGAGCTACAACCCAGTTCTCCTCAAAACGAGCTTTATAATATAAATTTGTCTCTAACCAGCCGAATGAGAGACAAGTCCAAATAAGGGGCCGTCTGCAAAGTGCAAATTCCAAAACACTTCTGCACATTTTATATTATAAAACATATTCAGTAGTTTCACTGTGACACACTGTACTGTCACCAAATTCAGTTCACACATCACTGCTCTCCTGCTGGTTATACTACAATACTTAGTTTGATAAAAAAATGCATAATTTTTATGATTATTTATTCTGAAATAAAATCAATAACTTAATGTTACAACTTTTTAGAAAAAATATTCAATAACTTCACACTGTTATACAGAGTAAGGCCATCAAATTCAGTAAGTAAATATAATGCAAAACCTATGGTTGTAACTATTATGTTAGCTGCTTACGGTACCAATATAATTTGTGTAAAGAATATAGGCCTACTTATTTTTTATGTGCAATTACTTCCCAAACTAAGTGTTGTATAACCAACATTAGAGCAGTGATGTGTGAACGAAATTTAGTGTGTTACAGTGAAGTTATTGAATATTTTTCATAATATAAAATGTGCAAAAGGTATGTGAATATTGCCAACTTCACTGAACTCCTTGAGTTAAGCACTGACCACATTTCTTTATATTTGAATCCAAGTTCAAACACTATGAAACGCTCCATTAACGTACGGAGCTCTGAAACACTGCCAGCGGGACATTAAACAGGAAGTGTCTGTCCGAGCTCACAACAGGTTTTGCGTGGGAACGCAAATATCTTTGCGAGGGAACACAAAAGTTTTGCGAGGTAATGCAAAAGATTTTAAAAAAAAATAATAATTATCCCATCCTACATTTTTTGCACCACCACGTCCCTTTAGGGGCTCCGTACAAACCAGTTTGTCATGAATTAATTGATCGTTTTTAAAAGATGTCTGGTAATGTATGGGATCAATATCCCGTCAAAAGGATTGCGGTCATGGATGAAAAAATAATAAGCGTGAATAAAAAATTTAACACATGTAAACATATATTGCACAAACTGAAAAAAAAGCAAAATGATCAGAATAGCAAACAAAGTGGTCACGGATATATAATAAGCGTGAATCAAAAAATAACAAACATGAATAAAAGCTTTACGCATTAAAAAAACTTAAACTTACAGTATGTTAATGTTTTCTTGAATATTTTGGTTTCCTTGATTTTTATTACTCTGTACTTTGTGCTTACTTTTTTGTACACTTGTGCTGTTTTTCTCTTTGCTCTTCTTTCCACGTTCTGCGCTTGCTCTTCCAAATGTTGCAGTTCGAGTTTCATGTAAATTAGGGCGTTGCACCATTGGTCTACTAGTTCTAGATTGACAGCTCCTCCTCAAGCCAATCAATCCATGAGGGGAGTTGACGTCACTCCAATGCGACCCATGACTACTGATGCTATTGTTGCTGTGTCCAAATTCAGGGTCTGCATCCTCCTTAGGATCCTTCCTACCTGGTTGAAGGAGGAGGGGTCCTCCGACGACCGCAAAACCCGGAAGTCGGTGTTTGTGAATTTGGACAGCCTACCCTTCTTTCAGTTCCCTCCCTTACCCGTTGTTTATATCCTGTCACCTAGCAACCGTGACAGCGCTAAGCAAGAAGCGGGAAAATGGACAAACAACGAGTTATGCTCCTCATTTTAATTATTTTGGAAGAAATAAAGCAATTGAATAAATTAAATACTTTCTTTGCTCGTTGTCGGAGAGTTTTTTATATCAGACTACAAGACAGTCATATCCAGGTAAGCCATTATAGCTTATTTTTATTTATGTTTTTAAGTATTCTGCTAATTTCCCCTACAAATTCATTGAGCCGAAGCATAAACTTTAGCTTGTTTTGTCAGAGAAACTCTATCTATCTATCTATCTATCTATCTATCTATCTATCTATCTATCTATCTATCTATCTATCTATCTAAATAATGATATAGATAATATATATATATATATGTATATAATTATTCATGTAATATGTATAATGTGCATTGTATTAAAAAATAATTGGAGTTTTGATATTTAAATTTGTCTTAAGGTAGAATAATGCTTTTATCTGTTAAACACTTATTCTAATGTACTAATTATATTATGTATTTGTTCTCTACTTTTCCTTAACCAGACCAGACCCCGTTACTGCAGAATTAACCTGAGTGTCCCAGTTTTGGACCGTTTCTTCAGCCAGGAAGATCCCCGACCAGACTTTCGGCTGAGCAGGGAGTCTCTGGCAGTGTTGCAGAACCTCCTGAACCAGGAGAGAAGACATGGGTGGGGTGCTACAATAGAGACCCTGGTGTTTCTCTTCTGGTTGGCCTGTGGAGCATCCTACAGGGTGGTCTCAAGAGTGTTTGGGATGCCCCGGTCCACCGTCCACTACATTGTCCACCGAGTGACTGAGGAGGTGGTGGCCATTCGCCACAAGGTCATCTTCCTCCCGAAGACCCCAGAGCACCTGGAAGAAGTGTCCCGTGGGTTTGCAGGGCTGGCACGCCACAGAGCTTTTATCAAAGCTGCAGGTGCCATCGATGGCTGTCACATCCGCATGAAGCCTTCGAGCGGCCCTGATGGTCAGTGCTACAGAAACAGGAAACTGTTTCCATCCATAATCCTTCAGGCTGTTTGTGACCATCAGTGCCGCTTCATCGATACGTACGTGGGCTGGCCTGGATCGGTGCATGACTCCAGGGTACTCCGCCACAGCCCACTGTACGCTCAGTCATCCTACCCTCCTCCAGGGCATTTCATCTTGGCCGATGGAGGGTATCCATGCCTCCAACGGCCTCTCCCCCTCATCACTCCTTACAAGAGGCAGGTGCAAGTTGTGGGAGCCCAGCGCTTTAACAGCCATCATTCCAGGGCACGCTCCATTATAGAGCGTGCTTTTGGAATGATGAAGACAAGGTTCCGGTCCATCTTCCTGCAAGCGCTGGATGTCTCTCATCCTTTCAGCGGCTCCAGCAACACTGCCAGGGACTCCCGTTGTAATTAAACATAAAAATGGTCCAATACCTGGTCACTCAGATTAATCCTGCAGTGATTTGTTAAAATCTGTTGTCCTGTAAATAGTTCTGTAAATAGTTTCTGTATGTTCTTGAATTTTGTTACCTCAATTTTGTTTTCTGAATGTTATTAAATAATTATACACTTAATTTTCTTTACAAATGTTCCTTTTACCTTGAAAAGTATGGAAAATAAAAAAGAAATACAATGAATGAGAAGTATTTCTTTCAAACAATTTATTTCAAACAACTGAAGCTAACAATGGAAAAAATGTAGTCCCTCCCACCCCAAGAAAAAAAAAAAAATCTATTCGGGGACCCAACGCTCCAGAATGGAGAAGAGCCGGTCCATCCTCTCCCTGCTCTCCTGTGCCCTCCTCTCTTCAGCCTGTGCTCTCCTCTCTTCAGCCTCTCTCTGCTGCCTCATGTCCTCCCTGATGAGGTCTAACAGCTCCTGGTCACTGTCCCTTCTCCTCTTCTTCGCCGCTGGCTGCCTATCTCCTTCCCTTTCTTCTTCCTCTCTCTCATCTTGGTCATTCACTGCTGCACTTGGCCCTGCACTTGGCCCTGGAGTGTCCATAGGGATGGAGGCAATAAGGACAGGGGGGCAAATTGAAGGCCTTTGTCCTAAAACCTCATCCATTTGGACAAACCAGGGCCAAGTAGCAGCAGTGGGCTTCCCACTCACTCCCTCTCCTGACCCTGGAATCTAAACTGTTCACAAAACATGTAATCTTAAACCTAGGATTTTTTTTAACTGTTACTAACAAAAATATTATTTTCTATTATGGACATACTTTATATTTCTTTTTTAAATTATTCCACTTTTTCTTTGCTTGGGCTGGTGTCACTTTACCAGACAGGCCCATCTTCTCCAAAACTATCCTAATGTAGGAGAAAAAGAGAAAATATTGGAATTGTGTTAATCACAGATATCAAAACGACAATTGTGGAACAATACTGTACAGAATTATACTACAAAAGGACAAAACAAGAGAAGTAAGAAAATGTTTCAGCTGTTTAATGACTGCAGGAAATGAAATGTTATCTGTACTGCACAAAACAAAAAGAAACAAAACTGCCTTGATATTACAATGGGATTTCTAAATAGATTTATTCCTGTACCTCCATCCCACAGTGGCAGAGTTCTTTGCTCCGGTGAAGAGCTCATCGTTCTCTCTCCGGAGCTTTATAAACATTTCTGTCTGCTCTTTCATCCCTAGAAGCGTTAAAAACAGCTTCAATCACTAACAAATTAGCTGTGTGTAAGGGGATATTCACACAGGCAGTAAGGAAGAAGCTAGTTTACGAAAGTAATGTTTTTTTTTAACATATAAACGTACAAATGTAAAAAAAATGCTTAACGCTTAAACAAAATGCCTAACTAGACAACCACTGAAAAAATGTATTTTTGAAAAGCCAGTTTTTAAAAAAACTTACATCGAAAAGCATACTCCTCTCCCACTCCGTTACTGCTCACTTCGTCTGCCATTACGCTCTTACGTTCTGCCGAAAAGAATTATGGGATAGGTAGGACGGGAAAGGATCCACCACACCCATCCTTCCAATTCGGGGAAAAGGAGGACGTATTTGTGGGCCGCATTTGAAGGATCCTACGAATTTGGACAGCCTTCTTCGCGGCGCTGTGACGTAACTTCCTTCAAATGAGTACTCCGAAGGATGTAGACCCTGAATTTGGACACAGCCTGTATTGATATGCAGTGATTTATTACATATTTATTGTGTTTACTTACATAACTACATAATTGCATATTAATACTTTAGGATTAATGTTTTAAATATAGTTTTACATGAAAATTAGCAACAGCAACATGAAAATTATTTAAAAGATAAGGGATAGATAACGTAGTTTGCCTATGTTGCCGCCGTCCTGCAGAGTTTATCTTTAACTCCGATAAAAACCTCACCTGTCTGTAGTTTTAATAATCCAGAAGACAATGATTAGCTGGTTCAGGTGTGTTTGATCAGGGTTGGAGGTAACTCTGCACCCAGGACCGACATTGCAGATCCTTGTTAAAGATTAAATATGAAAGTAAAACGGCCAGTAGGTGGTGGCAAGTTACTGTCTTTAAGAGTGAGTCATTTGTTCAAACTTCTCTTTCAAATCGGGAATTCTTTGATGAAACACTGTTGTGTTGCTCGGAGAAGATCGACTCTCATGTTGCCAGGTCCAGAGGTAAGTGCCTTAAAGGTGAATATGATGGATCGTCAGACAGGCACAACTGTGGCAGGTCGTCGTTAGGATGACGAATTTAACGTAAATGGATCGCCAGGTAGACGTATATACCGTTAACAGGTCACAATTTTTAATGTGTTAATGTGAATAAAAAGTTTTTATTCATGCTTGTTATTTTTTGATTCACGCTTATTATATTGTGATCCATGACCACATTGTTTGCTATTCTGATCAATTTGCATTCTTTTTTTCAGTTTGTGCAATTATTTTTTACATGTGTTTTTAAATTTTCGATTCACGCTTATTATTCCGTGACTGCAAAACTTTTGACGGGATATTGATCCCATAGTAATGAGCTGCATTTCTTTATTTTAAAATATGCATACAAATTCACTTCTTGCATACAGTATTTGTTGACATTGGCTGCGTTCGAAACCACCTACTTCCCTACTATATAGTAGATGAAAAACAGTGCAGTATGTGACAAAATTAATTATGTCTGAATTCACAGTACTAATAAAACATTAGGTAAACACTGTAGGTATCTGGATGACATACTTTTACCAGTGAGATTCTTAAGTGTGCATACAATGAACACTTTACTATCCCATGAGGACACAGGAGAGGATTTGTGAATGGCAGGGAAGCGACACAACTGACCCTGGTTGGTCACATGTAATGACAACATGAATTACAACGTTCTAATTACATTCATACTACACACACTCATATATAGAACATAATGTTTTAGCGGTTGCGATGTAATTACTTGTTCAAAGTAAGTACCTACTCAAGAGAGTATGCGATTTCGGACACAGACAATGCAACAAGGAAAACAGGAATTAAACACAGGAAATGAATCCAGAAACAATAGGAACAGAAAAAAACACTTCAACATAAAAGTCCACAAACATAAGACGGGGAACACAAGACCATAAACATGACCATTTCCATTCCATCAGATTATATTTATAGAAAATATTGATAACATTATGACTGTCGTAATATAGAAATTATGAATTGGGGCTCAGGTTAGGAAGCAGACAGAATGGCTAAACCGACCGTCTGCTAGCAGTCCAAGGTCAGATAAATCCCATCACATAGAGCCTCTTTCACCTAGATATCATCATATAGAGACTGTGTCTGTTCCCCAAATTAGGACATACAAAAAACTTCCAAACCCATCTAAGGGTAATAATTTAATTGATGTTCAACAAATAAAAAACAGATATAATACAAATGAGCAAATGATATTATTGTTATAAACATGAGCCTTGTCTGAAAGGCAAAGGGGAGGTGTTGCTGTAATTTATAGTAAAATTTTTAGAATTACTAGAAGTCTAGTTTAAAATACAATTATTTTGAAGTGTTGGTGCTTAAATAGCAATATATTGTAAATGATAAACCACTTTTGAGATTTGTGCTGGCTACTGTATACAGGCCACCAGAGCACCATACAGACTTTATCAAAGAATTTGCTGACTTTCTATCAGAGTTAGTACTGGCTGCAGATAAAGTCCTAATTGTTGGTGATTTTAATATAATGAAAAAGATGCATTGGGATTGGCATTTAAAAACATTCTTAACTCTATTGGAGTTAGACAACACGTGTCAGGACCTACTCATTGTCGTAATCATACTCTAGATCTAATATTATCACATGGAATCAATGTTGATGCTGTTGAAATTCTGCAGCAGAGCGATGACATCTCAGATCATTATCTAGTCTCGTGTAAACTTCATTTAGCCAAGGCTGCAAAGCCCACTACGTGTTACAAATATGTTAGACCTATCACTTCTGCCACTAAAGATTGCTTTACTAATGAACTTCCAGATCAGTTTCATCATCTCAGCATCCCAGATATCTTAAAAGAACTCGATATTGCGACAGAAACTTTTAACTCTCTCTTTTCCAGCACTTTAGACACAGTTGCTCCGTTGCGCTTAAAGAAGATTAGAGAAAATAGTCCAACGCCATGGTACAACGAGCACACTCAGAAAAATGGAGCACAACTGGAAGAAAACAAAACTAAAGGTATTTCGCATTTCATGGGAAGAGAGCTCGATTGCATACAGAGACGCCTTAAAAGCTGCTAGATCTGCTTATTTTTCAACCCTATTAGAAGACAATAAACAACACCCTAGGTATTTATTTGAAACAGTGGCTAAACTCACGAAAAATAAAGCTTCAAGCCCAGAAGTTTCCAAGCAGCACAGCAGTAATGACTTTATGAACTTCTTCACTTATAAGATTGAAAACATCAGGGAGAAAATTATTACTATGCAACCGTCTACTACAGTATTGCATAAGGGAGTACATTGTAGTCTCCCTAAGGAAAATTCGATTCATTCATTGCTATAGAAGAGGAAGAATTCGCTAAACTCGTTAAATCATCTAAATCGACAACATGTACAGTGGGGAGAACAAGTATTTGATACACTGCCGATTTTGCAGGTTTTCCCACTTACAAAGCATGTAGAAGTCTGTAATTTTTATCATAGGTACTCTTCAACTGTGAGTGACAGAATCTAAAACAAAAATACAGAAAATCACATTGTATGATTTTTAAGTAATTCATTTGCTTTTTATTGCATGACATAAGTATTTGATACATCAGAAAAGCAGAACTTAATATTTGGTACAGAAACCTTTGTTTGCAATTACAGAGATAATACGTTTCCTGTAGTTTTTGACCAGGTTTGCACACACTGCAGCAGGGATTTTGGCCCACTCCTCCATACAGACCATCTCCATATCCTTCAGGTTTCGGGGCTGTCGCTGGGCAATGCGGACTTTCAGCTCCCTCCAAAGATTTTCTATTGGGTTCAGGTCTGGAGACTGGCTAGGTCACTCCAGGACCTTGAGATGCTTCTTATGGAGCTCCTTAGTTGCCCTGGCTGTGTGTTCCGGGTCGTTGTCATGCTGGAAGACCCAGCCACGACCCATCTTCAATGCTCTTACTGAGGGAAGGAGGTTGTTGGCCAAGATCTCGCGAGACATGGCCCCATCCAATATGGTGCAGTCGTCCTGTCCCCTTTGCAAAAAAGCATCCCCAAAGAATGATGTTTCCACCTCCATGCTTCACGGTTGGCATGGTGTTCTTGGGGTTGTACTCATCCTTCTTCTTCCTCCAAACACGGCGAGTGGACTTTAGACCCAAAAAGCTCTATTTCTGTCTCATCAGACCACATGACCTTCTCCCATTTCTCCTCTGGATCATCCAGATGGTCATTGGCAAACTTCAGACGGGCCTGGACATGCGTTGGCTTGAGCAGGAGGACCTTGCGTGCACTGCAGGATTTTAATCCATGACGGTGTAGTTAGTTACTAATGGTTTTCTTTGAGACTGTGGTCCCAGCTCTCTTCAGGTCATTGACCAGGTCCTGCCGTGTAGTTCTGGGCTGATCCCTCACCTTCCTCATGATCATTGATGCTCCACGAGGTGAGATCTTGCATGGTGCCCCAGACCGAGGGAGATTGACGGTCATCTTGAACTTCTTCCATTTTCTAATAATTGCGCCAACAGTTGTTGCCTTCTCACCAAGCTGCTTGCCTATTGTCCTGTAGCCCATCCCAGCTTTTTGCAGGTCTACAATTGTATCCCTGATGTCCTTACACAGCTCTCTGGTCTTGGCCATTGTGGAGAGGTTGGAGTCTGCTTGATTGAGTGTGTGGACAGGTGTCTTTTATACAGGTAACAAGTTCAAACAGGTGCAGTTAATACAGGTAACGAGTTCAAACAGGTGCAGTTAATACAGGTAACAAAATCGGCAGTGGAGAACAAAATCGGCAGTGTATCAAATACTTGTTCTCCCCACTGTATGTTAGACCCTATACCGACTAAGCTAGTGAAAGAGATGCTTCCAGAGGTCATAGATCCTCTTCTTAATATCATTAATTCATCTTTGTCATTAGGATACGTACCAAAAAATTTTAAGCTGGCTATGATTAAACCGCTTGTTAAAAAAACGCAACTTGATCGTACAGAATTAGTCAATTACTGGCCGATCTCGAATCTACCTTTTCTAGATACTAGAAAAGGTGGTATCCTCACAACTATGTTCCTTTTTAGAAAGAAATGATATCTAAAGAATTTTCAGTCAGGATTTATACCGTACCATAGTACTGAGACAGCTCTCATTAGTGTTATAAATGATTTGCTCTTTTCATCCGATCGTGGTTGTATCTCGCTATTAGTGTTACTCGATCTTAGTCCTGCATTTGATACTATTGACCACAACATTCTTTTAAATAGACTCGAAAATTATGTTGGCATTAGTGGAATTGCATTAGCATGGTTTAAACTTATCTCACCGTTATCAGTGTGTAGCAGTAAATGAAGAGATGTCTTATCGATCACAAGTTCAGTATGGCGTACCACAAGGCTCAGTACTAGGACCGTTTCTGTTCACTCTGTACATGCTACCCTTGGGAGATATCATTAGGAAGCATGGCATTAGTTTTCACTGTTATGCTGACGATACTCAGCTCTATATCTCTTCACGCCCTGACGAAACTTAACAATTCACAAAATTAACGGAATGCATAGCTGATATAAAAAATTGGATGACTAGTAATTTCCTACTACTTAATTCTGACAAAAACGGAGATTCTAATTATTGGACAAAAAACTTCCTCACATAATAATCTAGAAAACTGTCTAACACTTGATTGCTGCTCTGTCAAGTCTCCATGGTCGGTTAGGAACCTGGGTGTGCTCTTTGATACCAATCTTTCATTTGAAAGTCACGTGTCTAGTATCTGTAAAACCGCATTTTTCCATCTTAAAAATATATCTAAATTACGTCATATGCTCTCATTGACAAATGCGGAAACAATTAGTTAATGCGTTTATGACATCAAAGCTAGATTATTGTAATGCTATTATGGGTGGTTGCCCTGCACGCTTAATAAACAAACTACAGCTGTACGTTCACACCGCCGCCGACTTGAGCTTCCAAAGTTACCAGAAGTCATTCATTTTCAATGGAAGCTGGCTTCTTTCAGCTACATGGAGCGTCAAATCCATCGGCGTCGCGTTTTGGGCGTTTTGAGTGACCAGAGCGTCAATCAGAAAATTGAAAGTAGCTCAACTTTATGGTAATGAGCTATGACGCAGTTCAGCGGCAAGCAGCGGCAAAACGCCAGCAACCAATCGGAATATAGACGTCCTTCGCACTGGCTGATTCCAGAGAAACATACAATGTAAACTTTTGTTCCTACCAAAACATTAGTTCCGAGAAAATGGAGGAGAAGCTGATCATCGCCGTTGCTGGGTTTCCTATTATTATCGGATTAATTGCACAGTTTAACCTCATAGAGTGAAAGTTTATCATTTGCATGTGTTTTTAAGTCCTGTCAGTTTAACAGGGCGCGCTTGACAGGGCATATATAAGAACGAGCAGAGAGAGAGAGAGAGAGAGCCCCGGCCACGCGCGCGCACTCACTATTAATAATAATAATAATAATAATAATATAATAATAATAATAATTGCTAATTATTCTTTTTTTCCTGACCAAATGTGACCAAAATTTCATTTACATTTACATTACATTTCATGGTGTGACATTTCTCTTCTCCCATGATCGAACATAGAATGCTGCTACGTCAGAGCGGCCAAAGCGCCAACAAGCTTCCCCGTACTTTTTGACAAGCGTCCTTGACAGGGCGGCCAGAGCTTCTTTGCAGCTCAAGTCGGCAGCGGTGTGAACGTACAGCAACTGGTCCAAAACGCAGCAGCTCGAGTTTATACCAAAACCAGGAAGTATGACCATATTAGCCCTGTTCTGTCAACACTGCATTGGCTCCCTATCAAACATCATCTAAATTTTTAAATATTGCTGATTACTTACAAAGCACTAAATGGTTTAGCTCCTCAGTACTTGAGCGAGCTCTTAACGAATTATAGTCCTTCACGTCTATTGCGATCTTAAAGGGGTCATATAATGGTACTTGCACTTTTACAAGTTGATTGTACTGAAATGTGTGTTGGCAATGCCTGTACACAACCATCATAAAATGATAAAAATCCGTCCAGTGGTATTTTTTTAATCTCCTTATATGTTTGACCCTCTCCTGAATCAAGCTGTTCGATTTTGTGACGTCACAAAATCGACGCCCCTCCCACGATTGGTGAGTGACAGCAGCGTTTCAACACAGACCCGCCCTCACTCGTGAGCGAGCTGTCTGTCATCATAGTCCGCGCGTCATTGTTGATACCCTCACTGGAGCGCTGTCTATGAGCAGAATGGCGTCTGCGATTGTTCTTCGGTGTAATAAGGAACACAGCAGTCATTTTGATGTTCCTAAATCCGAACCGTTGAAGACGCAGTGGCCGAGTTTTGTTTTTGAAGGGATATGCCCAAAGGATTGACGCGGGATTCCCTCACGGGGATTCCCCTCGATTGTCCATGCTTTCATGTTTGCGCCTACAAAAGAGAAAAAAACGGATCGGTACCAACGTGTTCCTGCTGAACCTCCAGAAGTGAGTGTAATGTTTTATTAACCTTTATATTAATATTTATATTAATCTTTGCAAATTTGCAAACCTTGCTGCATGCTTCACGATGAATGCATCTAAGGTTTACACTCAGGGTACATTACAGCATGTTTTCTATGTACGACGTTCTCAATATAATTCATAATCCCACGTTTATAATGAACAAGGCGTTATGGATATTGTGTTATATTTCAAACGGTGTACCCACAGAATAGAGGGGCGGGGTGAGCAAAGCTCATTATCATTTAAAGACATATGCACTGAAACGGTGTGCTGAAAACAGAGCTGTTTTTGACCAGGTAAAATTAGTGTTTTCTTACAATACTAATGAGAATTTTTAATTAAAGTATATTACAAACTTTTAATTTAAACCCTAAAGAATCATATTAGCTTGTACAAAATGGCATTATATGACCCCTTTAAAATTCCGGCCAGTTGATAATACCTAGAATATCAAAATCGACTGCTGGCGGTAGATCCTTTTCCTCTTTAGCACCAAAACTTTGGAACAATCTTCCTAACATTGTCTGGGAAGCAGACACACTCTGTCAGTTTAAAGCTAGACTATAAACACATCTCTTTGACCTAGCATACACATAACACATTATAGACTTCTATAAATCAATCTTAGGCTGCATAGATTAGGTCAGCCGGAACCGGGAACACTCCCCATAAATCCTGATGTACTCGTTACATCATAAGAAGAATGGCGTCTACGCTAATATTAGACTCTCTGTTTATCCCGAGGTTTACCGCAGTCCGCCGGATCCAGGCTGTATCCAGATCTGATGAAGGACCTGCGCCTGGACGCGACAACAACACAGTCCTGAAGTGTCAACTAGTCTCTCCCCTGTGAAGGCCTCCCTCCCCTCCCTTTACCTCTCTACAGATAAAGCATTGTCATGATAATTCCAGTTTGCATGGCTACGCGGAAGCGATAAAAAATCTGTATTCTATATAAATTTTGTATTCTGTATTATAAATGCCAGACAGGTGGTTTGTTGAGGGTTGATTTGTATAGAAGGACTACACGCCTGCGCACATATACTCAAACGCGCATACCTATAGACTGAACTCTGGTGTGCATGTGCACGCCATCAGCGTTCTGACTGGTTCGCGTTTTTGAAGTTTGCGCAGAAATAACTTAAGAGTTTTCTGTTAAAACGGTGTCGTGTAAGCGGCCCCTAAGTTAATAACTAATGATCATTGCAATGGAAGTGAATCAGTTAAAACTAACTTTAGCTGGACAATAACTTTATTCTAGAGCTGCTATAAAGCCAAAACAATCTCTGTTACTTTAATTTCCTATTATCAATGTAAAGCCGCTTTGGAAAAATCTACATTGTTAAAAGCGCTATATAAATGAAGATGACTTGACTTGACTAAAGGGCACATAACACACTCATCTTCAATACCTATAGAGTAGTATTGCATCCTCCATATCTCCGAAGAGTCTTTAGTTTTAGCAGATTTATAAAAGACTAATACAGCTGTACCGATTCTTTCCGAAAACAGTCGAGCTCCTGGAGGCGTGCCGTGCCCATACAAGGACTTCCGCTTTTTATGACATCATTCAGTGCCATACTCGAAAAAAAACTTTCTGAAACTTACGTCCAACTCATTTTTTGGAACTTTGGCCTTGTTTAGCATAAAAATTCAACTCTTTAACAGTGTAAATAAGTCAGAATAGCATTAGACATCCCAATGTTAAAATCAGCAAAATAATGCATTAGTCATTGCTAACATAATTAAAAGCTTTATTAAAAACCGACAATCAGTAATTTGTGCAGTTCATCTTAAAATTTTCTTTGTATTGCAGATCCACAATGTGTGAGAATGGAAACATAGTGCTGATGAAGGTTTGTGAGGTAAAGTAAAGATTACTGTTACTAGGAAACTCAGAAGAGAAGACCAGGAGACTTGGTTGTATCTTCAGCAGGATTCATTATTGAGAACACAAGCTGTCGGTGGCTGCAGTCATCAAGTCTAACTAAGGCAGTGTACATTGTAGTTTATATAGATTTTAGTGTGAAGTGCTTAGATATGGAGACAAAGCACCTGGGTGACGACCTTAAACAAAGCATGCAAATGAAGTGTCCAGGTTTAGGAACCCGCCCTAGACTCCAGAGTGTTACCAATCACAATCCAATCAGAATATCTATTCAATGACTGGGACACGGGGCTCCAAGAGCCATTAAAGACAAATGGTGTGAGTCTCAGTAATCTGACTCATTTAACTTACAATAAAGAGAACAGGACTAGCAGGAATCTCTTGCTGGAAACTTTGCTTAGCAGCTGATATCATCATCATAACCTTAAATGCTAAATTCAGTGTACTCTACCTTAGTTTTTTATGTTATGTTATGTAAGGACATGAGAGCAGCAGATCTTAAACAGATTCTCTAATTTGTAATCCTACACTGTATTAGAATAATATTGTGAATAATCATTGCTACTGGATAAAAATTATATATTATATTATATTATATTATATTATATTATATTATATTATATTATATTATATTATATTATATTATATTATATTATATTATATTATATTATATTAATATAAAGCACTTCTCCGAGGCCTGGTTTCACATCATCTTTGTCAACCACATCAAATGTGTAGTTTAAAGAAGTCTAAAGTGGAGAGTGGTTCACAGTAACACCCACCACACCCATCTATTCATTTCTGAGACTTGATTGTAAATGTCATGAACGACAACTTCTTGATTTTACTTTACTTAAGCAATGTGACACTTCAACCCAAATTACCTGAAGACTAAACTTATTTATGCTTCTTTTATGACTCATATAGTTGCTTATTGCTTGTTACATATTTTAAAAATCTATTTCAATACTTATATTCAATAAATATCTCTGAAATGTTACAGAAATGTTTAATGTCCTAATAATTATTTTAATGAGATTTAAACTAGGTCAAAATTGCAAACAAATTACACAATATGAAGACACCAGTTAATGCACTACCGATCAATAAGAAACTGACGAACTCGTTTAGAGAGTACCTGTGCATTACTTTCAAAATCGGGAAACATTCCCACAAGCAATGAATGTGAAGAATGCTTTGGTTAACCAGGTGTCTTTTGACATCTCGAATGAGTAGCAAGCATGTTTGACATAGGAAAAATAAACATGCAAATGCAAATGAGCTGGATGATGATCTAAATGAAAACATGCATGTATGCTCACACCTGACATCAATCCAAGTCTTACAGATTTTTGTATAGCTTTTTGTTTATTGTTTAATTCAAAGAAAACTCTAAATGTAGGCTTGTAATTTTTCCTGTATCATTAAATAAGAATAGACTGTTTATCTAAATCATTTGTTATGTTTGTAATATACATATATAAAATATTGGCATAAATGGAAAATGTTCTTCAATCTCATTTTTAAGGTTAATCAATGTCTTTTGGTAGCATAAGCTAAATGTGTATAGATTTAAGATATATTTCCAATATGGGTGCTTGATTGTCATAAAATATTAATGACAAAATAATTATGCCGAAAAGGAATTCAAAGCATCATAAAAAAAAAATATTTATCATTTAATTTTTTCACTTACTTTTTAAGTTACAATTAGAAAAAACTATAATCTTTGTGTCTCAATAATAAAGACAATCAGCAAACAAGATAAGAATCTGACATCACAAAAAATATAAACGTGTCAACAAAAACAACAACAGCAGCAAGTCTAAAAAATTAAAGACAAATGGTTTGAGTCTCAGTAATCTGACTCATTTAACTTACAATAAAGAGAACAGGACTGGCAGGAATCTCTTGCTGGAAACTTTGCTTAGCAGCTGATATCATCATCATAACCTTAAATGCTAAATTCAGTGTACTCTACCTTAGTTTTTTATGTTATGTTATGTAAGGACATGAGAGCAGCAGATCTTAAACAGATTCTCTAATTTGTAATCCTACACTGTATTAGAATAATATCGTGTCAACAAAAACAACAACAGCAGCAAGTCTAAAAAAAGAAAAAACTCTAGACAGTAGCAATCTCAACACAATTTACGAATTATAAAAATTCCATATCATGTAATATTGTCACATTTAGATTTGTTGTATTAACCTTTTACAGAGAGGGCATGTCAAGTTGCTTAACATCCTCTATTTATAAACCTGGGATATTTTCTAGCATCACCACAGCTGTAATAAATTAGTGTGCAAACAATACATACTGTTGACACATGAACAATAAAAAAAAAAAAAAAAAAAAAAAAAATCAAAGCCTCAGCCAAGAAGCATTCCAATTGCTCATTTGTGCATTTCAATGACGGCAAAAAAAAAAAAAAAAAAGAAAAAAAAAAAGAAAAAAGAAAAAAAGAAACCCATCCATCAGGTTGTCACATTCTACTTAAGAGGCAGTATTGACACAGGCGAGTCTAAATCTTGAGCACAGCATAACGTGGACTTGAAGCACTTGAGCCAACAGTGGAATAAAAATTTTCTTTTTACATTTCAGTGTTCAATATATTTGCTCAAGGATTGGTAAGGGGCTTTTTTATTGTTATATTATTATTATAGATGTTTGTGTTATTAATTATGAAAAAAGCGGGAAATTGTAACAATACATTTCTGTAATTAGAAAAAAAAGGATAACACTTAGCTGTGTAGATATGCTGTAGTCTGTATGATTAAAGTAGAGGTATGTAGAATGTGTCCTGTAAATATATTCTGTAAGGTTCTCAAGATGAATTTCTTCATTTTACACAAGGACTCGAATTTTTTAAATTCTGTAACACTTTTAACAGATACTTTGCTACTATTTCTGATTTGGTGTAAAATTTTGTGAAATTGTTTCAATATTAAAGTATTGTTTGTAGTTTAGGGTTATTCTAGCTGACAGTTGTATGAACCGCCACTGGTTGTTCCTAGGCTGCAGTGATGTTTTTATATGTTTGTGCTTTGTTTTCCTCCAACATCTCTTTGATGATGGAAAATGTGTATGTCTAAAAAAAAAAAATCTTCAGTGATATATTGCTTACTTTCCAGACTCTTCTTCACCACTTGACCTTTACCAGGATGGAGAGGAGAACTTTTATTATAATATGGATTTTTATCTGTAAGTGATTATTAATTAATTAATAATTCAATTAATGAATTAAAAACAAAACAAATATTATTTTTGTGGTATTTTTTTCTCACTTCAAAATCTGAAGTGAGGAGATACTGAGGATATAGTTCTGATGATATTCTTGACTTCTAGCGCATTTGGCCAGTTTAACTGCTCAGGGAAAACAAGGGACTCATGGAAACCCAAATGTGGCTCCTCAAGGTAACGACACATAATAGTAAGAATCAAGTGTATGTAAACTTTTGAACAGGGTCATTTTTATAAATTCAACTTTTATTTCGTCTTGTGGACTATATGTAAACGTCTTTTATGTAAAATATCTCATTCAGGACAGTACTAAATGAAAAAATAACATGCATTTTGTATGATCTCTAATTATTTTGTAAAAATAATTAACATTTTGAATATTCTGCAAGGTGTATGTACACTTATGACCAGGACTGTATGTATTTAGGCACATTCAAAAATGAATAGACAGGAAGAATTTAGAGATTAGCATGTAGTGTTCTTTAGATTGTAAATATTATAACGCCACCTTGTGGCTGATTCTCGTCAAATGTATACAACTTGTGTGGACTAATATAAAAAAAAAAAAAATCAACTTCCTTAATCAAATAGTTTCAGAGTTACTCTTGCACATCCTGATTTTTGCAGAGTTAGACACATTCCTGGGTCAACATATTTTGATGATCCTGGAAAAACATTATGGTCCAAAAATTGTATTATAACCATATCCCTACCCTTAAACCTGCAGCAACAACAACAGCATTGTCATCAGCCACAACAACTGTGAGCACAACTGTCAGTACAACTACACCAGCCACAACAACTAAGAGCACAACTGTCAGTACAACTACACCAGCCACAACAACTAAGAGCACAACTGTTAGTACAGCTGAAACAACTACACCAGTCACAACAACTGAGAGCACAACTGTTAGTACAACTGAAACAACTACACCAGCCACAACAACTGAGAGTACAACTTTTAGTACAAGTGAAACAACTACACCAGCCACAACAACTGAGAGCACAACTGTTCGTACAACTGAGACAACTACACCAGCCACAACAACTGAGAGCACAACTGTTAGTACAGCTGAAACAACTACACAAGTCAAAACAACTGAGAGCACAACTGTTAGTACAACTGAGATGACTACACCAGTCACAACAACTGAGAGCACAACTGTTAGTACAGCTGAATCAACAACACCAGCTACAACAACTGAGAGCACAACTGTTAGTACAACTGAGACAACAATACCAGCCACAACAACTGAGAGCACAACTTTTAGTACAACTGAAACAAGTACACCACCCACAACAACTGAGAGCACAACTGTAAGTACAACTGAAACAACTACACCACCCACAACAACTGAGAGCACAACTGTTAGTAGAGCTGAAACAACTACACCAGTCACAACAACTGAGAGCACAACTTTTAGTACAGTTGAAACAACTACACCAGCCACAACAACTGAGAGCACAATTGTTAGTACAACTGAGACAACTACACCAACCACAACAACTGAGAGCACAACTGTTATTACAACTGAAACAACTACACCAGCCACAATAACTGAGAGCACAACTGTTAGTACTGCTGGAACAACTACACCAACCACAACAACTGAGAGCACAACTGTTAGTACAACTGAGACAACTACACCACCCACAACAACTGAGAGCACAACTGTTAGTACAACTGAAAAAACAACACCAGCCACAATAACTGAGAGCACAACTGTTAGTACAACTGAAACAACTACACCCGCCACAACAACTGAAAGCACAACTGTTAGTACAACTGAAAAAACTACACTAGCCACAACAACTGAGAGCACAACTGTTCGTACAACTGAAACAACTACACCAGCCACAACAACTGAAAGCACAACTGTTAGTACAACTGAAAAAACTACACCAGCCACAACAACTGAGAGCACAACTGTTAGTACAGCTGAAACAACTACACCAGTCACAACAACTGAGAGCACAACTGTTAGTACAACTGAGACAACTACACCAGCCACAACAACTAAGAGCACAACTGTTAGTACAGCTGAAAAAACTACACCAGCCACAACAACTGAAAGCACAACTGTTAGTACAACTGAAAAAACTACACCAGCCACAACAACTGAGAGCACAACTGTTCGTACAACTGAGACAACTACACCAGCCACAACAACTGAGAGCACAACTGTTAGTACAGCTGAAACCACTACACTAGTCACAACAACTGAGAGCACAGCTGTTAGTACAGCTGAAACAACTACACCAGTCACAACAACTGAGAGCACAGCTGTTAGTACAGCTGAAACAACTACACCAGTCACAACAACTGAGAGCACAACTGTTAGTACAACTGAGACAACTACACCAGCCACAACAACTGAGAGCACAACTGTTCGTACAACTGAGACAACTACACCAGCCACAACATCTGAGAGCACAACTGTTAGTACAGCTGAAACAACTACACCAGTCACAACAACTGAGAGCACAACTGTTAGTACAGCTGAGACAACTACACTAGTCACAACAACTGAGAGCACAGCTGTTAGTACAGCTGAAACAACTACACCAGTCACAACAACTGAGAGCACAACTGTTAGTACAGCTGAAACCACTACACTAGTCACAACAACTGAGAGCACAGCTGTTAGTAGAGCTGAAACAACTACACCAGTCACAACAACTGAGAGCACAGCTGTTAGTATAGCTGAAACAACTAAACCAGTCACAACAACTGAGAGCACAACTGTTAGTACAACTGAGACAACTACACCAGCCACAACAACTGAGAGCACAACTGTTCGTACAACTGAGACAACTACACCAGCCACAACAACTGAGAGCACAACTGTTAGTACAGCTGAAACAACTACACCAGCCACAACAACTGAGAGCACAACTAATATAGCTGAAACAACTACACCAGTCACAACAACTGAGAGCACAACTGCTAGTACAACTGAAACAACTACACCAGCCACAACAACTGAGAGCACAACTAATACAGCTGAAACAACTACACCAGTTACAACAACTGAGAGCACAACTGTTAGTACAACTGAAACAACTACACCAGTCACAACAACTGAGAGCACAACTGTTAGTACAACTGAGACAACTACACCAGCCACAACAACTGAGAGCACAACTTTTAGTGCAACTGAGACAACTACACCAGCCACAACAACTGAGAGCACAACTGTTAGTACAGCTGAAACAACTATACCAGCCACAATAACTGAGAGCACAACTTTTAGTACAAGTGAAACAACTTCACCAGCCACAACAACTGAGAGCACAACTGTTAGTACAAGTGAAACAACTACACCAGCCACAAGAACTGAGAGCACAACTGTTAGTACAACTGAGACAACTACACCAGCCACAACAACTGAGAGCACAACTGTTAGTACAGCTGAATCAACAACACCAGCTACAACAACTGAGAGCACAACTGTTCGTACAACTGAAACAACTACACCAGCCACAACAACTGAGAGCACAACTGTTAGTACAACTGAAACAAGTACACCACCCACAACAACTGAGAGCACAACTGTAAGTACAACTGAAACAACTACACCACCCACAACAACTGAGAGCACAACTGTTAGTACAGCTGAAACAACTACACCAGTCACAACAACTGAGAGCACAACTTTTAGTACAGTTGAAACAACTACACCAGCCACAACAACTGAGAGCACAATTGTTAGTACAACTGAGACAACAACACAAACCACAACAACTGAGAGCACAACTGTTAGTACTGCTGGAACAACTACACCACCCACAACAACTGAGAGCACAACTGTTAGTACAACTGAAACCACTACACCACCCACAACAACTGAGAGCACAACTGTTAGTACAGCTGGAACAACTACACCACCCACAACAACTGAGAGCACAACTGTTAGTACAGTTGCAACAACTACACCAGCCACAACAACTGAGAGCACAATTGTTAGTACAACTGAGACAACTACACCAACCACAACAACTGAGAGCACAACTGTTATTACAACTGAAACAACTACACCAGCCACAATAACTGAGAGCACAACTGTTAGTACTGCTGGAACAACTACACCAGCCACAACAGCTGAGAGCACAACTGTTAGTACAACTGAAACAAGTACACCACCCACAACAACGGAGAGCACAACTGTTAGTACAACTGAAACAACTACACCAGCCACAACAACTGAAAGCACAACTGTTAGTACAACTGAAAAAAATACACCAGCCACAACAACTGAGAGCACAACTGTTAGTACAGCTGAAACAACTACACCAGTCACAACAACTGAGAGCACAACTGTTAGTACAACTGAGACAACTACACCAGCCACAACAACTAAGAGCACAACTGTTAGTACAGCTGAAAAAACTACACCAGCCACAACCACTGAAAGCACAAATGTTAGTACAACTGAAAAAACTACACCAGCCACAACAACTGAGAGCACAACTGTTCGTACAACTGAGACAACTACACCAGCCACAACAACTGAGAGCACAACTGTTAGTACAGCTGAAACCACTACACTAGTCACAACAACTGAGAGCACAGCTGTTAGTACAGCTGAAACAACTACACCAGTCACAACAACTGAGAGCACAACAGTTAGTACAGCTGAAACAACTACACCAGTCACAACAACTGAGAGCACAACTGTTAGTACAACTGAGACAACTACACCAGCCACAACAACTGAGAGCACAACTGTTCGTACAACTGAGACAACTACACCAGCCACAACAACTGAGAGCACAACTGTTAGTACAGCTGAAACAACTACACCAGTCACAACAACTGAGAGCACAACTGTTAGTACAGCTGAAACAACTACACCAGCCACAACAACTGAGAGCACAACTAATATAGCTGAAACAACTACACCAGTCACAACAACTGAGAGCACAACTGCTAGTACAACTGAAACAACTACACCAGCCACAAAAACTGAGAGCACAACTAATACAGCTGAAACAACTACACCAGTTACAACAACTGAGAGCACAACTGTTAGTACAACTGAAACAACTACACCAGTCATAACAACTGAGAGTACAACTGTTAGTACAACTGAGACAACTACACCAGCCACAACAACTGAGAGCACAACTTTTAGTGCAACTGAGACAACTACACCAGCCACAACAACTGAGAGCACAACTGTTAGTAGAGCTGAAACAACTACACCAGCCACAATAACTGAGAGCACAACTTTTAGTACAAGTGAAACAACTTCACCAGCCACAAAAACTGAGAGCACAACTGTTAGTACAAGTGAAACAACTACACCAGCCACAAGAACTGAGAGCACAACTAATACAGCTGAAACAACTACACCAGTCACAACAACTGGGAGCACAACTGTTAGTACAGCTGAAACAACTACACCAGCCACAACAACCGAGAGCACAACTGTTAGTACAACTGAGACAACTACACCAGCCACAACAACTGAGAGCACAACTGTTAGTACAGCTGAATCAACAACACCAGCTACAACAACTGAGAGCACAACTGTTCGTACAACTGAAACAACTACACCAGCCACAAGAACTGAGAGCACAACTAATACAGCTGAAACAACTACACCAGTCACAACAACTGGGAGCACAACTGTTAGTACAGCTGAAACAACTACACCAGTCACAACAACTGAGAGCACAACTGTTAGTACAACTGAGACAACTACACCAGCCACAACAACTGAGAGCACAACTGTTAGTACAGCTGAATCAACAACACCAGCCACAACAACTAAGATAACAACTGTTAGTACAACTGAAACAACTACACCAGCCACAACAACTGAGAGCACAACTGTTAGTACAGCTGAAACAACTACACCAGCCACAACAACTGAGAGCACAACTGTTAGTACAGCTGAAACAACTACACCAGCCACAACAACTGAGAGCACAACTGTTAGTACAGCTGAAACAACTACACCAACCACAACAACTGAGAGCACAACTGTTAGTACAACTGAAACAAGTACACCAGCCACAACAACTGAGAGCACAAATGTTAGTACAACTGAAACAAGTACACCACCCACAACAACTGAGAGCACAACTGTAAGTACAACTGAAACAACTACACCACCCACAACAACTGAGAGCACAACTGTTAGTACAGCTGAAACAACTACACCAGTCACAACAACTGAGAGCACAACTTTTAGTACAGTTGAAACAACTACACCAGCCACAACAACTGAGAGCACAATTGTTAGTACAATTGAGACAACTACACCAACCACAACAACTGAGAGCACAACTGTTATTACAGCTGAAACAACTACACCAGTCACAACAACTGGGAGCACAACTGTTAGTACAGCTGAAACAACTACACCAGTCACAACAACTGAGACCACAACTGTTAGTACAACTGAGACAACTACACCAGCCACAACAACTGAGAGCACAACTGTTAGTACAGCTGAATCAACAACACCAGCCACAACAACTAAGATAACAACTGTTAGTACAACTGAAACAACTACACCAGCCACAACAACTGAGAGCACAACTGTTAGTACAGCTGAAACAACTACACCAGCCACAACAACTGAGAGCACAACTGTTAGTACAGCTGAAACAACTACACCAGCCACAACAACTGAGAGCACAACTGTTAGTACAGCTGAAACAACTACACCAACCACAACAACTGAGAGCACAACTGTTAGTACAACTGAAACAAGTACACCAGCCACAACAACTGAGAGCACAAATGTTAGTACAACTGAAACAAGTACACCACCCACAACAACTGAGAGCACAACTGTAAGTACAACTGAAACAACTACACCACCCACAACAACTGAGAGCACAACTGTTAGTACAGCTGAAACAACTACACCAGTCACAACAACTGAGAGCACAACTTTTAGTACAGTTGAAACAACTACACCAGCCACAACAACTGAGAGCACAATTGTTAGTACAACTGAGACAACTACACCAACCACAACAACTGAGAGCACAACTGTTATTACAACTGAAACAACTACACCAGCCACAACAACTGAGAGCACAACTGTTAGTACTGCTGGAACAACTACACCAACCACAACAACTGAGAGCACAACTGTTAGTACAACTGAAACAACTACACCACCCACAACAACTGAGAGCACAACTGTTAGTGCAGCTGGAACAACTACACCAGCCACAACAACTGAGAGCACAACTGTTAGTACTGCTGGAACAACTACACCAACCACAACAACTGAGAGCACAACTGTTAGTACTGCTGGAACAACTACACCAACCACAGCAACTGAGAGCACAACTGTTAGTACAACTGAGAAAACTACACCACCCACAACAACTGAGAGCACAACTGTTAGTACAACTGAAACAACTACACCACCCACAACAACTGAGAGCACAACTGTTAGTACAGCTGGAACAACTACACCACCCACAACAACTGAGAGCACAACTGTTAGTACAGTTGAAACAACTACACCAGCCACAACAACTGAGAGCACAATTGTTAGTACAACTGAGACAACTACACCAACCACAACAACTGAGAGCACAACTGTTATTACAACTGAAACAACTACACCAGCCACAATAACTGAGAGCACAACTGTTAGTACTGCTGGAACAACTACACCAGCCACAACAACTGAGAGCACAACTGTTAGTACAACTGAAACAAGTACACCACCCACAACAACGGAGAGCACAACTGTTAGTACAGCTGAAACAACTACACCAGCCACAACAACTAAAAGTCCAACTGTTAGTACAACTGAGACAACTACACCAGCCACAACAACTAAGAGCACAACTGTTAGTACAGCTGAAAAAACTACACCAGCCACAACAACTGAAAGCACAACTGTTAGTACAACTGAAGAAACTACACCAGCCACAACAACTGAGAGCACAACTGTTCGTACAACTGAGACAACTACACCAGCCACAACAACTGAGAGCACAGCTGTTAGTACAGCTGAAACAACTACACCAGTCACAACAACTGAGAGCACAACTGTTAGTACAACTGAGACAACTACACCAGCCACAACAACTGAGAGCACAACTGTTAGTACAACTGAAACCACTACACTAGTCACAACAACTGAGAGCACAGCTGTTAGTACAGCTGAAACAACTACACCAGTCACAACAACTGAGAGCACAGCTGTTGGTACAGCTGAAACAACTACACCAGTCACAAAAACTGAGAGCACAACTGTTAGTAAAGCTGAAACAACTACACCAGCCACAATAAATGAGAGCACAACTTTTAGTACAAATGAAACAACTACACCAGCCACAACACCTGAGAGCACAACTATTAGCACAGCTGAAACAACTACACCAGCCACAACAACTGAGAGCACAACTGTTAGTACAACTGTGACAACTACACCAGCCACAACAACTGAGAGCACAACTGTTAGTACAGCTGAATCAGCAACACCAGCTACAACAACTGAGAGCACAACTGTTAGTACAACTGAGACAACAATACCAGCCACAACAACTAAGAGCACAACTTTTAGTACAACTGAGACAACAACACCAGCCACAACAACTGAGGGCACAACTGTTAGTACAACTGAGACAACTACACCAGCTACAACAACTGAGAGCACAACTGTTAGCACAGCTGAAACAACTACACCAGCCACAACAACTGAGAGCACAACTGTTAGTACAACTGAAGAAACTACACCAGCCACAACAACTGAGAGCACAACTGTTCGTACAACTGAGACAACTACACCAGCCACAACAACTGAGAGCACAACTGTTAGTACAGCTGAAACCACTACACTAGTCACAACAACTGAGAGCACAGCTGTTAGTACAGCGGAAACAACTACACCAGTCACAACAACTGAGAGCACAGCTGTTAGTACAGCTGAAACAACTACACCAGTCACAACAACTGAGAGCACAACTGTTAGTACAACTGAGACAACAATACCAGCCACAACAACTAAGAGCACAACTTTTAGTACAACTGAGACAACAACACCAGCCACAACAACTGAGAGCACAACTGTTAGTACAACTGAGACAACTACACCAGCTACAACAACTGAGAGCACAACTGTTAGCACAGCTGAGACAACTACACCAGCCACAACAACTGAGAGCACAACTGTTAGTACTGCTGAATCAACAACACCAGCTACAACAACTGAGAGCACAACTGTTAGTACTGCTGAATCAACAACACCAGCTACAACAACTGAGAGCACAACTGTTAGTACAGCTGAAACAACTACACCAGCCACAACAACTGAGAGCACAACTTTTAGTACAACTGAGACAACAACACCAGCCACAACAACTAAGAGAACAACTGTTAGTACAACTGAAACAACTACACCAGCCACAACAACTGAGAGCACAACTGTTAGTACAGCTGAAACAACTACACCAGCCACAACAACTAAAAGTCCAACTGTTAGTACAACTGAGACAACTACACCAGCCACAACAACTAAGAGCACAACTGTTAGTACAGCTGAAAAAACTACACCAGCCACAACAACTGAGAGCACAACTGTTCGTACAACTGAGACAACTACACCAGCCACAACAACTGAGAGCACAACTGTTCGTACAACTGAGACAACTACACCAGCCACAACAACTGAGAGCACAACTGTTAGTACAACTGAAACAACTACACCAGTCACAACAACTGAGAGCACAACTGTTCGTACAACTGAAACAAGTACACCACCCACAACAACTGAGAGCACAACTGTTAGTACAGCTGAAACGACTACACCAGTCACAACAACTGAGAGCACAACTTTTAGTACAGTTGAAACAACTATACCAGCCACAACAACTGAGAGCACAATTGTTAGTACAACTGAAACCACTACACTAGTCACAACAACTGAGAGCACAGCTGTTAGTACAGCTGAAACAACTACACCAGTCACAACAACTGAGAGCACAGCTGTTAGTACAGCTGAAACAACTACACAAGTCACAACAACTGAGAGCACAACTGTTAGTAAAGCTGAAACAACTACACCAGCCACAATAACTGAGAGCACAACTGTTAGTAAAGCTGAAACAACTACACCAGCCACAATAACTGAGAGCACAACTTTTAGTACAAATGAAAAAACTACACCAGCCACAACAACTGAGAGCACAACTATTAGCACAGCTGAAACAACTACACCAGCCACAACAACTGAGAGCACAACTGTTAGTACAACTGTGACAACTACACCAGCCACAACAACTGAGAGCACAACTGTTAGTACAGCTGAATCAGCAACACCAGCTACAACAACTGAGAGCACAACTGTTAGTACTGCTGAATCAACAACACCAGCTACAACAACTGAGAGCACAACTGTTAGTACAACTGAGACAACAATACCAGCCACAACAACTAAGAGCACAACTTTTAGTACAACTGAGACAACAACACCAGCCACAACAACTGAGAGCACAACTGTTAGTACAACTGAGACAGCTACACCAGCTACAACAACTGAGAGCACAACTGATAGCACAGCTGAAACAACTACACCAGCCACAACAACTGAGAGCACAACTTTTAGTACAACTGAGACAACAACACCAGCCACAACAACTGAGAGCACAACTGTTAGTACAACTGAGACAACTACACCACCCACAACAACTGAGAGCACAACTGTTAGTACAGCTGAAACAACTACACCAGTCACAACAACTGAGAGCACAACTTTTATTACAGTTGAAACAACTACACCAACCACAACAACTGAGAGAACAACTGTTAGTACAACTGAAACAACAACACCAGCCACAATAAATGAGAGCACAACTGTTAGTACTGCTGGAACAACTACACCACCCACAACAACTGAGAGCACAACTGTTAGTACAACTGAAACAACTACACCACCCACAACAACTGAGAGCACAACTGTTAGTACAGCTGAAACAACTACACCAGCCACAACAACTAAAAGTCCAACTGTTAGTACAACTGAGACAACTACACCAGCCACAACAACTAAGAGCACAACTGTTAGTACAGCTGAAAAAACTACACCAGCCACAACAACTGAAAGCACAACTGTGAGTAAAACTGAAAAAACTACACCAGCCACAACAACTGAGAGCACAAATGTTCGTACAACTGAGAAAACTACACCAGCCACAACAACTGAGAGCACAACTGTTCGTACAACTGAGACAACTACACCAGCCACAACAACTGAGAGCACAACTGTTCGTACAACTGAGACAACTACACCAGCCACAACAACTGAGAGCACAACTGTTAGTACAGCTGAAACAACTACACCAGTCACAACAACTGAGAGCACAGCTGTTAGTACAGCTGAAACAACTACACCAGTCACAACAACTGAGAGCACAACTGTTAGTACAGCTGAAACAACTACACCAGCCACAACAACTGAGAGCACAACTGTTCGTACAACTGAGACAACTACACCAGCCACAACAACTGAGAGCACAACTGTTCGTACAACTGAGACAACTACACCAGCCACAACAACTGAGAGCACAACTGTTAGTACAGCTGAAACAACTACACCAGTCACAACAACTGAGAGCACAACTGTTAGTACAACTGAAACAACTACACCAGCCACAACAACTGAGAGCACAACTTTTAGTACAAGTGAAACAACTACACCAGCCACAACAACTGAGAGCACAACTGTTAGTACAGCTGAAACAACTACACCAGCCACAACAACTAAAAGTCCAACTGTTAGTACAACTGAGACAACTACACCAGCCACAACAACTAAGAGCACAACTGTTAGTACAGCTGAAAAAACTACACCAGCCACAACAACTGAGAGCACAACTGTTCGTACAACTGAGACAACTACACCAGCCACAACAACTGAGAGCACAACTGTTAGTACAACTGAAACAACTACACCAGTCACAACAACTGAGAGCACAACTGTTCGTACAACTGAAACAAGTACACCACCCACAACAACTGAGAGCACAACTGTTAGTACAACTGAAACAACTACACCACCCACAACAACTGAGAGCACAACTGTTAGTACAGCTGAAACAACTACACCAGTCACAACTGAGAGCACAACTTTTAGTACAGTTGAAACAACTACACCAGCCACAACAACTGAGAGCACAATTGTTAGTACAACTGAGACAACTACACCAGCCACAACAACTGAAAGCACAACTGTTAGTACAACTGAGACAACTACACCAGCCACAACAACTGAGAGCACAACTGTTCGTACAACTGAGACAAGTACACCAGCCACAACAACTGAGAGCACAACTGTTAGTACAGCTGAAACGACTACACCAGCCACAACAACTGAGAGCACAACTAATACAGCTGAAACAACTACACCAGTCACAACAACTGAGAGCACAACTAATACAGCTGAAACAACTACACCAGTCACAACAACTGAGAGCACAACTGTTAGTACAACTGAAACAACTACACCAGCCACAACAACTGAGAGCACAACTAATACAGCTGAATCAACTACACCAGTTACAACAACTGAGAGCACAACTGTTAGTACAGCTGAAACGACTACACCAGCCACAACAACTGAGAGCACAACTAATACAGCTGAAACAACTACACCAGTCACAACAACTGAGAGCACAACTGTTAGTACAACTGAGACAACTACACCAGCCACAACAACTGAGAGCACAACTTTTAGTACAACTGAGACAACTACACAAGCCACAACAACTGAGAGCACAACTGTTCGTACAACTGAAACAACTACACCACCCACAACAACTGAGAGCACAACTGTTAGTACAACTGAAACAACTACACCACCCACAACAACTGAGAGCACAACTGTTAGTACAGCTGAAACAAGTACACCAGCCACAACAACTGAGAGCACAATTGTTAGTACAACTGAGACAACTAAACCAGCCACAACAACTGAGAGCACAACTGTTCGTACAACTGAAACAACTACACCACCCACAACAACTGAGAGCACAACTGTTAGTACAACTGAAACAACTACACCACCCACAACAACTGAGAGCACAACTGTTCGTACAACTGAAACAACTACACCACCCACAACAACTGAGAGCACAATTGTTAGTACAACTGAGACAACTAAACCAGCCACAACAACTGAGAGCACAACTGTTCGTACAACTGAAACAACTACACCACCCACAACAACTGAGAGCACAACTGTTAGTACAACTGAAACAACTACACCACCCACAACAACTGAGAGCACAACTGTTAGTACAGCTGAAACAAGTACACCAACCACAACAACTGAGAGCACAACTGTTAGTACAGCTGAATCAGCAACACGAGCTACAACAACTGAGAGCACAACTGTTAGTACTGCTGAATCAACAACACCAGCTACAACTGAGAGCACAACTGTTAGTACAACTGAGACAACAATACCAGCCACAACAACTAAGAGCACAACTTTTAGTACAACTGAGACAACAACACCAGCCACAACAACTGAGAGCACAACTGTTAGTACAACTGAGACAACTACACCAGCTACAACAACTGAGAGCACAACTGATAGCACAGCTGAAACAACTACACCAGCCACAACAACTGAGAGCACAACTTTTAGTACAACTGAGACAACAACACCAGCCACAACAACTGAGACAACTACACCACCCACAACAACTGAGAGCACAACTGTTAGTACAGCTGAAACAACTACACCAGTCACAACAACTGAGAGCACAACTTTTATTACAGTTGAAACAACTACACCACCTACAACAACTGAGAGCACAACTGTTAGTACAACTGAGACAACTACACCAACCACAACAACTGAGAGCACAACTGTTAGTACAACTGAAACAACAACACCAGCCACAATAAATGAGAGCACAACTGTTAGTACTGCTGGAACAACTACACCACCCACAACAACTGAGAGCACAACTGTTAGTACAACTGAAACAACTACACCACCCACAACAACTGAGAGCACAACTGTTAGTACAGCTGAAACAACTACACCAGCCACAACAACTAAAAGTCCAACTGTTAGTACAACTGAGACAACTACACCAGCCACAACAACTAAGAGCACAACTGTTAGTACAGCTGAAAAAACTACACCAGCCACAACAACTGAAAGCACAACTGTTAGTACAACTGAAAAAACTACACCAGCCACAACAACTGAAAGCACAACTGTTAGTACAACTGAAACAACTACACCAGCCACAACAACTGAGAGCACAACTTTTAGTACAAGTGAAACAACTACACCAGCCACAACAACTGAGAGCACAACTGTTAGTACAGCTGAAACAACTACACCAGCCACAACAACTAAAAGTCCAACTGTTAGTACAACTGAGACAACTACACCAGCCACAACAACTAAGAGCACAACTGTTAGTACAGCTGAAAAAACTACACCAGCCACAACAACTGAGAGCACAACTTTTAGTACAACTGAGACAACTACACCAGCCACAACAACTGAGAGCACAACTGTTAGTACAACTGAAACAACTACACCAGTCACAACAACTGAGAGCACAACTGTTCGTACAACTGAAACAAGTACACCACCCACAACAACTGAGAGCACAACTGTTAGTACAGCTGAAACAACTACACCAGTCACAACAACTGAGAGTACAACTGTTCGTACAACTGAAACAAGTACACCACCCACAACAACTGAGAGCACAAGTGTTAGTACAACTGAAACAACTACACCACCCACAACAACTGAGAGCACAACTGTTAGTACAGCTGAAACAACTACACCAGTCACAACTGAGAGCACAACTTTTAGTACAGTTGAAACAACTACACCAGCCACAACAACTGAGAGCACAATTGTTAGTACAACTGAGACAACTACACCAGCCACAACAACTGAAAGCACAACTGTTAGTACAACTGAGACAACTACACCAGCCACAACAACTGAGAGCACAACTAATACAGCTGAATCAACTACACCAGTTACAACAACTGAGAGCAAAACTGTTAGTACAGCTGAAACGACTACACCAGCCACAACAACTGAGAGCACAACTAATACAGCTGAAACAACTACACCAGTCACAACAACTGAGAGCACAACTGTTAGTACAACTGAGACAACTACACCAGCCACAACAACTGAGAGCACAACTTTTAGTACAGCTGAAACAACTACACCAGCCACAACAACTGAGAGCACAACTGTTAGTACAACTGAAACAACTACACCAGCCACAACAACTGAGAGCACAACTGTTAGTACAACTGAGACAACTACACCAGCCACAACAACTGAGAGCACAACTGTTAGTACAACTGAAACAACAACACCAGCCACAATAAATGAGAGCACAACTGTTAGTACTGCTGGAACAACTACACCAGCCACAACAACTGAGAGCACAACTGTTAGTACAGCTGAAACAAGTACACCAACCACAACAACTGAGAGCACAACTGTTAGTACAACTGAAACAACTACACCAGCCACAACAACTGAGAGCACAACTGTTAGTACAACTGAGACAACTACACCAACCACAACAACTGAGAGCACAACTGTTAGTACTGCTGGAACAACTACACCAGCCACAACAACTACACCACCCACAACAACTGAGAGCACAACTGTTAGTACAGCTGAAACAAGTACACCAACCACAACAACTGAGAGCACAACTGTTAGTACAACTGAAACAACTACACCAGCCACAACAACTGAGAGCACAACTGTTAGTACAACTGAGACAACTACACCAACCACAACAACTGAGAGCACAACTGTTAGTACTGCTGGAACAACTACACCAGCCACAACAACTGAGAGCACAACTGTTAGTACAACTGAAACAAGTACACCACCCACAACAACTGAGAGCACAACTGTTAGTACAACTGAAACAACTACACCACCCACAACAACTGAGAGCACAACTGTTAGTACAGTTGAAACAACTACACCAGCCACAACAACTGAGAGCACAACTTTTAGTACAGTTGAAACAACTACACCAGCAACAACAACTGAGAGCACAACTGTTAGTACAACTGAGACAACTACACCAGCCACAACAACTGAGAACACAACTGTTAGTACACTTCAATCAACTACACCAGCACCAACAACAACTCTTGCTGAAGTAGAAATAATTCTGGTGTTCCGCTCTGAAGCTGAATTTACAGATGACCTCCTTGATTTAGTGTCTCGTGCTTTTAACAACAGGGCTCAGCTTGTTCAGCAATATGTGAGTTAAAATCCACATACTCAGTTCACTAATATACAGCAATTACATTTAATTGAATTTTATCATTTAATAAGTGTCTATTGTAACTGTCTGTATTTTGTTTTAGATTGAAGCTATCTACAATAAATATCGCTCCTTCCTAAGAGTCGCTGTCCTACAATTCAGGTGAATAATTTACATTGTAATGCTACTTATTTTATATACATTGCTTAAGTCTGCTTATTTTATATTGCCTACACTGCAAGGGCATGTGATTAATACATCAGGTGGGGATATTGTGATAGGATTCCAAATGACAGTGTTTCTAAAAAATTTATTCCAGCAAGGGGTCAGTCAAAACCACAACAAGACTCACTTTCAACGCTAAGCAGGATGTGCCATCAAATACAGAAATTGCCTATGCATTATTGAGTGACACAGCAACTGTCAATGCCCTTAATATAACTTCTAATTCAGTTGAAGTTAATGGTGCAGGTAGGTCTATCTATCTATCTATCTATTTATCTGTCTGTGTGTGTGTGTGTGTGTGTGTGTGTGTGTGTGTGTGTGTGTGTGTGTGTGTGTGTGCGTGCGTGCGTGCGTGCGTGCGTGTGTGTGTGTGTGTGCCTAACAAAGTGTACAGTTTGGAAAAATGAACTGTCAAATTAAAGCTAGTTTCAGCTAAACTTAAAGGGGTCCTATTATGCTTTTTCAACTTTAGTTAGTCTGTAATGTTGCTGTTTGAGCATACAAAAAGATCTGCAAGGTTACAAAGCTCAAAGTCCACTCCAAAGGGAGATTTATTATTGAACAGAATCCACTTTTCAAGAACTACAGAACAACGAACAGTCTGGACAACAAACACGATTTTTCCGGATCTTACGAAGTCATAATGTTCCTCATTTAAATAATCCATGCCCACAGAATATGCACAAAAGGTGTCGATTACGGTTTGGATCACCATAGTTTTCCAACAAATATCAGGTTTAAATGGTGTATAACATTGTATATAAAGGGTCTAAAAAAATTACAAAAACAAAAATAAACATACCACTCTAAAGCGTCCTGTGAAAGTCGCGCTTGCAAAATCCGTGAATGAAATCCTCGTTTGTTAACATTATAATAATAATTATTATCATTATTAAGTCTAAATCAGGCTTGAATTGGTTTGAAATTGACACAATCCTTAATAGGCTATTTACATCTGAGTGAGTAGACCTGGCTGTTATGAAGGGGCGGGACATTTCCCGAATGCAGTAAGCGATGTCAATCAAAGAACACTGGGCCAATCACAGCACACTGGGCCAGCTAACCAGTCACAACACATTTCGTATTTCGGAAGGAAGGGCTTCATCGAAACGGCGCATTCACACAGTCTGGGGATAGATAAGCTGAAATAATGTAAAAATACGTGAAAAATAATGCGTTTTTGAACAATCAAGCAAGAAAACATATTCAAGTACACAAAAAAAACAAAATCAAGACTGTGAAAAGTGGGCATAATAGAACCCCTTTAAAATTATTCGGACATTAATGATGATTTACATAAGTATTTTATAAAAATCTTTCTTCGTACAATTTCTTTTCTTTTGTCAGTACTGTTACGATTTCTAAATAAACAGTTAATTATTTTCTTGTATCAGAAACAATGGTAACGGCCTCTACTACTGAACCAATATCAGCATACTCAACAGCCACAACAACTATTGATGTATCATCCACCACTAGTGCAGCAGATACTACAACAGAGTCACAAACAACTTTGACTACTGAATTTGAGAGCACTATTGCTACAACTGAAACAACTACCACAGCCACAACAACAGAACTGTCGTCAGCCACAACAACTGAGAGGACAACTGTTAGTACAACTGAAACAACTACACCAGCCACAACAACTGAGAGCACAACTGTTAGTACAGCTGGAACAACTACACCAGTCACAACAACTGAGAGCACAACTTTTAGTACAACTGAGACAACTACAGCAGCTACAACAACTGAGAGCACAACTTTTAGTACAACTGTGACAACTACACCAGCCACATCAATTGAGAGCACAACTGTTAGTACAACTGAGACAACTACACCAGCCACGTCAACTGAGAGCACAATTGTTAGTACAACTGAAACAACTACACCACCCACAACAACTGAGAGCACAACTGTTAGTACAGGTGAATCAACTACACCAGCCACAACAACTGAGAACACAACTGTTAGTACAACTGAAACAACTACACCAGCCACAACAACTGAGAGCACAACTGTTAGTACAGGTGAAACAACTACACCAGCCACATCAACTGAGAGCACAACTGTTAGTACAACTGAGACAACTACACCACCCACAACAACTGAGAGCACAACTGTTAGTACAGGTGAAACAACTACACCAGCCACTACAGCTGAGAGCACAACCGTTAGTACAGCTGAAACAACTACACCAGCCACAACAACTGAGAGCACAACTGTTAGTACAACTGAGACAACTACACCAGCCACAACATGTGAGACCACAACTGTTAGTACAACTGAGACAACTACACCAGCCACAACAACTGAGAACACAACTTTTAGTACAACTGAGACAACTACAGCAGCCACAACAACTGAGACAACTACAGCAGCCACAACAACTGAGAGCACAACTTTTAGTACAACTGAGACAACTACACCAGTCACAACAACTGAGAGCACAACTGTTAGTACAACTGAAACAACTACACCAGCCACAGCAAATGAGAGCACAGCTGTTAGTACAGCTGAAACAACTACACCAGCCACAACAACTGAGAGCACAACTGTTAGTACAACTGAGACAACTACACCAGCCACAACAACTGAGAGCACAACTGCTAGTACAGCTGAAACAACTACACCAGCCACAACAACTGAAAGCACAACTGTTAGTACAACTGAGACAACTACACCAGCCACAACAACTGAAAGCACAACTGTTAGTAGAACTGAGACAACTACAAAAGCCACATCAACTGACAGCACAACTGTTAGTACAACTGAGACAACTACACCAGCCACAACAACTGACAGCACAACTGTTAGTACAACTGAGACAACTACACCAGCCACATCAACTGACAGCACAACTGTTAGTACAACTGAGACAACTACAGCAGCCACAACAACTGAGAGCACAACTGTTAGTACAACTGAGACAACTACACCAGCCACAACAACTGAGAGCACAACTGTTAGTACAACTGAAACAACTACACCAGCCACAACAACTGAGAGCACAACTGTTAGTACAACTGACACAACTACAGCAGACACAACAACTGAGAGCACAACTTTTAGTACAACTGAGAGAACAACACCAGCCACAACAACTGAGAGCACAACTATTAGTACAGCTGAAACAACTACACAACCCACAACAACTGAGAGCACAACTGTTAGTACAGGTGGAACAACTACACTAGCCACATCAACTGAGACAACTACACCAGCCACAACTACTGAAAGCACAACTGTTAGTACAACTGACACAACTACACCAGCCACATCAACTGAGAGCACAACTATTACTACAACTGAGACAACTAAACCAGCCACATCAACTGACAGCACAACTGTTAGTACAACTGAGACAACTACACCAGCCACAACAACTGACAGCACAACTGTTAGTACAACTGAGACAACTACACCAGCCACAACAACTGACAGCACAACTGTTAGTACAACTGAGATAACTGCACCAGCCACAACAACTGAGAGCACAACTTTTAGTACAACTGAGACAACTACACCAGCCACATCAACTGAGAGCACAACTGTTAGTACAGCTGAAACAACTACACCAGCCACAACAACTGAGAGCACAACTGTTAGTACAACTGAGACAACTACACCAGCCACATCAACTGAGAGCACAACTGTTAGTACAACTGAGACAACTAAACCAGCCACAACAACTGAGAGCACAACAGCTAGTACAACTGAGACAACTACACCAGCCACATCAACTGAGAGCACAACTGTTAGTACAGCTGAAACAACTACACCAGCCACAACAACTGAGAGCACAACTATTAGTACAGCTGAAACAACTACACCACCCACAACAACTGAGAGCACAACTGTTAGTACAGGTGGAACAACTACACCAGCCACATCAACTGAGACAACTACACCAGCCACAACAACTGAAAGCACAACTGTTAGTACAACTGAGACAACTACAAAAGCCACATCAACTGAGAGCACAACTGTTACTACACCTGAGACAACTACACCAGCCACATCAACTGACAGCACAACTGTTAGTACAACTGAGACAACTACACCAGCCACAACAACTGACAGCACAACTGTTAGTACAACTGAGACAACTACAGCAGCCACATCAACTGAGAGCACAACTTTTAGTACAACTGAGACAACTACAGCAGCTACAACAACTGAGAGCACAACTTTTAGTACAACTGTGACAACTACACCAGCCACATCAATTGAGAGCACAACTGTTAGTACAACTGAGACAACTACACCAGCCACGTCAACTGAGAGCACAATTGTTAGTACAACTGAAACAACTACACCACCCACAACAACTGAGAGCACAACTGTTAGTACAGGTGAATCAACTACACCAGCCACTACAACTGAGAGCACAACTGTTAGTACAGCTGAAACAGCTACACCACCCACAACAACTGAGAGCACAACTGTTAGTACAGGTGAAACAACTACACCAGCCACAACAACTGAGAACACAACTGTTAGCACAACTGAAACAACTACACCAGCCACAACAACTGAGAGCACAACTGTTAGTACAGGTGAAACAACTACACCAGCCACATCAACTGAGAGCACAACTGTTAGTACAACTGAGACAACTACACCACCCACAACAACTGAGAGCACAACTGTTAGTACAGGTGAAACAACTACACCAGCCACTACAGCTGAGAGCACAACCGTTAGTACAGCTGAAACAACTACACCAGCCACAACAACTGAGAGCACAACTGTTAGTACAACTGAGACAACTACACCAGCCACAACATGTGAGACCACAACTGTTAGTACAACTGAGACAACTACACCAGCCACAACAACTGAGAACACAACTTTTAGTACAACTGAGACAACTACAGCAGCCACATCAACTGAGACAACTACAGCAGCCACAACAACTGAGAGCACAACTTTTAGTACAACTGAGACAACTACACCAGTCACAACAACTGAGAGCACAACTGTTAGTACAACTGAGACAACTACACCAGCCACATCAACTGACAGCACAACTGTTAGTACAACTGAGACAACTACACCAGCCACAACAACTGACAGCACAACTGTTAGTACAACTGAGACAACTACACCAGCCACAACAACTGACAGCACAACTGTTAGTACAACTGAGATAACTGCACCAGCCACAACAACTGAGAGCACAACTTTTAGTACAACTGAGACAACTACACCAGCCACATCAACTGAGAGCACAACTGTTAGTACAGCTGAAACAACTACACCAGCCACAACAACTGAGAGCACAACTGTTAGTACAACTGAGACAACTACACCAGCCACATCAACTGAGAGCACAACTGTTAGTACAACTGAGACAACTAAACCAGCCACAACAACTGAGAGCACAACAGCTAGTACAACTGAGACAACTACACCAGCCACATCAACTGAGAGCACAACTGTTAGTACAGCTGAAACAACTACACCAGCCACAACAACTGAGAGCACAACTGTTAGTACAGGTGGAACAACTACACCAGCCACATCAACTGAGACAACTACACCAGCCACAACAACTGAAAGCACAACTGTTAGTACAACTGAGACAACTACAAAAGCCACATCAACTGAGAGCACAACTGTTACTACACCTGAGACAACTACACCAGCCACATCAACTGACAGCACAACTGTTAGTACAACTGAGACAACTACACCAGCCACAACAACTGACAGCACAACTGTTAGTACAACTGAGACAACTACAGCAGCCACATCAACTGAGAGCACAACTGTTAGTACAACTGAGACAACTACAAAAGCCACATCAACTGAGAGCACAACTGTTAGTACAACTGAGACAACTACACCAGCCACATCAACTGAGAGCACAACTGTTAGTAGAACTGACACAACTACAGCAGCCACAACAACTGAGAGCACAACTTTTAGTACAACTGAGAGAACAACACCAGCCACAACAACTGAGAGCACAACTTTTAGTACAACTGAGACAACTACACCACCCACAACAACTGAGAGCACAACTGTTAGTACAGGTGAAACAACTACACCAGCCACTACAGCTGAGAGCACAACCGTTAGTACAGCTGAAACAACTACACCAGCCACAACAACTGAGAGCACAACTGTTAGTACAGCTGAAACAACTACACCACCCACAACAACTGAGAGCACAACTGTTAGTACAGGTGGAACAACTACACCAGCCACAACAACTGAAAGCACAACTGTTAGTACAACTGAGACAACTACACCAGCCACATCAACTGAGAGCACAACTGTTACTACAACTGAGACAACTACACCAGCCACATCAACTGACAGCACAACTGTTAGTACAACTGAGACAACTACACCAGCCACAACAACTGACAGCACAACTGTTAGTACAACTGAGACAACAACAGCAGCCACATCAACTGAAAGCACAACTGTTAGTACAACTGAGACAACTACACCAGCCACATCAACTGAGAGCACAACTGTTAGTACAACTGAGACAACTACACCAGCCACAACAACTGAGAGCACAACTGTTAGTACAACTGAGACAACTACACCACCCACAACAACTGAGAGCACAACTGTTAGTACAACTGAAACAACTACACCACCCACAACAACTGAGAGCACAACTGTTAGTACAACTGACACAACTACAGCAGACACAACAACTGAGAGCACAACTTTTAGTACAACTGAGAGAACAACACCAGCCACAACAACTGAGAGCACAACTATTAGTACAGCTGAAACAACTACACCACCCACAACAACTGAGAGCACAACTGTTAGTACAGGTGGAACAACTACACCAGCCACATCAACTGAGACAACTACACCAGCCACAACTACTGAAAGCACAACTGTTAGTACAACTGACACAACTACACCAGCCACATCAACTGAGAGCACAACTGTTACTACAACTGAGACAACTACACCAGCCACATCAACTGACAGCACAACTGTTAGTACAACTGAGACAACTACACCAGCCACAACAACTGACAGCACAACTGTTAGTACAACTGAGACAACTACACCAGCCACAACAACTGACAGCACAACTGTTAGTACAACTGAGATAACTACACCAGCCACAACAACTGACAGCACAACTGTTAGTACAACTGAGACAACTACACCAGCCACAACAACTGACAGCACAACTGTTAGTACAACTGAGATAACTGCACCAGCCACAAAGACTGAGAGCACAACTTTTAGTACAACTGAGACAACTACACCAGCCACATCAACTGAGAGTACAACTGTTAGTACAGCTGAAACAACTACACCAGCCACAACAACTGAGAGCACAACTGTTAGTACAACTGAGAAAACTACACCAGCCACATCAACTGAGAGCACAACTGTTAGTACAACTGAGACAACTAAACCAGCCACATCAACTGACAGCACAACTGTTAGTACAACTGAGACAACTACACCAGCCACAACAACTGACAGCACAACTGTTAGTACAACTGAGACAACTACACCAGCCACAACAACTGACAGCACAACTGTTAGTACAACTGAGATAACTACACCAGCCACAACAACTGACAGCACAACTGTTAGTACAACTGAGACAACTACACCAGCCACATCAACTGAGAGCACAACTGTTAGTACAGCTGAAACAACTACACCAGCCACAACAACTGAGAGCACAACTATTAGTACAGCTGAAACAACTACACCACCCACAACAACTGAGAGCACAACTGTTAGTACAGGTGGAACAACTACACCAGCCACATCAACTGAGACAACTACACCAGCCACAACAACTGAAAGCACAACTGTTAGTACAACTGACACAACTACACCAGCCACATCAACTGAGAGCACAACTGTTACTACAACTGAGACAACTACACCAGCCACATCAACTGACAGCACAACTGTTAGTACAACTGAGACAACTACACCACCCACAACAACTGACAGCACAACTGTTAGTACAACTGAGACAACTACAGCAGCCACATCAACTGAGAGCACAACTGTTAGTACAACTGAGACAACTACAAAAGCCACATCAACTGAGAGCACAACTGTTAGTACAACTGAGACAACTACACCAGCCACATCAACTGAGAGCACAACTGTTAGTACAACTGAGACAACTACACCACCCACAACAACTGAGAGCACAACTGTTAGTACAGGTGAAACAACTACACCAGCCACTACAGCTGAGAGCACAACCGTTAGTACAGCTGAAACAACTACACCAGCCACAACAACTGAGAGCACAACTGTTAGTACAGCTGAAACAACTACACCACCCACAACAACTGAGAGCACAACTGTTAGTACAGGTGGAACAACTACACCAGCCACAACAACTGAAAGCACAACTGTTAGTACAACTGAGACAACTACACCAGCCACATCAACTGAGAGCACAACTGTTACTACAACTGAGACAACTACACCAGCCACAACAACTGACACCACAACTGTTAGTACAACTGAGACAACAACAGCAGCCACATCAACTGAAAGCACAACTGTTAGTACAACTGAGACAACTACACCAGCCACATCAACTGAGAGCACAACTGTTCGTACAACTGAGAAAACTACACCAGCCACATCAACTGAGAGCACAACTGTTAGTACAACTGACACAACTACAGCAGCCACAACAACTGAGAGCACAACTTTTAGTACAACTGAGAGAACAACACCAGCCACAACAACTGAGAGCACAACTTTTAGTACAACTGAGACAACTACACCACCCACAACAACTGAGAGCACAACTGTTAGTAAAGGTGAAACAACTACACCAGCCACTACAGCTGAGAGCACAACCGTTAGAACAGCTGAAACAACTACACCAGCCACAACAACTGAGAGCACAACTGTTAGTACAGCTGAAACAACTACACCACCCACAACAACTGACAGCACAACTGTTAGTACAACTGAGATAACTACACCAGCCACAACAACTGAAAGCACAACTGTTAGTACAACTGAGACAACTACACCAGCCACAACAACTGAGAGCACAACTGTTAGTACAACTGAGATAACTGCACCAGCCACAAAGACTGAGAGCACAACTTTTAGTACAACTGAGACAACTACACCAGCCACATCAACTGAGAGTACAACTGTTAGTACAGCTGAAACAACTACACCAGCCACAACAACTGAGAGCACAACTGTTAGTACAACTGAGACAACTAAACCAGCCACAACAACTGAGAGCACAACTGCTAGTACAACTGAGACAACTACACCAGCCACATCAACTGAGAGCACAACTGTTAGTACAGCTGAAACAACTACACCAGCCACAACAACTGAGAGCACAACTATTAGTACAGCTGAAACAACTACACCACCCACAACAACTGAGAGCACAACTGTTAGTACAGGTGGAACAACTACACCAGCCACATCAACTGAGACAACTACACCAGCCACAACAACTGAAAGCACAACTGTTAGTACAACTGACACAACTACACCAGCCACATCAACTGAGAGCACAACTGTTACTACAACTGAGACAACTACACCAGCCACATCAACTGACAGCACAACTGTTAGTACAACTGAGACAACTACACCACCCACAACAACTGACAGCACAACTGTTAGTACAACTGAGACAACTACAGCAGCCACATCAACTGAGAGCACAACTGTTAGTACAACTGAGACAACTACAAAAGCCACATCAACTGAGAGCACAACTGTTAGTACAACTGAGACAACTACACCAGCCACATCAACTGACAGCACAACTGTTAGTACAGGTGGAACAACTACACCAGCCACAACAACTGAAAGCACAACTGTTAGTACAACTAGAACAACTACACCAGCCACATCAACTGAGAGCACAACTGTTAGTACAACTGAGACAACTACACCAGCCACATCAACTGACAGCACAACTGTTAGTACAACTGAGACAACTACACCACCCACAACAACTGAGAGCACAACTGTTAGTACAGGTGGAACAACTACACCAGCCACATCAACTGAGACAACTACACCAGCCACAACAACTGAAAGCACAACTGTTAGTACAACTGACACAACTACACCAGCCACATCAACTGAGAGCACAACTGTTACTACAACTGAGACAACTACACCAGCCACATCAACTGACAGCACAACTGTTAGTACAACTGAGACAACTACACCACCCACAACAACTGACAGCACAACTGTTAGTACAACTGAGACAACTACAGCAGCCACATCAACTGAGAGCACAACTGTTAGTACAACTGAGACAACTACAAAAGCCACATCAACTGAGAGCACAACTGTTAGTACAACTGAGACAACTACACCACCCACAACAACTGACAGCACAACTGTTAGTACAACTGAGACAACTACAGCAGCCACATCAACTGAGAGCACAACTGTTAGTACAACTGAGACAACTACAAAAGCCACATCAACTGAGAGCACAACTGTTAGTACAACTGAGACAACTACACCAGCCACATCAACTGACAGCACAACTGTTAGTACAGGTGGAACAACTACACCAGCCACAACAACTGAAAGCACAACTGTTAGTACAACTGAGACAACTACACCAGCCACATCAACTGAGAGCACAACTGTTAGTACAACTGAAACAACTACACCAGCCACAACAACTGAGAGCACAACTATTAGTACAGCTGAAACAACTACACCACCCACAACAACTGAGAGCACAACTGTTAGTACAGGTGGAACAACTACACCAGCCACATCAACTGAGACAACTACACCAGCCACAACAACTGAAAGCCCAACTGTTAGTACAACTGACACAACTACACCAGCCACATCAACTGAGAGCACAACTGTTACTACAACTGAGACAACTACACCAGCCACATCAACTGACAGCACAACTGTTAGTACAACTGAGACAACTACACCACCCACAACAACTGACAGCACAACTGTTAGTACAACTGAGACAACTACAGCAGCCACATCAACTGAGAGCACAACTGTTAGTACAACTGAGACAACTACAAAAGCCACATCAACTGAGAGCACAACTGTTAGTACAACTGAGACAACTACACCAGCCACATCAACTGACAGCACAACTGTTAGTACAGGTGGAACAACTACACCAGCCACAACAACTGAAAGCACAACTGTTAGTACAACTGAGACAACTACACCAGCCACATCAACTGAGAGCACAACTGTTAGTACAACTGAGACAACTACACCAGCCACATCAACTGACAGCACAACTGTTAGTACAACTGAGACAACTACACCAGCCACAACAACTGAAAGCACAACTGTTAGTACAACTGAGACAACTACACCAGCCACATCAACTGAGAGCACAACTGTTAGTACAACTGAGACAACTACACCAGCCACATCAACTGACAGCACAACTGTTAGTACAACTGAGACAACTACACCAGCCACAACAACTGACAGCACAACTGTTAGTACAACTGAGACAACAACAGCAGCCACATCAACTGAAAGCACAACTGTTAGTACAACTGAGACAACTACACCAGCCATATCAACTGAGAGCACAACTGTTAGTACAACTGAGACAACTACACCAGCCACATCAACTGAGAGCACAACTGTTAGTACAACTGAGACAACTACACCAGCCACATCAACTGAGAGCACAACTGTTAGTACAACTGACACAACTACAGCAGACACAACAACTGAGAGCACAACTTTTAGTACAACTGAGAGAACAACACCAGCCACAACAACTGAGAGCACAACTTTTAGTACAACTGAGACAACTACACCACCCACAACAACTGAGAGCACAACTGTTAGTACAGGTGAAACAACTACACCAGCCACTACAGCTGAGAGCACAACCGTTAGTACAGCTGAAACAACTACACCAGCCACAACAACTGAGAGCACAACTGTTAGTACAGCTGAAACAACTACACCACCCACAACAACTGAGAGCACAACTGTTAGTACAGGTGGAACAACTACACCAGCCACAACAACTGAAAGCACAACTGTTAGTACAACTGAAACAACTACACCAGCCACATCAACTAAGAGCACAACTGTTACTACAACTGAGACAACTACACCAGCCACAACAACTGACACCACAACTGTTAGTACAACTGAGACAACAACAGCAGCCACATCAACTGTTAGTACAGGTGAAACAACTACACCAGCCACTACAGCTGAGAGCACAACCGTTAGTACAGCTGAAACAACTACACCAGCCACAACAACTGAGAGCACAACTGTTAGTACAGCTGAAACAACTACACCACCCACAACAACTGAGAGCACAACTGTTAGTACAGGTGGAACAACTACACCAGCCACAACAACTGAAAGCACAACTGTTAGTACAACTGAGACAACTACACCAGCCACATCAACTAAGAGCACAACTGTTACTACAACTGAGACAACTACACCAGCCACAACAACTGACACCACAACTGTTAGTACAACTGAGACAACAACAGCAGCCACATCAACTGAAAGCACAACTGTTAGTACAACTGAGACAACTACACCAGCCACATCAACTGAGAGCACAACTGTTCGTACAACTGAGACAACTACACCAGCCACATCAACTGAGAGCACAACTGTTAGTACAACTGACACAACTACAGCAGCCACAACAACTGAGAGCACAACTTTTAGTACAACTGAGAGAACAACACCAGCCACAACAACTGAGATCACAACTTTTAGTACAACTGAGACAACTACACCACCCACAACAACTGAGAGCACAACTGTTAGTACAGGTGAAACAACTACACCACCCACTACAGCTGAGAGCACAACCGTTAGTACAGCTGACACAACTACACCAGCCACAACAACTGAGAGCACAACTGTTAGTACAGCTGAAACAACTACACCACCCACAACAACTGGGAGCACAACTGTTAGTACAGGTGGAACAACTACACCAGCCACAACAACTGAAAGCACAACTGTTAGTACAACTGAGACAACTACACCAGCCACATCAACTGAGAGCACAACTGTTACTACAACTGAGACAACTAAACCAGCCACATCAACTGACAGCACAACTCTTAGTACAACTGAGACAACTACACCAGCCACAACAACTGACAGCAAAACTGTTAGTACAACTGAGACAACAACAGCAGCCACATCAACTGAAAGCACAACTGTTAGTACAACTGAGACAACTACACCAGCCACATCAACTGAGAGCACAACTGTTAGTACAACTGAGACAACTACACCAGCCACATCAACTGAGAGCACAACTGTTAGTACAACTGAAACCACTACACCAGCTACATCAACTGAGAGCACAACTGTTAGTACAACTGAGACAACTACACCAACCACATCAACTGAGAGCACAACTGTTAGTACAACTGAGACAACTACAGCAGCCACATCAACTGAGAGCACAACTGTTAGTACAACTGAGACAACTACAAAAGCCACATCAACTGAGAGCACAACTGTTAGTACAACTGAGACAACTACACCAGCCACATCAACTGAGAGCACAACTGTTAGTACAACTGACACAACTACAGCAGACACAACAACTGAGAGCACAACTTTTAGTACAACTGAGAGAACAACACCAGCCACAACAACTGAGAGCACAACTTTTAGTACAACTGAGACAACTACACCACCCACAACAACTGAGAGCACAACTGTTAGTACAGGTGAAACAACTACACCAGCCACTACAGCTGAGAGCACAACCGTTAGTACAGCTGAAACAACTACACCAGCAACAACAACTGAGAGCACAACTGTTAGTACAGCTGAAACAACTACACCACCCACAACAACTGAGAGCACAACTGTTAGTACAGGTGGAACAACTACACCAGCCACAACAACTGAAAGCACAACTGTTAGTACAACTGAGACAACTACACCAGCCACATCAACTGAGAGCACAACTGTTACTACAACTGAGACAACTACACCAGCCACAACAACTGACACCACAACTGTTAGTACAACTGAGACAACAACAGCAGCCACATCAACTGAAAGCACAACTGTTAGTACAACTGAGACAACTACACCAGCCACATCAACTGAGAGCACAACTGTTAGTACAACTGAAACAACTACACCAGCTACATCAACTGAGAGCACAACTGTTAGTACAACTGAGACAACTACACCAGCCACATCAACTGAGAGCACAACTGTTAGTACAACTGAGACAACTACACCAGCCACATCAACTGAGAGCACAACTGTTAGTACAACTGAAACAACTACACCAGCTACATCAACTGAGAGCACAACTGTTAGTACAACTGAGACAACTACGCCAGCCACATCAACTGAGAGCACAACTGTTAGTACAACTGAGACAACTACACCAGCCACAGCAACTGAGAGCACAACTGTTAGTACAACTGAGACAACTACAGCAGCCACAACAACTGAGAGCACAACTTTTACTACAACTGAGAGAACAACACCAGCCACAACAACTGAGAGCACAACTTTTAGTATAACTGAGACAACTACACCAGCCACATCAACTGACAGCACAACTGTTAGTACAACTGAGACAACAACAGCAGCCACAACAACTGAAAACACAACTGTTAGTACAACTGAGACAACTACACCAGCCACATCAACTGAGAGCACAACTGTTAATACAACTGAGACAACTACACCAGCCACATCAACTGAGAGCACAACTGTTAGTACAACTGAAACAACTACACCAGCTACATCAACTGAGAGCACAACTGTTAGTACAACTGAGACAGCTACACCAGCCACATCAACTGAGAGCACAACTGTTAGTACAACTGAGACAACTACACCAGCCACAACAACTGAGAGCACAACTGTTAGTACAACTGAGACAACTACAGCAGCCACAACAACTGAGAGCACAACTGTTAGTACAACTGAAACAAGTACACCACCCACAACAACTGAGAGCACAACTGTTAGTACAACTGAAACAACTACACCACCCACAACAACTGAGAGCACAACTGTTACTACAACTGAGACAACTACACCAGCCACATCAACTGACAGCACAACTGTTAGTACAACTGAGACAACTACACCAGCCACAACAACTGAAAGCACAACTGTTAGTACAGCTGAAACAACTACACCAGCCACATCAACTGAGAGCACAACTGTTAGTACAACTGAGACAACTACACCAGCCACATCAACTGAGAGCACAACTGTTAGTACAACTGAAACAACTACACCAGCTACATCAACTGAGAGCACAACTGTTAGTACAACTGAGACAACTACGCCAGCCACATCAACTGAGAGCACAACTGTTAGTACAACTGAGACAACTACACCAGCCACAGCAACTGAGAGCACAACTGTTAGTACAACTGAGACAACTACAGCAGCCACAACAACTGAGAGCACAACTTTTACTACAACTGAGAGAACAACACCAGCCACAACAACTGAGAGCACAACTTTTAGTATAACTGAGACAACTACACCAGCCACATCAACTGACAGCACAACTGTTAGTACAACTGAGACAACAACAGCAGCCACATCAACTGAAAACACAACTGTTAGTACAACTGAGACAACTACACCAGCCACATCAACTGAGAGCACAACTGTTAATACAACTGAGACAACTACACCAGCCACATCAACTGAGAGCACAACTGTTAGTACAACTGAAACAACTACACCAGCTACATCAACTGAGAGCACAACTGTTAGTACAACTGAGACAGCTACACCAGCCACATCAACTGAGAGCACAACTGTTAGTACAACTGAGACAACTACACCAGCCACAACAACTGAGAGCACAACTGTTAGTACAACTGAGACAACTACAGCAGCCACAACAACTGAGAGCACAACTGTTAGTACAACTGAAACAAGTACACCACCCACAACAACTGAGAGCACAACTGTTAGTACAACTGAAACAACTACACCACCCACAACAACTGAGAGCACAACTGTTACTACAACTGAGACAACTACACCAGCCACATCAACCGACAGCACAACTGTTAGTACAACTGAGACAACTACACCAGCCACAACAACTGAAAGCACAACTGTTAGTACAGCTGAAACAACTACACCAGCCACAACAACTGAAAGCACAACTGTTAGTACAGCTGAAACAACTACACCGGCCACAACAACTGAGAGCACAACTGTTAGTACAACTGAGACAACAACACCAGTCACAACAACTGTTAGCACAACTGTTAGTACAACTGAAACAACTACACCAGCCACAACTGAGAGCACAACTCTTAGTACAGCTGAAACAACTACACCAGCCACATCAACTGAGAGCACAACTGTTAGTACAGGTGAAACAACTACACCGGCCACAACAACTGTTAGTACAACTGAAACAACTACACCGGCCACAACAACTAAGAGCACAACTGTTAGTACAACTGAGACAACTACACCAGCCACAACAACTGAGAGTACAACTGTTAGTACAACTGAGACAACTACACCAGCCACAACTGAGAGCACAACTCTTAGTACAGCTGAAACAACTACACCGGCCACAACAACTGTTAGCACAACTGTTAGTACAACTGAAACAACTACACCAGCCACAACAACTGAGAGCACAACTGTTAGTACAACTGAGACAACTACACCAGCCACATCAACTGACAGCACAACTGTTAGTACAACTGAGACAACTACACCAGCCACAACAACTGAAAGCACAACTATTAGTACAACTGAGACAACTACACCAGCCACAGCAACTGAAAGCACAACTGTTAGTACAACTGAGACAACTACACCAGCCACAACAACTGAGAACACAACTGTTAGTACAGCTGAAACAACAACACCAGCCACAACAACTGAGAGCACAACTGTTAGTACAACTGAAACAACTACACCAGCCACAACAACTGAGAGCACAACTCTTAGTACAGCTGAAACAACAACACCAGCCACAACAACTGAGAGCACAACTGTTAGTACAACTGAGACAACTACACCAGCCACAACAACTGAGAGCACAACTGTTAGTACAACTGAGACAACTACAGCAGCCACAACAACTGAGAGCACAACTTTTAGTACAACTGAGACAACTACACCACCCACAACAACTGAGAGCACAACTGTTAGTACAACTGAAACAACTACACCAGCCACAACAACTGAGAGCACAACTCTTAGTACAGCTGAAACAACAACACCAGCCACAACAACTGAGAGCACAACTGTTAGTACAACTGAGACAACTACACCAGCCACAACAACTGAGAGCACAACTGTTAGTACAACTGAGACAACTACAGCAACCACAACAACTGAGAGCACAACTTTTAGTACAAATGAGACAACTACACCACCCACAACAACTGAGAGCACAACTGTTAGTACAGGTGAAACAACTACACCAGCCAATACAGCTGAGAGCACAACCGTTAGTACAGCTGAAACAACTACACCAGCCACAACAACTGAGAGCACAACTGTTAGTACAACTGAGACAACTACACCAGCCACAACAACTGAGAGCACAACTGTTAGTACAACTGAGACAACTACAGCAGCCACAACAACTGAGAGCACAACTTTTAGTACAACTGAGACAACAACTGAGAGCACAACTTTTAGTACAACTGAGACAACAACACCAGTCACAACAACTGAGAGCACAACTTTTAGTACAACTGAGACAACTACACCACCCACAACAACTGAGAGCACAACTGTTAGTACAGGTGAAACAACTACACCAGCCACTACAGCTGAGAGCACAACCGTTAGTACAGCTGAAACAACTACACCAGCCACAACAACTGAGAGCACAACTGTTAGCACAACTGTTAGTACAACTGAGACAACTACACCAGTAACAACAACTGAGACCACAACTGTTAGTACAACTGAGACAACTACACCAGCCACAACAACTGAGAGCACAACTTTTAGTACAACTGAGACAACTACAGCAGCCACAACAACTGAGAGCACAACTGTTAGTACAACTGAGACAACTACAGCAGCCACAACAACTGAGAGCACAACTTTTAGTACAACTGAGACAACTACACCAGCCACATCAACTGAGAGCACAACTGTTAGTACAACTGAAACAACTACACCAGCCACAACAACTGAGAGCACAGCTGTTAGTACAGCTGAAACAACTACACCAGCCACAACAACTGAGAGCACAACTGTTAGTACAACTGAGACAACTACACCAGCCACAACAACTGAGAGCACAACTGTTAGTACAACTGAAACAACTACACCAGCCACAACAACTGAGAGCACAACAGCTAGTACAACTGAGACAACTACACCAGCCACATCAACTGAGAGCACAACTGTTAGTACAGCTGAAACAACTACACCAGCCACAACAACTGAGAGCACAACTGTTAGTACAGCTGAAACAACTACACCACCCACAACAACGGAGAGCACAACTGTTAGTACAGCTGAAACAACTACACCACCCACATCAACTGAGAGCACAACTGTTAGTACAGCTGAAACAACTACACCACCCACAACAACGGAGAGCACAACTGTTAGTACAGGTGAAACAACTACACCAGCCACATCAACTGAGACAACTACACCAGCCACAACAACTGAAAGCACAACTTTTAGTACAACTGAGACAACTACACCAGCCACATCAACTGACAGCACAACTGTTAGTACAACTGAGACAACTACACCAGCCACATCAACTGAGAGCACAACTGTTAGTACAACTGAGACAACTACACCAGCCACATCAACTGAGAGCACAACTGTTAGTACAACTGAGACAACTACACCAGCCACATCAACTGAGAGCACAACTGTTACTACAACTGAGACAACTACACCAACCACATCAACTGACAGCACAACTGTTAGTACAACTGAGACAACTACACCAGCCACATCAACTGACAGCACAACTGTTAGTACAACTGAGACAACTACAGCAGCCACATCAACTGAGAGCACAACTGTTAGTACAACTGAGACAACTACACCAGCCACATCAACTGAGAGCACAACTGTTAGTACAACTGAGACAACTACACCAGCCACATCAACTGAGAGCACAACTGTTAGTACAACTGAGACAACTACACCAGCCACATCAACTGAGAGCACAACTGTTAGTACAACTGAGACAACTACACCAGCCACAACAACTGACAGCACAAATGTTAGTACAACTGAGACAACTACAGCAGCCACATCAACTGAGAGCACAACTGTTAGTACAACTGAGACAACTACACCAGCCACATCAACTGAGAGCACAACTGTTAGTACAACTGAGACAACTACACCAGCCACAACAACTGAGAGCACAACTGTTAGTACAACTGAGACAACTACAGCAGCCACAACAACTGAGAGCACAACTTTTAGTACAACTGAAACAACTACACCAGCCACAACAACTGAGAGCACAACTGTTAGTACAGCTGAAACAACTACACCGGCCACAACAACTGAGAGCACAACTGTTAGTACAGCTGAAACAACTACACCGGCCACAACAACTGAGAGCACAACTTTTAGTACAACTGAGACAACAACACCAGCCACAACAACTGAGAGCACAACTTTTAGTACAGCTGAAACAACTACACCAGCCACAACAACTGAGAGCACAACTGTTACTACAACTGAAACAACTACACCAACCACAACAACTGAGAGCACAACTCTTAGTACAGCTGAAACAACTACACCAGCCACAACAACTGAGAGCACAACTGTTAGTACAACTGAATCAACAACACCAGCCACAACAACTGAGAGCACAACTGTTAGTACAACTGAAACAACTACACCAGCCACAACAACTGAGAGCACAACTCTTAGTACAGCTGAAACAACTACACCAGCCACAACAACTGAGAGCACAACTGTTATTACAACTGAAACAACTACACCAGCCACAACAACTGAAAGCACAACTGTTAGTACAACTGAAACAACTACACCAGCCACAACAACTGAGAGCACAACTCTTAGTACAGCTGAAACAACTACACCAGCCACAACTGAAAGCACAACTGTTAGTACAACTGAAACAACTACACCAGCCACAACTGAGAGCACAACTGTTAGTACAACTGAAACAACAACACCAGCCACAACAACTGAAAGCACAACTGTTAGTACAACTGAATCAACAACACCAGCCACAACTGAGAGCACAACTGTTAGTACAACTGAAACAACAACACCAGCCACAACAACTGAAAGCACAACTCTTAGTACAGCTGAAACAACTACACCAGCCACAACAACTGAGAGCACAACTGTTAGTACAACTGAGAGAACTACACCAGCCACAACAACTGAGAGCACAACTGTTAGTACAACTGAAACAACTACACCAGCCACAACAACTGAGAGCACAACTGTTAGTACAACTGAAACAACTACACCAGCCACAACAACTGAGAGCACAACTGTTAGTACAACTGAAACAACTACACCAGCCACAACAACTGAGAGCACAACTGTTTCTACAGCTGAAACAACTACACCAGCCACAACTGAGAGCACAACTCTAAGTACAGCTGAAACAACTACACCAGCCACAACTGAGAGCACAACTGTTAGTACAACTGAATCAACAACACCAACCACAACTGAAAGCACAACTGTTAGTACAACTGAATCAACAACACCAGCCACAACAACTGAGAGCACAACTGTTATTACAACTGAAACAACTACATCAGCCACAACAACTGAGAGCACAACTATTTCTACAACAGAATCAACAACACCAGCCACAACAACTGAGAGCACAACTCTTAGTACAACTGAGACAACTACACCAGTCACAACAACTGAGAGCACAACTGTTAGTACAACTGAAACAACTACACCAGCCACAACAACTGAGAGCACAACTCTTAGTACAACTGAAACAACTACACCAGCCACAACAACTGAGAGCACAACTGTTACTACAACTGAAACAACTACACCAACCACAACAACTGAGAGCACAACTCTTAGTACAGCTGAAACAACTACACCAGCCACAACAACTGAGAGCACAACTGTTAGTACAACTGAATCAACAACACCAGCCACAACAACTGAGAGCACAACTGTTAGTACAACTGAAACAACTACACCAGCCACAACAACTGAGAGCACAACTGTTAGTACAACTGAAACAACTACACCAGTCACAACAACTGAGAGCACAACTGTTAGTACAGCTGAAACAAGTACACCAGCCACAACATCTGAGAGCACAACAGTTAGTACACTTCAATCAACTACACCAGCACCAACAACAACTCTCGCTGTAGTACAAATAATTATGGTGTTCCGCTCTGAAGTTGAATTTACAGATGACCTCCTTGAATCAGTGTCTCATGCTTTTAACAACAGGGCTCAGCTTGTTCAGCAATATGTGAGTGAAACCCCACATACTCTGTTCACTATATAATCCTTGAGTGAATAAACAGCAATTATATTTAATTACACACATTACATATTTATCATGCATAGCCTATTTATAAGTGGTTATTGTAACTGCCTGTATTTTTTACAGTTAAAAGCCATCTACAATAAATATCGCTCCTTCCTAAGAGTCTCCGTCCTACTATTCAGGTAAATACATTATATTGTAATGCTGCATATTTTATCTACACTGCTTATGTGTGCTGATTTTATATGCAGTGCCAAGAGTATGCAATTAATACATCAGGTGGGGATAATAAGAATGGTTTCCAAATGACAGTGTTTCTAAATAATTTATTCCAGCAAGGGGTCAGTCATTACCACAACAAGACTCACTTTCAACGCTACACAGGATGTGCCATCAAATACAGAAATTGCCTATGCATTATTGAGTGACACAGCAACTGTCAATGCCCTTAATATAACTTCTAATTCAGTTGACGTTAATGGTACAGGTAGGTCTGACAACACATAAAAGCAAATTGTCTAAATTCTCTCTCTCTCTCTCTCTCTCTCTCTCTCTCTCTCTCTCTCTCTCTCTCTCTCTCTCTATCTATCTATCTATCTATATATCTATCTATATTTATATATACATATATATGTGTGTGTGTGTGTGTGTGTGTGTGTGTGTGTGTGTGTGTGTGTGTGTGTGTGTGTGTGTGTGTGTGTGTGTGTGTGTGAGAAAGTGTACAGTTAAAACAAAGTGTTAAGGCGAGACACTACAGGTGAATAGGGTCAAATTTTCAAATAATAGATATCACCATGAAACCTCCTCAGTTGATTACTTAAACAAGTATATAAAAAAATGTATTATAAGTTTTAGAAATATGTATGTTTAAATATGCAAATTAGGCATTATCTCATTAAATATGCACGATTTTGCATATATTTTCGGTAGATAGATCTGAACATATGATAAAGCCAGATGCAAAATTATTTTTTCATTTAGTTTACACACAAGATGAAAATAAAAACTCAGAGGGATTTCAGGATGTATGCTTTCATTACCTAGGAAATCAAAATATACTGTCCATAGCCATAAAAAATCGATTTTCGCCATATTTTTTGGATTAAAATGTCACATAAATCAGGCCAGGAATGATTTATTAACAAACCCTTCTGAAAATATCTTCAGAATACTGCTAAGTGTATAACTAGTTTGGTGTAAGTTTGGTGTACATAGGTGCTACATAGGCTGAGATGTTTCTACTGGAGAATGACAAAAAACTCATTTTGAGAAAACGGCAGTTAAAATTTTAAATAGCTCTAAATGAGAAATCGTCCTTAGCTTTAAATCCCCCTTTGGACATTCACGATTGGTTACTGATAGAAAGGAAATGCCCATATTTGGGTTACATAGCGTTGTGCAGGAGACTCAGAGCTTTACAGCGATACCGGTCATGACAGACTTCAGTGAACAGACGGATCGGTAACACTTTATAATAACGTTCAGTTGTAAGTCATTTATAAGCGATTAGTTAATGATGAACTAGTCATTTACAGAACATTCATAAATGAGTAGCAAGTGATATACCAACATTTTATGTATGTTTTGTAAATTCCGTTACAAGTCATTTACATGTGATTAGTTAATGATTAACTAATTATTTACGAAACATGACTATGCGTTCATAAATGATTAATAAGTGATATGTTAATTACTGGATGTATGTTTTTTGTAGATTCAGTTATAAGTAATTTACAATTGATTAGTTAATGATTAACTAGTAATATACAAAACATGAATATGCATTTCATAAATGTTTAATAAATGTTTTTTTTTTTTGTATATATGTAGCAATTAGAGGGTGCAAAAAGTGTTGTAAATGCCTTGAATACACATACAGATCATTTGTAGGTATATGTAACACATTTACAAGTGATGAATAGTTTAGAACACACTACAGTACACACTACAGTGTTCAACACCTGTTATAGATGTGTAAACGCATGAATAAATCATTTACAAGTGATGAATAGTTTACACTTTAGATTAGGGGATGCAGAAAGTGTTGTAAATCATTTACAACACTTTCTGCATCCCCTAATCTAAAGTGTAAACTATTCATCACTTGTAAATGATTTATTCATGCGTTTACACATCTATAACAGGTGTTGAACACTGTAGTGTGTACTGTGTACTGTAGTGTGCTGACTGGTGAGGGTATAGACAGCTGTCTTCTCAGAAACGCATAGAGTCTTTAACCACTGTGCACCTGATGTCAGCAAAACATGCAAAAAAAATGTAACAATTTATTCAACATTTATGAACGCATAGTCATGTTTAGTAAATGATTAGTTAATCATTAACTAATCAATTGTAAATGACTTATAACTGAATCTACAAAACATATAATGAACATATCACTAATTAATCATTTATGAATAATTAGTCATGTTTTTAAATGATTAGTTAATCATTAACTAATCAATTGTAAATGACTTGTAACACAATTTACAAAACATGCATAAAATGTTAGTATGTCACTTGCTACTCATTTATGAATGTTTTGTAAATGATTAGTTCATCATTAACTAATCACTTATAAATGACTTACAACTGAACATTATTATAAAGTGCTACCTAAAGGGGTAAACTAGCCCAAAATCTCAAAATTGACCACTGCATGAAAAATTTATGTTTTTGCCTGCCGTGTCTCGCCTTGAATCAAAGATAGTTTCAGCTGAACTTAAAATTATTTGGAAATTAATGACTTACACAAGTATTCTTAAAAACATCAATCTCCATACAACTTCTTTCTTTTGTCAGTGCTGTCACGAGTTCTATCTAAACTGTTAATTTTGTTCCTGTATCAGAATATACAAAGGTAGCATCGTCTACTGCTGAACCAACAACAGAATACTCAACAGCCACAACAACTATTCATGTATCATCCACCACTAGTGCAGCAGATTCTACAACAGAGTCACAAACAACATTGACTACTGATTTTGAAAGCACAATTGCTAGTACAACTGAAAAAACTACACCAGCCACAACAACTGAGAGCATAACTGTTAGTACAACTGAAACAACCACACCAGCCACAACAACTGAAAGCACAACTGTTAGTACAACTGAAACAACTACACCAGCCACAACAACTGAGAGCACAACTGTTAGTACAACTGAAACAACTACACCAGCCACAACAACTGAGAGCACAACTCTTAGTACAGCTGAAACAACTACACCAGTCACAACAACTGAGAGCACAACTGTTATTACAGCTGAATCAACAACACCAGCCACAACAACTGAGAGCACAACTGTTAGTACAACTGAAACAACTACACCAGCCACAACAACTGAGAGCACAACTCTTAGTACAGCTGAAACAACTACACCAGTCACAACAACTGAGAGCACAACTGTTAGTACAACTGAAACAACTACACCAGCCACAACAACTGAGAGCACAACTCTTAGTACAGCTGAAACAACTACACCAGCCACAACAACTGAGAGCACAACTGTTACTACAACTGAAACAACTACACCAACCACAACAACTGAGAGCACAACTCTTAGTACAGCTGAAACAACTACACCAGCCACAACAACTGAGAGCACAACTGTTAGTACAACTGAATCAACAACACCAGCCACAACAACTGAGAGCACAACTGTTAGTACAACTGAAACAACTACACCAGCCACAACAACTGAGAGCACAACTCTTAGTACAGCTGAAACAACTACACCAGCCACAACAACTGAGAGCACAACTGTTATTACAACTGAAACAACTACACCAGCCACAACAACTGAAAGCACAACTGTTAGTACAACTGAAACAACTACACCAGCCACAACAACTGAGAGCACAACTCTTAGTACAGCTGAAACAACTACACCAGCCACAACAACTGAAAGCACAACTGTTAGTACAACTGAAACAACTACACCAGCCACAACTGAGAGCACAACTGTTAGTACAACTGAAACAACAACACCAGCCACAACAACTGAAAGCACAACTGTTAGTACAACTGAATCAACAACACCAGCCACAACTGAGAGCACAACTGTTAGTACAACTGAAACAACAACACCAGCCACAACAACTGAAAGCACAACTCTTAGTACAGCTGAAACAACTACACCAGCCACAACAACTGAGAGCACAACTGTTAGTACAACTGAGAGAACTACACCAGCCACAACAACTGAGAGCACAACTGTTAGTACAACTGAAACAACTACACCAGCCACAACAACTGAGAGCACAACTGTTAGTACAACTGAAACAACTACACCAGCCACAACAACTGAGAGCACAACTGTTAGTACAACTGAAACAACTACACCAGCCACAACAACTGAGAGCACAACTGTTTCTACAGCTGAAACAACTACACCAGCCACAACTGAGAGCACAACTCTAAGTACAGCTGAAACAACTACACCAGCCACAACTGAGAGCACAACTGTTAGTACAACTGAATCAACAACACCAACCACAACTGAAAGCACAACTGTTAGTACAACTGAATCAACAACACCAGCCACAACAACTGAGAGCACAACTGTTATTACAACTGAAACAACTACATCAGCCACAACAACTGAGAGCACAACTATTTCTACAACAGAATCAACAACACCAGCCACAACAACTGAGAGCACAACTCTTAGTACAACTGAGACAACTACACCAGTCACAACAACTGAGAGCACAACTGTTAGTACAACTGAAACAACTACACCAGCCACAACAACTGAGAGCACAACTCTTAGTACAACTGAAACAACTACACCAGCCACAACAACTGAGAGCACAACTGTTACTACAACTGAAACAACTACACCAACCACAACAACTGAGAGCACAACTCTTAGTACAGCTGAAACAACTACACCAGCCACAACAACTGAGAGCACAACTGTTAGTACAACTGAATCAACAACACCAGCCACAACAACTGAGAGCACAACTGTTAGTACAACTGAAACAACTACACCAGCCACAACAACTGAGAGCACAACTGTTAGTACAACTGAAACAACTAAACCAGCCACAACAACTGAGAGCACAACTGTTAGTACAGCTGAAACAACTAAACCAGCCACAACAACTGAAAGCACAACTGTTAGTACAACTGAAACAACTACACCAGCCACAACTGAGAGCACAACTGTTAGTACAACTGAAACAACAACACCAGCCACAACAACTGAAAGCACAACTGTTAGTACAACTGAATCAACAACACCAGCCACAACTGAGAGCACAACTGTTAGTACAACTGAAACAACAACACCAGCCACAACAACTGAAAGCACAACTCTTAGTACAGCTGAAACAACTACACCAGCCACAACAACTGAAAGCACAACTGTTAGTACAACTGAAACAACTACACCAGCCACAACAACTGAGAGCACAAATCTTAGTACAGCTGAAACAACTACACCAACCACAACAACTGAGAGCACAACTCTTAGTACAGCTGAAACAACTACACCAGTCACAACAACTGAGAGCACAACTGTTATTACAACTGAAACAACTACATCAGCCACAACAACTGAGAGCACAACTGTTTCTACAACAGAATCAACAACACCAGCCACAACAACTGAGAGCACAACTTTTAGTACAACTGAATCAACAACACCAGTCACAACAACTGAGAGCACAACTGTTATTACAACTGAAACAACTACACCAGCCACAACAACTGAAAGCACAACTGTTAGTACAACTGAGACAACTACACCAGCCACAACAACTGAGAGCACAACTCTTAGTACAGCTGAAACAACTACACCAGCCACAACAACTGAGAGCACAACTCTTAGTACAGCTGAAACAACTACACCAGCCACAACAACTGAGAGCACAACTGTTACTACAACTGAAACAACTACACCAACCACAACAACTGAGAGCACAACTCTTAGTACAGCTGAAACAACTACACCAGCCACAACAACAGAGAGCACAACTGTTAGAACAACTGAATCAACAACACCAGCCACAACAACTGAGAGCACAACTGTTAGTACAACTGAAACAACTACACCAGCCACAACAACTGAGAGCACAACTGTTAGTACAACTGAGACAACTACACCAGTCACAACAACTGAGAGCACAACTGTTAGTACAACTGAAACAACTACACAAGCCACAACAACTGAGAGCACAACTGTTAGTACAACTGAGACAACTACACCAGCTACAACAACTGAAAGCACAACTGTTAGTACAACTGAAACAACTACACCAGCCACAACAACTGAGAGCACAACTCTTAGTACAACTGAAACAACTACACCAGCCACAACAACTGAGAGCACAACTGTTAGTACAACTGAAACAACTACACCAGCCACAACAACTGAGAGCACAACTGTTAGTACAACTGAAACAACTACACCAGCCACAACAACTGAGAGCACAACTCTTAGTACAGCTGAAACAACTACACCAGCCACAACAACTGAGAGCACAACTGTTACTACAGCTGAATCAACAACACCAGCCACAACAACTGAAAGCACAACTGTTAGTACAACTGAAACAACTACACCAGCCACAACAACTGAGAGCACAACTCTTAGTACCGCTGAAACAACTACACCAGCCACAACAACTGAGAGCACAACTGTTATTACAACTGAAACAACTACATCAGCCACAACAACTGAGAGCACAACTGTTTCTACAACAAAATCAACAACACCAGCCACAACAACTGAGAGCACAACTCTTAGTACAGCTGAAAAAACTACACCAGACACAACAACTGAGAGCACAACTGTTTCTACAGCTGAATCAACAACACCAGCCACAACAACTGAAAGCACAACTGTTAGTACAACTGAAACTACACCAGCCACAACAACTGAGAGCACAACTGTTAGTACAACTGAAACAACTACACCAGCCACAACAACTGAGAGCACAACTGTTAGTACAACTGAATCAACAACACCAGCCACAACAACTGAGAGCACAACTGTTAGTACAACTGAAACAACTACACAAGCCACAACTGTTAGTACAGCTGAAACAACAACACCAGCCACAACAACTGAAAGTACAACTGTTAGTACAACTGAAACAACTACACCAGCCACAACAACTGAGAGCACAACTCTTAGTACAGCTGAAACAACTACACCAGGCACAACAACTAAGAGCACAACAGTTACTACAACTGAAACAACTTCACCAGCCACAACAACTGAGAGCACAACTCTTAGTACAGCTGAAACAACTACACCAGGCACAACAACTAAGAGCACAACTGTTACTACAACTGAAACAACTTCACCAGCCACAACAACTGAGAGCACAACTGTTATTACAGCTGAAACAACTACACCAGTCACAAAAACTGAGAGCACAACTGTTTCTACAGCTGAATCAACAACACCAGCCACAACAACTGAGAGCACAACTGTTATTACAACTGAAACAACTACATCAGCCACAACAACTGAGAGCACAACTATTTCTACAACAGAATCAACAACACCAGCCACAACAACTGAGAGCACAACTCTTAGTACAACTGAGACAACTACACCAGTCACAACAACTGAGAGCACAACTGTTAGTACAACTGAAACAACTACACCAGCCACAACAACTGAGAGCACAACTCTTAGTACAACTGAAACAACTACACCAGCCACAACAACTGAGAGCACAACTGTTACTACAACTGAAACAACTACACCAACCACAACAACTGAGAGCACAACTCTTAGTACAGCTGAAACAACTACACCAGCCACAACAACTGAGAGCACAACTGTTAGTACAACTGAATCAACAACACCAGCCACAACAACTGAGAGCACAACTGTTAGTACAACTGAAACAACTACACCAGCCACAACAACTGAGAGCACAACTGTTAGTACAACTGAAACAACTAAACCAGCCACAACAACTGAGAGCACAACTGTTAGTACAGCTGAAACAACTACACCAGCCACAACAACTGAAAGCACAACTGTTAGTACAACTGAAACAACTACACCAGCCACAACTGAGAGCACAACTGTTAGTACAACTGAAACAACAACACCAGCCACAACAACTGAAAGCACAACTGTTAGTACAACTGAATCAACAACACCAGCCACAACTGAGAGCACAACTGTTAGTACAACTGAAACAACAACACCAGCCACAACAACTGAAAGCACAACTCTTAGTACAGCTGAAACAACTACACCAGCCACAACAACTGAAAGCACAACTGTTAGTACAACTGAAACAACTACACCAGCCACAACAACTGAGAGCACAAATCTTAGTACAGCTGAAACAACTACACCAACCACAACAACTGAGAGCACAACTCTTAGTACAGCTGAAACAACTACACCAGTCACAACAACTGAGAGCACAACTGTTATTACAACTGAAACAACTACATCAGCCACAACAACTGAGAGCACAACTGTTTCTACAACAGAATCAACAACACCAGCCACAACAACTGAGAGCACAACTTTTAGTACAACTGAATCAACAACACCAGTCACAACAACTGAGAGCACAACTGTTATTACAACTGAAACAACTACACCAGCCACAACAACTGAAAGCACAACTGTTAGTACAACTGAGACAACTACACCAGCCACAACAACTGAGAGCACAACTCTTAGTACAGCTGAAACAACTACACCAGCCACAACAACTGAGAGCACAACTCTTAGTACAGCTGAAACAACTACACCAGCCACAACAACTGAGAGCACAACTGTTACTACAACTGAAACAACTACACCAACCACAACAACTGAGAGCACAACTCTTAGTACAGCTGAAACAACTACACCAGCCACAACAACAGAGAGCACAACTGTTAGAACAACTGAATCAACAACACCAGCCACAACAACTGAGAGCACAACTGTTAGTACAACTGAAACAACTACACCAGCCACAACAACTGAGAGCACAACTGTTAGTACAACTGAGACAACTACACCAGTCACAACAACTGAGAGCACAACTGTTAGTACAACTGAAACAACTACACAAGCCACAACAACTGAGAGCACAACTGTTAGTACAACTGAGACAACTACACCAGCTACAACAACTGAAAGCACAACTGTTAGTACAACTGAAACAACTACACCAGCCACAACAACTGAGAGCACAACTCTTAGTACAACTGAAACAACTACACCAGCCACAACAACTGAGAGCACAACTGTTAGTACAACTGAAACAACTACACCAGCCACAACAACTGAGAGCACAACTGTTAGTACAACTGAAACAACTACACCAGCCACAACAACTGAGAGCACAACTCTTAGTACAGCTGAAACAACTACACCAGCCACAACAACTGAGAGCACAACTGTTACTACAGCTGAATCAACAACACCAGCCACAACAACTGAAAGCACAACTGTTAGTACAACTGAAACAACTACACCAGCCACAACAACTGAGAGCACAACTCTTAGTACCGCTGAAACAACTACACCAGCCACAACAACTGAGAGCACAACTGTTATTACAACTGAAACAACTACATCAGCCACAACAACTGAGAGCACAACTGTTTCTACAACAAAATCAACAACACCAGCCACAACAACTGAGAGCACAACTCTTAGTACAGCTGAAAAAACTACACCAGACACAACAACTGAGAGCACAACTGTTTCTACAGCTGAATCAACAACACCAGCCACAACAACTGAAAGCACAACTGTTAGTACAACTGAAACTACACCAGCCACAACAACTGAGAGCACAACTGTTAGTACAACTGAAACAACTACACCAGCCACAACAACTGAGAGCACAACTGTTAGTACAACTGAATCAACAACACCAGCCACAACAACTGAGAGCACAACTGTTAGTACAACTGAAACAACTACACAAGCCACAACTGTTAGTACAGCTGAAACAACAACACCAGCCACAACAACTGAAAGTACAACTGTTAGTACAACTGAAACAACTACACCAGCCACAACAACTGAGAGCACAACTCTTAGTACAGCTGAAACAACTACACCAGGCACAACAACTAAGAGCACAACAGTTACTACAACTGAAACAACTTCACCAGCCACAACAACTGAGAGCACAACTCTTAGTACAGCTGAAACAACTACACCAGGCACAACAACTAAGAGCACAACTGTTACTACAACTGAAACAACTTCACCAGCCACAACAACTGAGAGCACAACTGTTATTACAGCTGAAACAACTACACCAGTCACAAAAACTGAGAGCACAACTGTTTCTACAGCTGAATCAACAACACCAGCCACAACAACTGAGAGCACAACTGTTATTACAACTGAAACAACTACACCAGCCACAACAACTGAGAGCACAACTGTTAGTACAACTGAATCAACAACACCAGCCACAACTGAAAGCACAACTGTTAGTACAACTGAATCAACAACACAAGCCACAACAACTGAGAGCACAACTGTTAGTACAACTGAAACAACTACACCACCCACAACAACTGAGAGCACAACTGTTAGTACAGCTGAAACAACTACAGCAGCCACAACAACTGAGAGCACAACTGTTAGTACAACTGAGAGAACTACACCAGCCACAACAACTGAGAGCACAACTGTTAGTACAACTGAAACAACTACAGCAGCCACAACTGAGAGCACAACTGTTAGTACAGCTGAATCAACAACACCAGCCACAACAACTGAAAGCACAACTGTTAGTACAACTGAAACAACTACACCAGCCACAACAACTGAGAGCACAACTGTTTCTACAGCTGAATCAACTACACCAGCCACAACAACTGAGAGCACAACTGTTATTACAGCTGAATCAACTACACCAGCCACAACAACTGAGAGCACAACTGTTTATACAGCTGAATCAACAACACCAGCCACAACAACTGAGAGCACAACTGTTATTACAGCTGAATCAACTACACCAGCCACAACAACTGAGAGCACAACTGTTAGTACAACTGAAACAACTACACCAGCCACAACAACTGACAGCACAACTGTTAGTACAGCTGAAACAACTATACCAGCCACAACAACTGAGAGCACAACTGTTAGTACAACTGAAACAACTACACCAGCCACATTAACTGAGAGCACAACTGTTTCTACAACTGAAACAACTACACCAGCCACAACTGAGAGCACAACTGTTAGTACAGCTGAATCAACAACACCAGCCACAACAACTGAAAGCACAACTGTTAGTACAACTGAAACAACTACACCAGCCACAACTGAGAGCACAACTGTTAGTACAGCTGAATCAACAACACCAGCCACAACAACTGAAAGCACAACTGTTAGTACAACTGAAACAACTACACCAGCCACAACAACTGAGAGCACAACTGTTTCTACAGCTGAATCAACTACACCAGCCACAACAATTGAGAGCTCAACTGTTAGTACAACTGAAACAACTACAGCAGCCACAACTGAGAGCACAACTGTTAGTATAGCGGAATCAACAACACCAGCCACAACAACTGAGAGCACAACTGTTAGTACAATTGAAACAACTACACCAGTCACAACAACTGAGAGCACAACTGTCAGTACAACTGAATCAACAACACCAGCCACAACAACTGAGAGCACAACTCTTAGTACAGCTGAAACAACTACACCAGCCACAACAACTGAGAGCACAACTGTTAGTACAGCTGAATCAACAACACAAGCCACAACAACTGAGAGCACAACTGTTAGTACAACTGAAACAACTACAGCAGCCACAACTGAGAGCACAACTGTTAGTACAGCTGAATCAACAACACCAGCCACAACAACTGAAAGCACAACTGTTAGTACAACTGAAACTACACCAGCCACAACAACTGAGAGCACAACTGTTAGTACAACTGAAACAACTACACCAGCCACAACAACTGAGAGCACAACTGTTAGTACAACTGAATCAACAACACCAGCCACAACAACTGAGAGCACAACTGTTAGTACAACTGAAACAACTACACAAGCCACAACTGTTAGTACAGCTGAAACAACAACACCAGCCACAACAACTGAAAGTACAACTGTTAGTACAACTGAAACAACTACACCAGCCACAACAACTGAGAGCACAACTCTTAGTACAGCTGAAACAACTACACCAGGCACAACAACTAAGAGCACAACAGTTACTACAACTGAAACAACTTCACCAGCCACAACAACTGAGAGCACAACTCTTAGTACAGCTGAAACAACTACACCAGCCACAACAACTGAGAGCACAACTGTTTCTACAGCTGAATCAACTACACCAGCCACAACAACTGAGAGCACAACTCTTAGTACAACTGAAACAACTACACCAGCCACAACAACTGAGAGCACAACTGTTAGTACAACTGAAACAACTACACCAGCCACAACAACTGAGAGCACAACTGTTAGTACAACTGAAACAACTACACCAGCCACAACAACTGAGAGCACAACTCTTAGTACAGCTGAAACAACTACACCAGCCACAACAACTGAGAGCACAACTGTTACTACAGCTGAATCAACAACACCAGCCACAACAACTGAAAGCACAACTGTTAGTACAACTGAAACAACTACACCAGCCACAACAACTGAGAGCACAACTCTTAGTACCGCTGAAACAACTACACCAGCCACAACAACTGAGAGCACAACTGTTATTACAACTGAAACAACTACATCAGCCACAACAACTGAGAGCACAACTGTTTCTACAACAAAATCAACAACACCAGCCACAACAACTGAGAGCACAACTCTTAGTACAGCTGAAAAAACTACACCAGACACAACAACTGAGAGCACAACTGTTTCTACAGCTGAATCAACAACACCAGCCACAACAACTGAAAGCACAACTGTTAGTACAACTGAAACTACACCAGCCACAACAACTGAGAGCACAACTGTTAGTACAACTGAAACAACTACACCAGCCACAACAACTGAGAGCACAACTGTTAGTACAACTGAATCAACAACACCAGCCACAACAACTGAGAGCACAACTGTTAGTACAACTGAAACAACTACACAAGCCACAACTGTTAGTACAGCTGAAACAACAACACCAGCCACAACAACTGAAAGTACAACTGTTAGTACAACTGAAACAACTACACCAGCCACAACAACTGAGAGCACAACTCTTAGTACAGCTGAAACAACTACACCAGGCACAACAACTAAGAGCACAACAGTTACTACAACTGAAACAACTTCACCAGCCACAACAACTGAGAGCACAACTCTTAGTACAGCTGAAACAACTACACCAGGCACAACAACTAAGAGCACAACTGTTACTACAACTGAAACAACTTCACCAGCCACAACAACTGAGAGCACAACTGTTATTACAGCTGAAACAACTACACCAGTCACAAAAACTGAGAGCACAACTGTTTCTACAGCTGAATCAACAACACCAGCCACAACAACTGAGAGCACAACTGTTATTACAACTGAAACAACTACACCAGCCACAACAACTGAGAGCACAACTGTTAGTACAACTGAATCAACAACACCAGCCACAACTGAAAGCACAACTGTTAGTACAACTGAATCAACAACACAAGCCACAACAACTGAGAGCACAACTGTTAGTACAACTGAAACAACTACACCACCCACAACAACTGAGAGCACAACTGTTAGTACAGCTGAAACAACTACAGCAGCCACAACAACTGAGAGCACAACTGTTAGTACAACTGAGAGAACTACACCAGCCACAACAACTGAGAGCACAACTGTTAGTACAACTGAAACAACTACAGCAGCCACAACTGAGAGCACAACTGTTAGTACAGCTGAATCAACAACACCAGCCACAACAACTGAAAGCACAACTGTTAGTACAACTGAAACAACTACACCAGCCACAACAACTGAGAGCACAACTGTTTCTACAGCTGAATCAACTACACCAGCCACAACAACTGAGAGCACAACTGTTATTACAGCTGAATCAACTACACCAGCCACAACAACTGAGAGCACAACTGTTTATACAGCTGAATCAACAACACCAGCCACAACAACTGAGAGCACAACTGTTATTACAGCTGAATCAACTACACCAGCCACAACAACTGAGAGCACAACTGTTAGTACAACTGAAACAACTACACCAGCCACAACAACTGACAGCACAACTGTTAGTACAGCTGAAACAACTATACCAGCCACAACAACTGAGAGCACAACTGTTAGTACAACTGAAACAACTACACCAGCCACATTAACTGAGAGCACAACTGTTTCTACAACTGAAACAACTACACCAGCCACAACTGAGAGCACAACTGTTAGTACAGCTGAATCAACAACACCAGCCACAACAACTGAAAGCACAACTGTTAGTACAACTGAAACAACTACACCAGCCACAACTGAGAGCACAACTGTTAGTACAGCTGAATCAACAACACCAGCCACAACAACTGAAAGCACAACTGTTAGTACAACTGAAACAACTACACCAGCCACAACAACTGAGAGCACAACTGTTTCTACAGCTGAATCAACTACACCAGCCACAACAATTGAGAGCTCAACTGTTAGTACAACTGAAACAACTACAGCAGCCACAACTGAGAGCACAACTGTTAGTATAGCGGAATCAACAACACCAGCCACAACAACTGAGAGCACAACTGTTAGTACAATTGAAACAACTACACCAGTCACAACAACTGAGAGCACAACTGTCAGTACAACTGAATCAACAACACCAGCCACAACAACTGAGAGCACAACTCTTAGTACAGCTGAAACAACTACACCAGCCACAACAACTGAGAGCACAACTGTTAGTACAGCTGAATCAACAACACAAGCCACAACAACTGAGAGCACAACTGTTAGTACAACTGAAACAACTACAGCAGCCACAACTGAGAGCACAACTGTTAGTACAGCTGAATCAACAACACCAGCCACAACAACTGAAAGCACAACTGTTAGTACAACTGAAACTACACCAGCCACAACAACTGAGAGCACAACTGTTAGTACAACTGAAACAACTACACCAGCCACAACAACTGAGAGCACAACTGTTAGTACAACTGAATCAACAACACCAGCCACAACAACTGAGAGCACAACTGTTAGTACAACTGAAACAACTACACAAGCCACAACTGTTAGTACAGCTGAAACAACAACACCAGCCACAACAACTGAAAGTACAACTGTTAGTACAACTGAAACAACTACACCAGCCACAACAACTGAGAGCACAACTCTTAGTACAGCTGAAACAACTACACCAGGCACAACAACTAAGAGCACAACAGTTACTACAACTGAAACAACTTCACCAGCCACAACAACTGAGAGCACAACTCTTAGTACAGCTGAAACAACTACACCAGCCACAACAACTGAGAGCACAACTGTTTCTACAGCTGAATCAACTACACCAGCCACAACAATTGAGAGCTCAACTGTTAGTACAACTGAAACAACTACAGCAGCCACAACTGAGAGCACAACTGTTAGTATAGCGGAATCAACAACACCAGCCACAACAACTGAGAGCACAACTGTTAGTACAGCTGAATCAACAACACCAGCCACAACAACTGAAAGCACAACTGTTAGTACAACTGAAACAACTACACCAGCCACAACAACTGAGAGCACAACTGTTTCTACAGCTGAATCAACTACACCAGCCACAACAATTGAGAGCTCAACTGTTAGTACAACTGAAACAACTACAGCAGCCACAACTGAGAGCACAACTGTTAGTATAGCGGAATCAACAACACCAGCCACAACAACTGAGAGCACAACTGTTAGTACAATTGAAACAACTACACCAGTCACAACAACTGAGAGCACAACTGTCAGTACAACTGAATCAACAACACCAGCCACAACAACTGAGAGCACAACTCTTAGTACAGCTGAAACAACTACACCAGCCACAACAACTGAGAGCACAACTGTTAGTACAGCTGAATCAACAACACAAGCCACAACAACTGAGAGCACAACTGTTAGTACAACTGAAACAACTACAGCAGCCACAACTGAGAGCACAACTGTTAGTACAGCTGAATCAACAACACCAGCCACAACAACTGAAAGCACAACTGTTAGTACAACTGAAACAACTACACCAGCCACAACAACTGACAGCACAACTGTTTCTACAGCTGAATCAACTACACCAGCCACAACAACTGAGAGCACAACTCTTAGTACAGCTGAAACAACTACACCAGCCACAACAACTGAGAGCACAACTGTTAGTACAACTGAAACAACTACAGCAGCCACAACTGAGAGCACAACTGTTAGTACAGCTGAATCAACAACACCAACCAAAACAACTGAGAGCACAACTGTTAGTACAATTGAAACAACTACACCAGTCACAACAACTGAGAGCACAACTGTCAGTACAGCGGAATCAACAACACCAGCCACAACAACTGAGAGCACAACTCTTAGTACAGCTGAAACAACTACACCAGCCACAACAACTGAGAGCACAACTGTTAGTACAGCTGAATCAACAACACCAGCCACAACAACAGAGAGCACAACTGTTAGAACAACTGAATCAACAACACCAGCCACAACAACTGAGAGCACAACTATTAGTACAGCTGAAACAACTACACCAGCCACAACAACTGAGAGCACAGCTGTTAGTACAACTGAAACAACTACACCAGCCACAACAACTGAGAACACAACTGTTTATACAGCTGAATCAACAACACCAGCCACAACAACTGAGAGCACATCTGTTAGTACAACTGAATCAACAACACCAGCCACAACAACTGAGAGCACAACTGTTAGTACAACTGAAACAACTACACCAGCCACATCAACTGAGAGCACAACTGTTAGTACAACTGAAACAACTACACCAGCCACAACAACTGAGAGCACAACTTTTAGTACAACTGGAACAACTACACCAGCCACAACAACTGAGAACACAACTGTTAGTACAATTGAAACAACTACACCAGTCACAACAATTGAGAGCACAACTGTCAGTACAACTAAATCAACAACACCAGCCACAACAACTGAGAGCACAACTGTTATTACAACTGAAACAACTACACCAGCCACAACAACTGAGAGCACAACTGTTAGTACAGCTGAAACAACTACACCAGTCACAACAACTGAGAGCACAACTGTTATTACAACTGAAACAACTACACCAGCCACAACAACTGAAAGCACAACTGTTAGTACAACTGAAACAACTACATCAGCCACAACAACTGAGAGCACAACTGTTAGTACAGCTGAAACAACTACATCAGCCACAACAACTAAGAGCACAACTGTTAGTACAACTGAAACAACTACACCAGCCACAACAACTGAGAGCACAACTGTTAGTACAATTGAAACAACTACACCAGCCACGACAACTGAGAGCACAACTGTTAGTACAATTGAAACAACTACACCATTCACAACAACTGAGAGCACAGCTATTAGTACAACTGTAACAACTACACCAGTCACAACAACTGAGAGCACAACTGTTAGTACAACTGAAACAACTATACCATTCACAACAACTGAGAGCACAGCTATTAGTACAACTGAAACAACTACACCAGCCACAACAACTGAGAGCACAACTGCTATTACAGCTGAAATAATTACACCAACCACAACAACTGAAAGCACAACTGTTAGTACAACTGAAACAACTACACCAACCACAACAACTGAGAGCACAATTGTTAGTACAACTGAAACAACTACACCAACCACAACAACTGAAAGCACAACTGTTAGTACAACTGAAACAACTACACCAGCCACAACAACTGAGAGCACAACTGTTAGTACAACTGAAACAACTACACCAACCACAACAACTGAAAGCACAACTGTTAGTACAACTGAAAGAACTACACCAGCCACAACAACTGAGAGCACAACTGTTAGTACAACTGAAACAACTACACCAACCACAACAACTGAAAGCACAACTGTTAGTACAACTGAATCAACAACACCAGCCACAACTGAAAGCACAACTGTTAGTACAACTGAATCAACAACACAAGCCACAACAACTGAGAGCACAACTGTTAGTACAACTGAAACAACTACACCAGCCACAACAACTGAGAGCACAACTGTTAGTACAACTGAGAGAACTACACCAGCCACAACAACTGAGAGCACAACTGTTAGTACAACTGAAACAACTACAGCAGCCACAACTGAGAGCACAACTGTTAGTACAGCTGAATCAACAACACCAGCCACAACAACTGAAAGCACAACTGTTAGTACAACTGAAACAACTACACCAGCCACAACAACTGAGAGCACAACTGTTTCTACAGCTGTATCAACTACACCAGCCACAACAACTGAGAGCACAACTGTTATTACAGCTGAATCAACTACACCAGCCACAACAACTGAGAGCACAACTGTTATTACAGCTGAATCAACTACACCAGCCACAACAACTGAGAGCACAACTGTTTATACAGCTGAATCAACAACACCAGCCACAACAACTGAGAGCACAACTGTTAGTACAGCTGAAACAACTACACCAACCACAACAACTGAGAGCACATCTGTTAGTACAACTGAATCAACAACACCAGCCACAACAACTGACAGCACAACTGTTAGTACAACTGAAACAACTACACCAGCCACATCAACTGAGAGCACAACTGTTAGTACAACTGAAACAACTACACCAGCCACAACAACTGAGAGTACAACTGTTAGTACAACTGGAACAACTACACCAGCCACAACAACTGAGAGCACAACTGTTAGTACAACTGAAACAACTACACCAGCCACAACAACTGACAGCACAACTGTTAGTACAGCTGAAACAACTATACCAGCCACAACAACTGAGAGCACAACTGTTAGTACAACTGAAACAACTACACCAGCCACATCAACTGAGAGCACAACTGTTTCTACAACTGAAACAACTACACCAGCCACAACTGAGAGCACAACTGTTAGTACAGCTGAATCAACAACACCAGCCACAACAACTGAAAGCACAACTGTTAGTACAACTGAAACAACTACACCAGCCACAACTGAGAGCACAACTGTTAGTACAGCTGAATCAACAACACCAGCCACAACAACTGAAAGCACAACTGTTAGTACAACTGAAACAACTACACCAGCCACAACAACTGAGAGCACAACTGTTTCTACAGCTGAATCAACTACACCAGCCACAACAATTGAGAGCTCAACTGTTAGTACAACTGAAACAACTACAGCAGCCACAACTGAGAGCACAACTGTTAGTACAGCGGAATCAACAACACCAGCCACAACAACTGAGAGCACAACTGTTATTACAGCTGAATCAACTACACCAGCCACAACAACTGAGAGCACAACTGTTTATACAGCTGAATCAACAACACCAGCCACAACAACTGAGAGCACAACTGTTAGTACAGCTGAAACAACTACACCAACCACAACAACTGAGAGCACATCTGTTAGTACAACTGAATCAACAACACCAGCCACAACAACTGACAGCCCAACTGTTAGTACAACTGAAACAACTACACCAGCCACATCAACTGAGAGCACAACTGTTAGTACAACTGAAACAACTACACCAGCCACAACAACTGAGAGTACAACTGTTAGTACAACTGGAACAACTACACCAGCCACATCAACTGAGAGCACAACTGTTAGTACAACTGAAACAACTACACCAGCCACAACAACTGACAGCACAACTGTTAGTACAGCTGAAACAACTATACCAGCCACAACAACTGAGAGCACAACTGTTAGTACAACTGAAACAACTACACCAGCCACATCAACTGAGAGCACAACTGTTTCTACAACTGAAACAACTACACCAGCCACAACTGAGAGCACAACTGTTAGTACAGCTGAATCAACAACACCAGCCACAACAACTGAAAGCACAACTGTTAGTACAACTGAAACAACTACACCAGCCACAACTGAGAGCACAACTGTTAGTACAGCGGAATCAACAACACCAGCCACAACAACTGAGAGCACAACTGTTAGTACAATTGAAACAACTACACCAGTCACAACAACTGAGAGCACAACTGTCAGTACAACTGAATCAACAACACCAGCCACAACAACTGAGAGCACAACTCTTAGTACAGCTGAAACAACTACACCAGCCACAACAACTGAGAGCACAACTGTTAGTACAGCTGAATCAACAACACAAGCCACAACAACTGACAGCACAACTGTTTCTACAACTGAAAAAACTACAGCAGCCACAACTGAGAGCACAACTGTTAGTACAGCTGAATCAACAACACCAGCCACAACAACTGAAAGCACAACTGTTAGTACAACTGAAACAACTACACCAGCCAAAACAACTGACAGCACAACTGTTTCTACAGCTGAATCAACTACACCAGCCACAACAACTGAGAGCTCAACTGTTAGTACAACTGAAACAACTACAGCAGCCACAACTGAGAGCACAACTGTTAGTACAGCTGAATCAACAACACCAGCCACAACAACTGAGAGCACAACTGTTAGTACAATTGAAACAACTACACCAGTCACAACAACTGAGAGCACAACTGTCAGTACAGCGGAATCAACAACACCAGCCACAACAACTGAGAGCACAACTCTTAGTACAGCTGAAACAACTACACCAGCCACAACAACTGAGAGCACAACTGTTAGTACAGCTGAATCAACAACACCAGCCACAACAACTGAGAGCACAACTCTTAGTACAGCTGAAACAACTACACCAGCCACAACAACTGAGAGCACAACTGTTAGTACAGCTGAATCAACAACACCAGCCACAACAACTGAGAGCACAACTGTTAGAACAACTGAATCAACAACACCAGCCACAACAACTGAGAGCACAACTATTAGTACAGCTGAAACAACTACACCAGCCACAACAACTGAGAGCACAGCTGTTAGTACAACTGAAACAACTACACCAGCCACAACAACTGAGAACACAACTGTTTATACAGCTGAATCAACAACACCAGCCACAACAACTGAGAGCACAACTGTTAGTACAGCTGAAACAACTACACCAACGACAACAACTGAGAGCACATCTGTTAGTACAACTGAATCAACAACACCAGCCACAACAACTGAGAGCACAACTGTTAGTACAACTGAAACAACTACACCAGCCACATCAACTGAGAGCACAACTGTTAGTACAACTGAAACAACTACACCAGCCACAACAACTGAGAGCACAACTTTTAGTACAACTGGAACAACTACACCAGCCACAACAACTGAGAGCACAACTGTTAGTACAATTGAAACAACTACACCAGTCACAACAACTGAGAGCACAACTGTCAGTACAACTGAATCAACAACACCAGCTACAACAACTGAGAGCACAACTGTTATTACAACTGAAACAACTACACCAGCCACAACAACTGAGAGCACAACTGTTAGTACAGCTGAAACAACTACACCAGTCACAACAACTGAGAGCACAACTGTTATTACAACTGAAACAACTACACCAGCCACAACAACTGAAAGCACAACTGTTAGTAAAACTGAAACAACTACATCAGCCACAACAACTGAGAGCACAACTGTTAGTACAGCTGAAACAACTACATCAGCCACAACAACTAAGAGCACAACTGTTAGTACAACTGAAACAACTACACCAGCCACAACAACTGAGAGCACAACTGTTAGTACAATTGAAACAACTACACCAGCCACAACAACTGAGAGCACAACTGTTAGTACAATTGAAACAACTACACCATTCACAACAACTGAGAGCACAGCTATTAGTACAACTGTAACAACTACACCAGCCACAACAACTGAGAGCACAACTGTTAGTACAACTGAAACAACTATACCATTCACAACAACTGAGAGCACAGCTATTAGTACAACTGAAACAACTACACCAGCCACAACAACTGAGAGCACAACTGCTATTTCAGCTGAAATAATTACACCAACCACAACAACTGAAAGCACAACTGTTAGTACAACTGAAACAACTACACCAACCACAACAACTGAGAGCACAATTGTTAGTACAACTGAAACAACTACACCAACCACAACAACTGAAAGCACAACTGTTAGTAAAACTGAAACAACTACACCAGCCACAACAACTGAGAGCACAACTGTTTGTACAACTGAAACAACTACACCAACCACAACAACTGAAAGCACAACTGTTAGTACAACTGAAACAACTACACCAGCCACAACAACTGAGAGCACAACTGTTAGTACAACTGAAACAACTACACCAACCACAACAACTGAAAGCACAACTGTTATTACAACTGAAACAACTACACCAGCCACAACAACTGAAAGCACAACTCTTAGTACAGCTGAAACAACTACACCAGTCACAAAAACTGAGAGCACAACTGTTAGTACAACTGGAACAACTACACCAGCCACATCAACTGTAAGTACAGCTGAAACAACTACACCATTTACAACAACTGAGAGCACAACTATTAGTACAGCTGAATCAACTACACCAGCCACAACAACTGAAAGCACAACTATTGGTACAGCTGAATCAACAACACCAGCCACAACAACTGAAAGCACAACTGTTAGTACAACTGAAACAACTAAACCAGCCACAACAACTGAGAGCACAACTGTTAGTACAGCTGAAACAACTATACCAGCCACAACAACTGAAAGCATAACTGTTAGTACAACTGAAACAACTACACCAGCCACAACTGAGAGCACAACTGTTGGTACAACTGAATCAACAACACCAGCCACAACAACTGAGAGCACAACTCTTAGTACAGCTGAAACAACTACACCAGTCACAACAACTGAAAGCAAAACTGTTAGTACAACTGAAACAACTACACTAGCCACAACAACTGAGAGCACAACTGTTAGTACAACTGAAACAACTACACCAGCCACAACTGAGAGCACAACTGTTAGTACAACTGAAACAACAACACCAGCCACAACAACTGAAAGCACAACTGTTAGTACAACTGAATCAACAACACCAGCCACAACAACTGAAAGCACAACTGTTAGTACAGCTGAATCAACAACACCAGCCACAACTGAGAGCACAACTGTTAGTACAACTAAAACAACAACACCAGCCACAACAACTGAAAGCACAACTCTTAGTACAGCTGAAACAACTACACCAGCCCCAACAACTGAAAGCAAAACTGTTAGTACAACTGAAACAACTACACCAGCCACAACAACTGAAAGCACAACTGTTAGTACAACTGAAACAACTACACCAGTCACAACAACTGAGAGCACAACTGTTAGTACAACTGAATCATCAACACCAGCCACAACAACTGAGAGCACAACTGTTATTACAACTGAAACAACTACACCAGCCACAACAACTGAAAGCACAACTGTTAGTACAACTGAAACAACTACATCAGCCACAACAACTGAGAGCACAACTGTTAGTACAGCTGAAACAACTACACCAGCCACAACAACTAAGAGCACAACTGTTAGTACAACTGAAACAACTAAACCAGCCACAACAACTGAGAGCACAACTGTTAGTACAACTGAAACAACTACACCATTCACAACAACCGAGAGCACAGCTATTAGTACAACTGAAACAACTACACCAGCCACAACAACTGAGAGCACAACTGTTAGTACAACTGAAACAACTACACCAGCCACAACAACTGAGAGCACAACTGTTAGTACAACTGAAACAACTACACCAACCACAACAACTGAAAGCACAACTGTTATAACAACTGAAACAACTACACCAGCCACAACAACTGAAAGCACAACTCTTAGTACAGCTGAAACAACTACACCAGTCACAAAAACTGAGAGCACAACTGTTAGTACAACTGGAACAACTACACCAGCCACATCAACTGTAAGTACAGCTGAAACAACTACACCATTTACAACAACTGAGAGCACAACTATTAGTACAGCTGAATCAACAACACCAGCCACAACAACTGAAAGCACAACTATTAGTACAGCTGAATCAACAACACCAGCCACAACAACTGAGAGCACAACTGTTAGTACAACTGAATCAACAACACCAGCCACAACAACTGAAAGCACAACTGTTAGTACAACTGAAACAACTACACCAGCCACAACAACTGAGAGCACAAATGTTAGTACAGCTGAATCAACAACACCAGCCACAACAACTGAAAGCACAACTGTTAGTACAACTGAAACAACTAAACCAGCCACAACAACTGAGAGCACAACTGTTAGTACAACTGAAACAACTACACCAGCCCTAACAACTGAAAGCACAACTGTTAGTACAACTGAAACAACTACACCAGCCACAACTGAGAGCACAACTGTTAGTACAACTGAAACAACAACACCAGCCACAACAACTGAAAGCACAACTATTAGTACAACTGAATCAACAAGACCAGCCACAACAACTGAAAGCACAACTGTTAGTACAACTGAATCAACAACACCAGCCACAACTGAGAGCACAACTAAAACAACAACACCAGCCACAACAACTGAAAGCACAACTCTTAGTACAGCTGAAACAACTACACCAGCCACAACAACTGAAAGCACAACTGTTAGTACAACTGAAACAACTACACTAGTCACAACAACTGAGAGCACAACTGTTAGTACAACTGAATCATCAACACCAGCCACAACAACTGAGAGCACAACTCTTAGTACAACTGAAACAACTTCACCAGCCACAACTGAGAGCACAACTGTTAGTACAACTGAATCAACAACACCAGCCACAACAACTGAGAGCACAACTCTTAGTACAGCTGAAACAACTACACCAGCCACAACAACTGAAAGCACAACTGTTAGTACAACTGAATCAACAACACCAGCCACAACTGAGAGCACAACTGTTAGTACAACTGAAACAACAACACCAGCCACAACAACTGAAAGCACAACTCTTAGTACAGCTGAAACAACTACACCAGCCACAACAACTGAAAGCACAACTGTTAGTACAACTGAAACAACTACACCAGTCACAACAACTGAGAGCAAAACTGTTAGTACAACGGAATCATCAACACCTGCCACAACAACTGAGAGCACAACTCTTAGTACAGCTGAAACAACTACACCAGCCACAACAACTGAAAGCACAACTGTTAGTACAACTGAAACAACTACACCAGCCACAACTGAGAGCACAACTGTTAGTACAACTGAATCAACAACACCAGCCACAACAACTGAGAGCACAACTCTTAGTACAGCTGAAACAACTACACCAGCCACAACAACTGAAAGCACAACTGTTAGTACAACTGAAACAACTACACCAGCCACAACAACTGAGAGCACAACTGTTAGTACAACTGAAACAACTACACCAGCCACAACTGAGAGCACAACTGTTAGTACAACTGAAACAACAACACCAGCCACAACAACTGAAAGCACAACTGTTAGTACAACTGAATCAACAACACCAGCCACAACAACTGAAAGCACAACTGTTAGTAAAACTGAATCAACAACACCAGCCACAACTGAGAGCACAACTGTTAGTACAACTGAATCAACAACACCAGCCACAACAACTGAAAGCACAACTGTTAGTACAGCTGAATCAACAACACCAGCCACAACTGAGAGCACAACTGTTAGTACAACTGAAACAACAACACCAGCCACAACAACTGAAAGCACAACTCTTAGTACAGCTGAAACAACTACACCAGCCCCAACAACTGAAAGCAAAACTGTTAGTACAACTGAAACAACTACACCAGCCACAACAACTGAGAGCACAACTGTTAGTACAACTGAAACAACTATACCATTCACAACAACTGAGAGCACAGCTATTAGTACAACTGAAACAACTACACCAGCCACAACAACTGAGAGCACAACTGCTATTACAGCTGAAATAATTACACCAACCACAACAACTGAAAGCACAACTGTTAGTACAACTGAAACAACTACACCAACCACAACAACTGAGAGCACAATTGTTAGTACAACTGAAACAACTACACCAAGCAGAACAACTGAAAGCACAACTGTTAGTACAACTGAAACAACTACACCAGCCACAACAACTGAGAGCACAACTGTTAGTACAACTGAAACAACTACACCAACCACAACAACTAAAAGCACAACTGTTAGTACAACTGAAACAACTACACCAGCCACAACAACTGAGAGCACAACTGTTAGTACAACTGAAACAACTACACCAACCACAACAACTGAAAGCACAACTGTTATTACAACTGAAACAACTACACCAGCCACAACAACTGAAAGCACAACTCTTAGTACAGCTGAAACAACTACACCAGTCACAAAAACTGAGAGCACAACTGTTAGTACAACTGGAACAACTACACCAGCCACATCAACTGTAAGTACAGCTGAAACAACTACACCATTTACAACAACTGAGAGCACAACTATTAGTACAGCTGAATCAACAACACCAGCCACAACAACTGAAAGCACAACTATTAGTACAGCTGAATCAACAACACCAGCCACAACAACTGAAAGCACAACTGTTAGTACAACTGAAACAACTAAACCAGCCACAACTGAGAGCACAACTGTTAGTACAACTGAAACAACTACACCAGCCACAACAACTGAAAGCACAACTGTTAGTACAACTGAAACAACTACACCAGTCACAACAACTGAGAGCACAACTGTTAGTACAACTGAATCAACAACACCAGCCACAACAACTGAAAGCACAACTATTAGTACAGCTGAATCAACAACACCAGCCACAACAACTGAAAGCACAACTGTTAGTACAACTGAAACAACTAAACCAGCCACAACTGAGAGCACAACTGTTAGTACAGCTGAAACAACTACACCAGCCACAACAACTGAAAGCACAACTGTTAGTACAACTGAAACAACTACACCAGCCACAACTGAGAGCACAACTGTTAGTACAACTGAAACAACTACACCAGCCACAACAACTGAGAGCACAACTGTTAGTACAACTGAAACAACTACACCAGCCACAACTGAGAGCACAACTGTTAGTACAACTGAAACAACAACACCAGCCACAACAACTGAAAGCACAACTGTTAGTACAACTGAATCAACAACACCAGCCACAACAACTGAAAGCACAACTGTTAGTACAACTGAATCAACAACACCAGCCACAACTGAGAGCACAACTGTTAGTACAACTGAAACAACAACACCAGCCACAACAACTGAAAGCACAACTCTTAGTACAGCTGAAACAACTACACCAGCCACAACAACTGAAAGCAAAACTGTTAGTACAACTGAAACAACTACACCAGTCACAACAACTGAGAGCACAACTGTTAGTACAACTGAATCATCAACACCAGCCACAACAACTGAGAGCACAACTGTTATTACAACTGAAACAACTACACCAGCCACAACAACTGAAAGCACAACTGTTAGTACAACTGAAACAACTACATCAGCCACAACAACTGAGAGCACAACTGTTAGTACAGCTGAAACAACTACACCAGCCACAACAACTAAGAGCACAACTGTTAGTACAACTGAAACAACTAAACCAGCCACAACAACTGAGAGCACAACTGTTAGTACAACTGAAACAACTACACCATTCACAACAACCGAGAGCACAGCTATTAGTACAACTGAAACAACTACACCAGCCACAACAACTGAGAGCACAACTGTTAGTACAACTGAAACAACTACACCAGCCACAACAACTGAGAGCACAACTGTTAGTACAACTGAAACAACTACACCAACCACAACAACTGAAAGCACAACTGTTATTACAACTGAAACAACTACACCAGCCACAACAACTGAAAGCACAACTCTTAGTACAGCTGAAACAACTACACCAGTCACAAAAACTGAGAGCACAACTGTTAGTACAACTGGAACAACTACACCAGCCACATCAACTGTAAGTACAGCTGAAACAACTACACCATTTACAACAACTGAGAGCACAACTATTAGTACAGCTGAATCAACAACACCAGCCACAACAACTGAAAGCACAACTATTAGTACAGCTGAATCAACAACACCAGCCACAACAACTGAGAGCACAACTGTTAGTACAACTGAATCAACAACACCAGCCACAACAACTGAAAGCACAACTGTTAGTACAACTGAAACAACTACACCAGCCACAACAACTGAGAGCACAAATGTTAGTACAGCTGAATCAACAACACCAGCCACAACAACTGAAAGCACAACTGTTAGTACAACTGAAACAACTAGACCAGCCACAACAACTGAGAGCACAACTGTTAGTACAACTGAAACAACTACACCAGCCCTAACAACTGAAAGCACAACTGTTAGTACAACTGAAACAACTACACCAGCCACAACTGAGAGCACAACTGTTAGTACAACTGAAACAACAACACCAGCCACAACAACTGAAAGCACAACTATTAGTACAACTGAATCAACAAGACCAGCCACAACAACTGAAAGCACAACTGTTAGTACAACTGAATCAACAACACCAGCCACAACTGAGAGCACAACTAAAACAACAACACCAGCCACAACAACTGAAAGCACAACTCTTAGTACAGCTGAAACAACTACACCAGCCACAACAACTGAAAGCACAACTGTTAGTACAACTGAAACAACTACACTAGTCACAACAACTGAGAGCACAACTGTTAGTACAACTGAATCATCAACACCAGCCACAACAACTGAGAGCACAACTCTTAGTACAACTGAAACAACTTCACCAGCCACAACTGAGAGCACAACTGTTAGTACAACTGAATCAACAACACCAGCCACAACAACTGAGAGCACAACTCTTAGTACAGCTGAAACAACTACACCAGCCACAACAACTGAAAGCACAACTGTTAGTACAACTGAATCAACAACACCAGCCACAACTGAGAGCACAACTGTTAGTACAACTGAAACAACAACACCAGCCACAACAACTGAAAGCACAACTCTTAGTACAGCTGAAACAACTACACCAGCCACAACAACTGAAAGCACAACTGTTAGTACAACTGAAACAACTACACCAGTCACAACAACTGAGAGCAAAACTGTTAGTACAACGGAATCATCAACACCTGCCACAACAACTGAGAGCACAACTCTTAGTACAGCTGAAACAACTACACCAGCCACAACAACTGAAAGCACAACTGTTAGTACAACTGAAACAACTACACCAGCCACAACTGAGAGCACAACTGTTAGTACAACTGAATCAACAACACCAGCCACAACAACTGAGAGCACAACTCTTAGTACAGCTGAAACAACTACACCAGCCACAACAACTGAAAGCACAACTGTTAGTACAATTGAAACAACTACACCAGCCACAACAACTGAGAGCACAACTGTTAGTACAACTGAAACAACTACACCAGCCACAACTGAGAGCACAACTGTTAGTACAACTGAAACAACAACACCAGCCACAACAACTGAAAGCACAACTGTTAGTACAACTGAATCAACAACACCAGCCACAACAACTGAAAGCACAACTGTTAGTACAACTGAATCAACAACACCAGCCACAACTGAGAGCACAACTGTTAGTACAACTGAAACAACAACACCAGCCACAACAACTGAAAGCACAACTCTTAGTACAGCTGAAACAACTACACCAGCCACAACAACTGAGAGCACAACTGTTAGTACAACTGAAACAACTACACCAACCACAACAACTGAAAGCACAACTGTTATTACAACTGAAACAACTACACCAGTCACAACAACTGAGAGCACAACTGTTAGTACAACTGAATCATCAACACCAGCCACAACAACTGAGAGCACAACTGTTATTACAACTGAAACAACTACACCAGCCACAACAACTGAGAGCACAACTGTTAGTACAACTGAAACAACTACATCAGCCACAACAACTGAGAGCACAACTGTTAGTACAGCTGAAACAACTACACCAGCCACAACAACTAAGAGCACAACTGTTAGTACAACTGAAACAACTAAACCAGCCACAACAACTGAGAGCACAACTGTTAGTATAACTGAAACAACTACACCATTCACAACAACCGAGAGCACAGCTATTAGTACAACTGAAACAACTACACCAGCCACAACAACTGAGAGCACAACTGTTAGTACAACTGAAACAACTACACCAGCCACAACAACTGAGAGCACAACTGTTAGTACAACTGAAACAACTACACCAACCACAACAACTGAAAGCACAACTGTTATTACAACTGAAACAACTACACCAGCCACAACAACTGAAAGCACAACTCTTAGTACAGCTGAAACAACTACACCAGTCACAAAAACTGAGAGCACAACTGTTAGTACAACTGGAACAACTACACCAGCCACATCAACTGTAAGTACAGCTGAAACAACTACACCATTTACAACAACTGAGAGCACAACTATTAGTACAGCTGAATCAACAACACCAGCCACAACAACTGAAAGCACAACTATTAGTACAACTGAATCAACAACACCAGCCACAACAACTGAAAGCACAACTGTTAGTACAACTGAAACAACTACACCAGCCACAACAACTGAGAGCACAACTGTTAGTACAGCTGAATCAACAACACCAGCCACAACAACTGAAAGCACAACTGTTAGTACAACTGAAACAACTAAACCAGCCACAACAACTGAGAGCACAACTGTTAGTACAACTGAAACAACTACACCAGCCCTAACAACTGAAAGCACAACTGTTAGTACAACTGAAACAACTACACCAGCCACAACTGAGAGCACAACTGTTAGTACAACTGAAACAACAACACCAGCCACAACAACTGAAAGCACAACTATTAGTACAACTGAATCAACAACACCAGCCACAACAACTGAAAGCACAACTGTTAGTACAACTGAATCAACAACACCAGCCACAACTGAGAGCACAACTGTTAGTACAACTAAAACAACAACACCAGCCACAACAACTGAAAGCACAACTCTTAGTACAGCTGAAACAACTACACCAGCCACAACAACTGAAAGCACAACTGTTAGTACAACTGAAACAACTACACTAGTCACAACAACTGAGAGCACAACTGTTAGTACAATTGAATCATCAACACCAGCCACAACAACTGAGAGCACAACTCTTAGTACAACTGAAACAACTTCACCAGCCACAACTGAGAGCACAACTGTTAGTACAACTGAATCAACAACACCAGCCACAACAACTGAGAGCACAACTCTTAGTACAGCTGAAACAACTACACCAGCCACAACAACTGAAAGCACAACTGTTAGTACAACTGAAACAACTACACCAGCCACAACTAAGAGCACAACTGTTAGTACAGCTGAAACAACAACACCAGCCACGACAACTGAGAGCACAACTGTTAGTACAACTGAATCAACAACACCAGCCACAACAACTGAAAGCACAACTGTTAGTACAACTGAAACAACTACACCACCCACAACAACTGAGAGCACAACTCTTAGTACAGCTGAAACAACTACACCAACCACAACAACTGAAAGCACAACTGTTATTACAACTGAAACAACTACACCAGCCACAACAACTGAAAGCACAACTCTTAGTACAGCTGAAACAACTACACCAGTCACAAAAACTGAGAGCACAACTGTTAGTACAACTGGAACAACTACACCAGCCACATCAACTGAAAGTACAGCTGAAACAACTATACCATTTACAACAACTGAGAGCACAACTATTAGTACAGCTGAATCAACAACACCAGCCACAACAACTGAGAGCACAACTGTTAGTACAACTGAATCAACAACACCAGCCACAACAACTGAAAGCACAACTGTTAGTACAACTGAAACAACTACACCAGCCACAACAACTGAGAGCACAACTGTTAGTACAGCTGAATCAACAACAACTGAAAGCACAACTGTTAGTACAACTGAAACAACTAAACCAGCCACAACAACTGAGAGCACAACTGTTAGTACAACTGAAACAACTACACCAGCCCTAACAACTGAAAGCACAACTATTAGTACAACTGAATCAACAACACCAGCCACAACAACTGAAAGCACAACTGTTAGTACAACTGAATCAACAACACCAGCCACAACTGAGAGCACAACTGTTAGTACAACTGAAACAACAACACCAGCCACAACAACTGAAAGCACAACTCTTAGTACAGCTGAAACAACTACACCAGCCACAACAACTGAAAGCACAACTGTTAGTACAACTGAAACAACTACACCAGTCACAACAACTGAGAGCACAACTGTTAGTACAGCTGAAACAACAACACCAGCCACGACAACTGAGAGCACAACTGTTAGTACAACTGAATCAACAACACCAGCCACAACAACTGAGAGCACAACTGTTAGTACAACTGAATCAACAACACCAGCCACAACAACTGAGAGCACAACTGTTAGTACAACTGAAACAACTACACCAGCCACAAAAACTGAGAGCACAACTGTTAGTACAGCTGAATCAACAACACCAGCCACAACAACTGAAAGCACAACTGTTAGTACAACTGAAACAACTACACCAGCCATAACAACTGAAAGCACAACTGTTAGTACAACTGAAACAACTACACCAGCCATAACAACTGAAAGCACAACTGTTAGTACAGCTGTATCAACTACACCAGCCACAACAACTGAAAGCACAACTGTTAGTACAACTGAATCAACAACACCAGCCACAACAACTGAGAGCACAACTGTTAGTACAACTGAAACAACAACACCAGCCATAACAACTGAAAGCACAACTGTTATTACAACTGAAACAACTACACCAGCCACAACAACTGACAGCACAACTGTTAGTACAGCTGAAACAACTACACCAGCCACAACAACTGAAAGCACAACTGTTAGTACAACTGAAACAACTGCACCAGCCACAACAACTGAGAGCACAACTATTTCTACAGCTGAATCAACTACTCCAGCCACAACAACTGAGAGCTCAACTGTTAGTACATCTGAATCAACTACTCCAGCCACAACAACTGAGAGCTCAACTGTTAGTACAACTGAAACAACTACACCAGCCACAACAACTGAGAGCACAACTGTTAGTACAGCTGAATCAACAACACCAGCCACAACAACTGAGAGCACAACTCTTAGTACAGCTGAAACAACTACACCAGCCACAACAACTGAGAGCACAACTGTTATTACAACTGAAACAACTACACCAGCCACAACAACTGAGAGCACAACTGTTAGTACAGCTGAAACAACTACACCAGTCACAACAACTGAGAGCACAACTGTTATTACAACTGAAACAACTACACCAGCCACAACAACTGAGAGCACAACTGTTAGAACAACTGAATCAACAACACCAGCCACAACAACTGAGAGCACAACTATTAGTACAGCTGAAACAACTACACCAGCCACAACAACTGAGGGCACAACTGTTAGTACAACTGAAACAACTACACCATTCACAACAACTGAGAGCACAGCTATTAGTACAACTGAAACAACTACACCAGCCACAACAACTGAGAGCACAACTGTTTCTACAGCTGAATCAACAACACCAGCCACAACAACTGAGAGCACAACTGTTAGTACAGCTGAAACAACTACACCAACCACAACAACTGAAAGCACAACTCTTAGTACAGCTGAAACAACTACACCAGCCACAACAACTGAGAACACAACTGTTAGTACAACTAGAACAAATACACCAGCCACAACAACTGAAAGCACAACTGTTAGTACAACTGAAACAACTACACCAGCCACAACAACTGAGAGCACAACTGTTAGTACAACTGGAACAACTACACCAGCCACAACAACTGAGAGCACAACTGTTAGTACAACTGAAACAACTACACCATTCACAACAAATGAGAGCACAGCTATTAGTACAACTGAAACAACTACACCAGCCACAACAACTGAGAGCACAACTGCTATTACAGCTGAAATAATTACACCAACCACAACAACTGAAAGCACAATTGTTAGTACAACTGAAACAACTACACCAACCACAACAACTGAAAGCACAATTGTTATTACAACTGAAACAACTACACCAGCCACAACAACTGAGAGCACAACTGTTAGTACAACTGAAACAACTACACCAACCACAACAACTGTTATTACAACTGAAACAACTACACCAGCCACAACAACTGAGAGCACAACTGTTAGTACAACTGAAACAACTACACCAACCACAACAACTGAGAGCACAACTGTTAGTACAACTGAAACAACTACACCAACCACAATAACTGAGAGCACAACTGTTAGTACAACTGAAACAACTACACCAGCCACAACAACTAAGAGCACAACTGTTAGTACAACTGAAACAACTACACCAGCCACAACAACTGAGAGCACAACTGTTAGTACAACTGAAACAACTACACCATTCACAACAACTGAGAGCACAGCTATTAGTACAACTGAAACAACTACACCAGCCACAACAACTGAGAGCACAACTGCTATTACAGCTGAAAGAATTACACCAACCACAACAACTGAAAGCACAACTGTTAGTACAGCTGAAACAACTACACCAACCACAACAACTGAAAGCACAACTGTTAGTACAGCTGAAACAACTACACCAACCACAACAACTGAGAGCACAACTGTTATTACAACTGAAACAACTACACCAGCCACAACAACTGAAAACACAACTCTTAGTACAGCTGAAACAACTAAACCAGTCACAAAAACTGAGAGCACAACTGTTAGTACAACTGGAACAACTACACCATTCACAACAAATGAGAGCACAGCTATTAGTACAACTGAAACAACTACACCAGCCACAACAACTGAGAGCACAACTGCTATTACAGCTGAAATAATTACACCAACCACAACAACTGAAAGCACAATTGTTAGTACAACTGAAACAACTACACCAACCACAACAACTGAAAGCACAACTGTTATTACAACTGAAACAACTACACCAGCCACAACAACTGAGAGCACAACTGTTAGTACAACTGAAACAACTACACCAACCACAACAACTGAAAGCACAACTGTTATTACAACTGAAACAACTACACCAGCCACAACAACTGAGAGCACAACTGTTAGTACAACTGAAACAACTACACCAACCACAACAACTGAGAGCACAACTGTTAGTACAACTGAAACAACTACACCAACCACAATAACTGAGAGCACAACTGTTAGTACAACTGAAACAACTACACCAGCCACAACAACTAAGAGCACAACTGTTAGTACAACTGAAACAACTACACCAGCCACAACAACTGAGAGCACAACTGTTAGTACAACTGAAACAACTACACCATTCACAACAACTGAGAGCACAGCTATTAGTACAACTGAAACAACTACACCAACCACAACAACTGAGAGCACAACTGCTATTACAGCTGAAAGAATTACACCAACCACAACAACTGAAAGCACAACTGTTAGTACAGCTGAAACAACTACACCAACCACAACAACTGAAAGCACAACTGTTAGTACAGCTGAAACAACTACACCAACCACAACAACTGAGAGCACAACTGTTATTACAACTGAAACAACTACACCAGCCACAACAACTGAAAACACAACTCTTAGTACAGCTGAAACAACTAAACCAGTCACAAAAACTGAGAGCACAACTGTTAGTACAACTGGAACAACTACACCAGCCACAACAACTGTTAGTACAGCTGAAACAACTACACCAGACACAAAAACTGAGAGCACAACTGTTAGTACAACTGGAACAACTACACCAGCCACATCAACTGTTAGTACAGCTGAAACAACTACACCATTTACAACAACTGAGAGCACAACTATTAGTACAACTGAAACAACTACACCAGCCACAACAACTGAAAGCACAACTCTTAGTACAGCTGAAACAACTACACCAGCCACAACAACTGAGAGCACAACTGTCAGTTCAACTGCAACAACTACACCAGCCACATCAACTGTTAGTACAACTGAAACAACTACACCAGCCACATCAGCTGTTACTACAACTGAAACAACTACACCAGTCACAACAACTGTTAGTACGACTGAAACAACTACACCAGCCACATCAACTGTTACTTCAACTGCATTAACTACACCAGCCACATCAACTGTTAGTACAACTGAAACAACTAAACCAGCCACATCAACTGTTAGTTCAACTGCAACAACTACACTAGCCACAACAACTGAAAGCACAACTGTTAGTACAACTGCAACAACTACACCAGCCACAACAACTGAGAGCACAACTGTTAGTACAGCTGAAACAACTACACCAGCCACATCAACTGAAAGCACAACTGTAAGTTCAACTGCAACAACTACACTAGCCACAACAACTGAAAGCACAACTGTTAGTACAACTGCAACAACTACACCAGCCACAACAACTGAGAGCACAACTGTTAGTACAACTGCAACAACTACACCAGCCACAACAACTGAGAGCACAACTGTTAGTACAGCTGAAACAACTACACCAGCCACAACAACTGAGAGCACAACTGTTAGTACGGCTGAAACAACTACACCAGCCACATCGACTGTTAGTTCAATTGCAACAACTACACCAGCCACATCAACTGTTAGTACAACTGAAACAACTAAACCAGCAACAACAACAGAATCATCATTAGCCACAACAACTCCTACTGCAACATCCACCACTAGTGTAACAGAAACATCTACAACAATAAAATCATCTACAATTACATCAACTTTTGCTGATATCTCCACTAGTTCCACCAGCAGTGAAGCAGTTACTACAACAGTACAACCAACAGCTTCTTCATTCAACTTGATGACTCTCTCCTCAACAGCCTTTAAAAATACAACTCTTAGTACAGCTGAAATGTCTACAAGACGAATGACATCATTATCAGCGCTCATTACAAATATCACAAGTAGAGCAAATGACACAAGACCAAAAACAACAACTTCTGTTTTAACTTCATTAACTCCCTTTTCAACTACCTTTAACACAACGACTGGTAGTACAACTAGAACATCAACAAAATCATTTGCCTCAACCACTAATACAACCACTGCCTCAACCACTAAAAGCACTGCCTCAACCACTAACACAACAACAACAAGACCCTTGACATCTTCCACTACTCAAGTGGTTACAATTACAACAACAGAATTTGTACCTGTGTATATAACAGATCTGGTTTTCCGCTCTTTGGACACATTTATTCTTGAACTCAACGATTCAAACTCTCAGGTCTTCAAGGAAAGGGCTCTGCTTGTCATTACACAGGTGAGTTAAAATTAACATGAAAAATAGATCATATCTTGACTGTACTTAAGAGAACAGACAACAGATATTTTAGACCAAATCCAAGAGTTTGTTAGGGTATTATTATTGTTTAAATTGAGTAGTTTACCATAAATAAATGAATTTTTATTTATTTATAATATACCTCTGGAAATCAACAGTTATCATAAACTGTTGTTTCACAAACAAATGTACAAAAAGTTAATTCTGATTGTGGTTGTGACTGCCTGTATGTTACAGCTTGAACCAATCTACAGAAAAAAATATCCTTCCTTCATCAGAGTGATTGTCTTAAGTTTCAGGTAAAATTTAAATATTGCAACGCTCCTTTTTATGTGTGCTGTGTGTCGGTGTTCTTGAAAAAAACAAACAAACAAGAGAATGCAGTATACAGTACTTATTATATAATGGTAATATTAAGGAATCCTACCGTATGTGACTTTTTCTATACTGTATATTCCAGACAAGGGTCCATCATCACAACAACACAACTGATTTTCAGCTCCACGGTAACTCTCCCATCAGTTCAAGAGATTTCAGACACCCTTCTGACAGCAGTGGAAGAAGGAGTTGTCAGTCCACTGAATATACTTCCTGTATCAATTTCAGTCAATGGTTCAGGTAAGTTTCCATTTTAAAACATATCTTGCACATTTGCAAGGGCTCAGAAACTGTCTTGCACTTTTGCTCCATAGAATAGTCTTACAGATATAAGAATATGACACACAAAACATACAGTACATTTGGACTGGAATTATTTTTTTTTTTTTAAAAAAGGTCCTAAGACCTTAAATTCTGTTTATCTAATTTGTTCATCTTTTTCTTACAGTTATTGCTACGACTGTAGCTGCTTCAACTACAGTTTCAAGTGGATTAAAGATTGAATCCAGTCTGCTCCGAACAACATGGCTCATTATTATGGCAAAAATATTAAGGCTTTTTCTATAGATCCTTTAACAATGAATCAACTAAGGATGTGATTTAATTAAAGCATGCTCTAACGAATTTGTTAGAGCATGCTTTGTATGTTTATTATGCATTATTTACAGTTGTAGCTCACTCTTAATATATATATTAGCTGGAAATAATAATAAATGGCATATGATTGATATAAATTGCATTGATTTTCAAGGGCACAATTTGTAAAGAGAGAAATTATTATATATTAATCAGAGGCTGTTGAAATCAATCCTATTTTGATCTTTTCCTTACAGTATTTTCATATGTAATGCTTTTGTTCAGCTCACTGCAGGTTAAATGCTCTTTATTCTCTTTTGTCTAGTATATGACATTGCAAGATCTTATTATTTATTTTAATCAAACAAACATATTTATTGAGTTCATCCAAAATTGTTTGAAATGTAACGAGAAAGAGACGAAAATCAAGAGATTTAGAAAAAAAATAAAAAACACATTTTTTATGTATTTGTTTACATCTAAATAAATGCATGTGTATATATCCACAATGAACTTATAATATATGGTTATTTAAAAAATGTATATGAAAAGTATGTATATTTATTTAAAATGTACTAGGTTTAATATCAATTTAAATAAAGTCTTGATGCAACTTAAACCTGTGCACAATTTCTTCCATTTCAAGCTCTTTATAGCTCTGTTAGGGGTTAACAGTTTAGGACCCAAGGACCAGATGTTTGAAAGAAGACCCAGAGTCAGAATGATAAAAAATTGAAGAAATGTTTTACTGAAGATAGTTGGCAGTTTCATCAGCAGAAGTCAGTTTATAGACTCAAACAGGAGTTCGTAGGCCGCCCCGCTTACAGTTACACAGATCACAGCAGTACCATTTCCAAGGTCTAAACTACGTCATTGCTTACAGGCAGAATGATTCTGATTGGCTAAGAAATTGATAAATATAGTAATTTTCCACACATATACAGATAGACAGAAGCATATCTCCATAGATTATGCCGCTGACACTCGGACCCTGAAGTTAGGCACGTCGTGACTTTCCAGGTCTCAGATTTGGGATGCTGGGTGCCAGCATGTCCCGAACAACAACTCAGTCAATCTCCAACAATGCTGGTGGTTCCTTAACCTGTAAGCAAGAAGACTAACACACACACACCCAACACACATCTTTTCCAAGGTTGGATTTGGCCAGGCTCTAACTATAGACAGGAGTCTCATCTCAAAACATCAAGATAACAAGTTCTTTCTCTCAGGATAGGACACTTTAGTCTAAATGGAAAGTATAGGCTTAAACTATATACCCTTAAACTTCAATGACCCCTATATGTTTTAACATGTTAAAGACCTTTCTCAAACACAAAACCAGTCCCTATTTCATTTCTGGAAGCCGGGATAAATAGGCAAGCATTGTTACTGCATTCAGATATCAAATACTGACATTAAAGAATACGTGAAAAGAACATTTCAGTAATCACACTGGTAACTTCTATAACAAAGTAAAATCTCCAGAGAAGTCATTCAACTCATGTGATATATAGAAGGAACAATATTGATTAATACCTTAATTATAATCACTCATTACATATACACTGAAGCAGCAGTGGATTCCAATCCACCCCCTTCAGCTCGATTGAAAATAATTCAAAACTAAAAATGAAGGACTATGAGAAGATTTAATGCATTAATGAGGCCCGTTTTTCTCTCTCTCTCTCTCTCTCTCTCTCTCTCTCTCTCTCTCTCTCTCTCTCTCTCTCTCTCTCTCTCTCTCTCTCTCTCTTTATAGCAACATGACAAGTACTTAAGACATGGTAACAAGACATGTTTATAATATTAATCAAGCGGCAACATTCTGATCTGAAAAATGAAGCCTACCCGGAAGTGCGAAAAACTGCAATACATCGAAAATCCGCTAGGGGAAGGTCCCAAAAGGGAGCAAATGTCCATAGCCCCCATGTTAAAATGTCCGTTTTCACAGCATAAATTCATGTTTTTACAGGTTGGTCCCATGGACTTTTATTGTATTTTTCAATAGGTTCCGAGTGCCTGACAACGGCGAGGGTAGTGAATTTTTTTCTAACTCGTTAGTTTAGATAGTATTTAGATATAAAATGTATGAAAAATAAGGGCGTGGTTAACTTGATTGACAGCTTGATTGACAGCTTAGGCTGCGCCAAGGAGAATGACAACATAAGAACCGCCATTTTTTACCACAGTTGAAATATAATACTACTGTTTCTGTATCATGAAATGTAGTTTTAAGAGTTTTTCAGGCGAGAATGTAGTTGTTTAAAGCTCAAATCTGTGGTTTATTTAAAGATTTATGAAAATTTGATCCAGTTGTGAGATCCAGCGATGACCGGGCGCTCGGCGCTCATGTACCCCACCTGAAGCAGCTTTTCCTCGGCTGGCGTTTGCCGCGGACTCTGGCATTTGCCGCGGACTCTGGCGTCTCTGTAGTGGTTAAACATGACATATAATTCGTCTTGTCTATATCTAATGGGCGATTTTTGCTATTGTGAATCTATAATTTGGTCCCTGGGGCAATCGTTTTGGCTGTGGGGAAGTTTCATAACTTTATAAGCTATTTAACTTTACCGTTGTATGGTTAGACTAGAGCGCTGACTTTGTTTGTTTGACTGAATTGTTTGCTTTATTTGTATAGCTTCTTGTACCCAGGGCCGTTTCTAGGCATAGGCAAACTAGGCGGTCGCCTAGGGCGCAAACAGCTGGGGGGCGCCAGTGAGAGTATTTCCGATAATGTAGCGTATATTTGCTCTAAGTGCCTGTCTTTTTGGCAAAAAGACGCCCACCACGAAATATCTACAGTGGCATAGGTCGTAGGGCGTGAGGTGCTTGAAAGTAGCTTTTGATGCGTTCGACCCGAGTTCGAATCCGCCTTTTGCCGAACTCGCTCTTCTCCCTTTTCCCAACACATGAGATGTAAAATTTATAGCCTAACATAAAGGTCTCTAGCGTTATATTTTGTCAACGAACTAAAATCGAAACTGTGATATGGCTTTGTGCCTTTATAAAACAGCACAAGACTTTAATTAAGTAGCCTATACAGGCATTCTGTTAGTGCTGCGTGATTAAAAAGAAAAGTGCGTAGCCTACTTTTCTCATGCGATCAGCATGGTGATCTGGTGTTTTTCTCCAAAATAAAAGCTCAAGGGTTTATTTCTTGCAAGTGAAGAAATTAGGACAAAAGTATTGTAATTTTCCTATACTATAGTGTAATGTAAAATATACTTTTGAAATATTCATTTTAATTTTTACAGTTCATATTATTGCCTATATGGATTTTAAGTAGAGGTCGACCGATTCATCGGTTTTGCCGATTAATCGGCACCGATAGTTGATTGGTGGAACTATCGTTATCGGCAAAAATACATACCGATAGTTTTTCCTGGTTGCGTCCGCTGCTGGAGCAGCTGAGAAGCGCGCGCTGTCATTCATTACACAGTAAGGGAGAGCTGAGAAGGCTCTGCTGGCATCATGCAGTACAAGAGCGGCCTCTAGAGGTGTAATAAAAACTATCGCTGATGCCTCTGTTGTTTATTTCGACACGTGATTCTGCGTGCTGCACTGCACTGAGAGCACACGCTGCGTGGAGAGCTCTGACATCAGACGCGCGTTTAAAGCACCGAGAGCTAAAAGGTAGCCTATGTATACAGTACATTTTGTCATATTATTATAAAGTGATTCATTTGTTGACTAAATGCTGCATTAGTAGAGAAAGAACAGCACAACAGTATGTTTGTTTGCCTTCAAGGCTGAGAGGACGCTAACATTAGTAGTAGCCTACCTCAAGCGGTTAAAACACTGACAAAAATAAACGTAAGTCCGACCCGAATGTTTAATGTCCCAATTGTTACCTCTATTTGCATTAGTTTATATCCAGCTGGTCACTTTTATGCATTGAATATGCAGAGAAGTTGCATATTTAAAGCTAGAGGCGTAAGATATCAAACTGATATGTTCATACAGCCGAAAGAAACATATAAACAAATCAGAAAAGCATTCGATTTCAGTTATTTTTTCATCATCACTTTAATACATATTTTGTTATTTTGATTAGATAATCATCAAGTGTTTATAAAATACAAGCAAAAGTGTGAGACTATACATTTAATATGTATGTCATTTCAATGCTCTTGTAGATATTTAAGCATGACTGTTTGGGTTTATATGAAATTATAACACTTACAATAAAATTCCATATGTAGCCTAACATTAACTAAGGTTAATAACGTCTGTATAAGGATTGTTCATTATTTGTTAATTAACATGTACTAATACATTTTTAAATTAAGGTTTTTAGTAGTACCTCAAGCGGTTAAAACACTGACAAAAATGTATTTGTTATCCATAGTTAATGCACTATCAAACTAACATGAATGATCAAGGTGCAATTGTATTGCTCAAATATTATACTGATCAAATTTTTTTACTTTTTTATTCATTAAGTTGGCTTGAAAAAGAACAGTTAAACAGTTACATTTTGAATGTAACTGGTTTTATTTGTTATTTAGAGTATTACTTTTTGTTTCAGTTTGAATGAATGTCTTTTATTGACTTCAATATTTATTCATATTATATATTTATTTCATTTAGCATGTTTTCATGGTTCAATACAGTTTTATTAGGTTTATAATAAAGTTCAGCACTGTTTTACTTGGAGTGCTATGTTTGTTTTTATCCAGTATCAATTTTAAAAACTATCGGTTGATTAATCGGTTATCGGCAAGTATGGCCCAACCTAGCTATCGTTATCGGTAAAATCCACTATCGGTCGACCTCTAATTTTAAGTCATAGGAATACTTATATATTTGCTCTTAATTTTTAGCTCTCAAAGTGCACCAGATTGATGCATTAATTTAACCTTAAAATATACAAAAATTTCTTGCGGGGGAGCATGCCCCCGAAACCCCCTAGAGGGACAGAGGTCCACCCAACATAGTTTCACAAAATCCTATGGGAGAGAACGATCATTTATTAACTTTACTCCAGCATAGTGCAACAAAGTCCTTTTAAGTGAGTAAAACTGTTAATGCCAAATTTTAAATTTGGGGGGGGGGGATGTTCCTTATTACTCAATAGGAATCTTGCCTAGGGTGCCAAAAAGGCTAGAAACGGCCCTGCTTGTACCTTTTACTTATACTTTTATAATGGCTAATATTGATAAAAGTGAAATTTAACAAAAAGAGACTGGGTTGAGTTTTGTCATTTTAAATTTTAATACAACGAAGATGATCTGTAATGTTGTTTACTGTAACATCTGTTGTTTAGTACAAATGCACATATTGCCTGGACCATATTAAAATGTTTAATATTTTTATATTATATTTAAAACGAAAAGAGGCAGGTTTGTGTTTTATATATATATATTTTTTTTTTATAAATAGGCAAACGTTATGTGCAGTGAATATAATCAATACGCGTTGCCTGAACCACATTTGTGTGGCTATAATGTTTAAGATTTCTTTAAATGAAAACGAAAAGAGTTAGTATGGTGTTTTGTAACATATTTCGTTGCCTAAAATATACACAGAGATAACCGGAGTAGCAGAGCGAGCTGAGTGACGCGCGCTGCGTCAGAAGGTGGGCGGGGTTAGGATTTCCCAAGATTTTCCAAGATGGCGCCGCCCATACCCCCCATAAACGGCTTCAGAACCGTTCTTCAGAAAGTCTATGGGTGACGTCACAGACGCTTTGTCCATATTTTTTACAGTCTATGGTATTAATGAGTTTAATTGATTAAAGGATTTTTTAACGTAACACACCTCTGACAGCTGAGTGGTCCTATTATGTTCCTTACTTTACTTAACAATAGCCACTTAAACCACCTTACTAGCAATTGTATAGCCAGAGTGGGTAAATGACTGGAAAAGTAATGAAAGTGTTTTTAAACAAAACAAAAAAACCTATCTTTAAAAAGTGTTTTTTGTATGTTTTTTATATCACCCTCTTTATTCAGGTACTGTACCACTTGCAAACAGTGAAAAGCATTTAAAAAAGAAAATATGGTGTACACTCACACATACTCTCATATGATCCATTTTCATCAACAACAAAATAATAAAGAGAAGCACTCAGTAAAATGAAATGCTAATAGTTGTTTTTTTTTTTTAATCTCAGGTCTACATTCGTACATGCCATATTATACTTAATAGATATTGAGGTGTTTATGTACAGTACTGTCAAGCTTAACATCAAACACCGTATTGTGGTGACTTATTTTTGTATACTTCCTCTACTAGGTATTGTCATACTGTGACTTGACCTAATTTTCCTAGGCAGGACTTGGCTTGGTTGCATTGAACCAATGACTTGACCAGTCTTGCTTGCTTGTTTGCATTACAGACTTGACACCTAAGGATGTGTGACTTGTTTGTTATTAGTGAAATGCAAATTACTCTCAGCTATGGTAAATAAGTGCTAAAGTAGTTTAGATGTGACAAAATTAGATGTGACAAAAGATCTTTTAATTGCCAGTAAGCTTGTTTCTCAACAGAGAGCATAAGATTAACACCTATTTTACTTTATTTATTATTTATCTATGTTACATTTGCAGTACTATACAGTACCTGCTCTTATACAGAAGGTGTTGTTTTTATAAGTAGATATTAACAATTCATAGACCCACTTTATGCGTGCATTCTGAGATGACTGGATGTTTTTCTCTATGTCTCTTTGTTGTTTGTTTTCATTCATTCATTTGAATGCAGACAGAAGACTCATCTTATATAACAGTTTTGCTTTATGTACGTCATAATATTGTGTGTTTTGGAAAAGACTGAAATAAAGACTAAGTATAACATTAAATAGGCTTACATTAATCTTTAAGGCTTAAAGAGGTCTTTCATATGTTCAAATTGCAAAGCATTTCTTTCATTATCAGTCTTATTTTTGAAACGAGCGAGTTTTGGGTCACTGCCTGAGGTATTTACTTCCACATTCACACCCAGGGGCGCCACCAGGAATTTTGGGCCCCATGACAAAAAAATCTAATTGGGCCCCCTCTGCGCAGCTGTTGTCACCACATCTCTAGGACCTAACTGTCCCATCAAAAGCTTTACATAACTCTAATAAAAGGCTTGCAACTGTCTTGCTTTCTTGTAGTTCAATACTAGCACAATATTTAATGCTGTGATTTGTTAATACATTTCTGCAGTTCACTATTTGATGCAAGATTAAAAGCCACCATAAAAATGTCCTTAAGGCAATCCTTTACACATTCTCAATGTATTTTATTGTAAAATTAATGACAGATAAAAAAAAAAAAAAAAAACTAAAAAAAAAAAACTAAATATACATTAACTTTTTAAATAAAATAAATTAACATCATCATCTCAAAAAATGAAAACAGCAGATTTTTTAACATAACTGCACATATATGCCAACAACAAAATAAAGTTGACGTGTAAAACGGAATTTCCACATCAGGGTTATTATAGTGCTACAAAACAGATCAAGCGATCACTAAATCAATAGGTTTTGAGGTTTGGAATGATGGGAATAATAAAATCTGTATCAATAGATGTCATTTAACGGCCAAAATTCAGTCTAAACGAACACATCAAACTGGATTATTTTAATATTGTCTGTAACTTACATGCAGGTTGAGGTAAGCTACTCATTGTTTCTAATTGCATCCAGTACAGACAAGAGGTTTTTTTTTTGTTTTTTTTGTGTTTTTTTTATTTCTGTCATTAATAAAAATTTCATTTTCTTTTTTTGTTATGGGGAAAAGAGCAAGAGAGTCAGAGAACTCCACACAGACTCCCTGGAATGATGCTAAGTCATTAACACAGTGTTGCTCACCTTCTTCACTGGGACAGGGAGGGGTAGTTATGGGGAGACTGGGGTGCTGCAGCTGACTCATCTGTTGTTTAGTCTGCTAAAATGGGCATGGACATCGATTTAATATGAATATCTTGCTAAACGTTTCCCTGCACTGATTAAATGTTGATGAAATGTAGGCTGACACTAGCCTGCAGCTAGTTAACGTTAGCTTATTTCACTATAACACTCACAGACTAAAGGCTACCCACCTTTCTTGGGGAAAAACTGGGTTACAGATTGACACCCTTTCTTTTGTCTTTCCTCTCTCTCTTTCCTTTGTTGAAAACCAGATTTTATTTTACTATGCAACACTGTGGTCTCTGTGTATTTCTGGCGCATCCACTGAAACTGGTGCAAGTTTAAACACCACGCATGCTAACGCAGGACCAAACCATTTCATGCAGATACAGGGGGGTGGTCGGTCAATATGAATGTTTACTTTTTGGTTAATTGGGATATTAAACTTGTATTGCCAAAATAAGTAAAATCAAAGACATCATTCATGTTATTATTATTTGAAATATACTCAATGATGATGGTTATATAGTGTATAATATAAAAAAAATATATAGTTTTTACTTATTTGTTGGGGCCCCTGTCAGTCAGGGGCCCTTGGAATTGTCCTAAATTCCTAAGAGTCTACACTGAAAAAAAATGATACTTTGGATTAACTTAAAAAAATTGATGTAATTTGTTACAGCTAATTTTGTTTAGATTTTCTCAAATTGTATTTATGATTTAGTTAAAACCATGAATTTTGAGATAATTAAGTGATTAATTGAGTGATGATTGACTATTATTGAAGACACCTGATGTTAACAAGCAGAATCACTGAAGGAGAAAATCACAAATTGTAAGTTACCATTATGGTGATGGGTGTTTGCTTTAGTTGGGCTCTTGACCTGTATATGTTTACTTTAAATTTTGCTTGTCTGCTGTTATTGATTTATAACAGTCAGATGAACAAAGAGACAATGTGATCTGATTATGGTTATGTTTTGACATAATCATGTTGTGATCCAAAAAATGATACTTATTGAGATAGTTTGGTTTAACTTGTTAATTACAGCAGCTCTGTGATTCTACAGCATATGATTTTCAGTATTTTTCATATAATCCAAAATATTTCATAAACATTGTTCTGATCAAAAGACTTTTAAATGAATTTATTTAGAAACACAGACATCAATAATCAGCCTGTGAATCTCAACAATGGTGACAATAATAAAACATGTTGCAGTGGCTGCCACCAATCACAACTCATTAATGGCTCCCATCATGCATTGCGGTATGAATAAATTATGATCTGAATTGTCTATGTAATTTACTTTTCCCTAATTGAATATTCTGCTCGTCACCATTGTTGAGATGCATAGACTGAATCTTGACGTCTGTGTGTGCCTAAAAGAAAGATTTTTTTTTTGTTTTTGTTTTGTTTGGAGTTTTGCTGTGTACTTTGGGTTAAGGTAAAACGTTGAGTTGGAAAAAATGTAAATTTTGGTTTGACATTAAATCTAAATTTATGGTTTTAACTAATCATAAATACAATTTGAGAAAATCTAAAAAAAATTAGCTGTAACAAAATTACATCAATTGTTTTAAGTTAATCCAAAGTATCATTTTTTTTCAGTGATAGAGGGCGTAACACTTACTTTGAGGCAAAGTGAAAACAGAAGGTATAAACTGAAAATCACAATTTTCCATTGGACCAATGTAAATATATATTTTGAATGAATTGCACTGATGTTTCACTTTTTTCAGTGTAGTCAATCACTTTCATTTATATAGGGCTTTATACATTATTGTTTCAAAGTAGCTTTATAGTGATAACAGGAAAATTATGCATTTCGGCTGTTTTTCAGTTGAAGTCAGTCGGTGTTGATTAATTTCCTTTGTAAAGATGATCAATTATCAAATTAGTTCATTTCATCTATAAAACAGCAAAAACTGATGTCATGGTCTAGCTCAGTTCAGTTCTCATACAACAGCATCAGTACAGTTACAACTAAATACACTCCTAGAAAAAAAATAAAAAATACAGTGGTCTTATCTAATTCCCTGGCTCTCCCAAACACAGGAGAAAAGATATATACAAAAAAGAAAATGGCACTCAACCCCTACCGCTTCAGTAATAAAGGAAAAAATAGGTATGCAATATTTATAGAAAAAGGGCAACACAACTAACTGCCACAATAAAGACATGATGAAACAGTAAAGTCAAATAGGAAAACGGATGAAAACACTAGGGACCAAAGTGAAAATGAGGATGCTTTTCAAAAGTAAATGATAATTGGTAACAAGTTAAAAGAATATACACAATTACACTGATCACAAGCCAACTACTGTAACACTTTCTCAGAAACTACAACACGCCAACAACAACTATCTCCCCGCCCCGTCAGCATCCCTGGCATATTTCAAAGGGACGCTCTGTTCCAGTCCGTCAATCCCTGGGTGCGTCTCGAATACGTCCAATTAAGGCGGAGCCACATGAAAGAGTGAGAGAGAGAGTGAAAGAGAAAGAGATAAAAAAAGAGATAGACACGCACACAGGCACATCCCCACACACAGGAACAGGGAAACAGCAATACGTCTTCGGATGCAACACAACTACCAATCAAAACTCAAAACAGTTTTTTTTTTTTTTTTTGACACACTTTACACAAATCAATTAACTGTGATAGACACAGTAAAAGCATCTGTCAATACATTCTCGCTACCCTTTTTGTGGTGTATTTCAAGGTTGAAATTTTGAACCATTAATGTCCACCTCATCAGCCTTTGATTTGAGTGGGACATTCGCAAAAGGAAGACTACAGGGTTATGGTCATTACCACTGGTAAAGAACTCCCACCAACATAAACTTCAAAATGTTGAAGGGGTAATGCAAGGGCTTCTTTCCTAAATGTACTGTAGTTACGTTGTGCTCCAGAAAAAAATCTTAAATAACTCATTGGATGATCAATTCCTGATTCTCCTGAATCAACACAGCACCTGCTCCTAAAGCACCTCCAATTTGAATGGATGGGTGAAATTAGGGTTAGCGAGAACAGGAGCATTAAATTGAAGATCTTTGGCAGCCTTAAACGCAACCTCATAATCTGCATTCCAGCAAAAAAACTCTGAACGCACTTAGCAAATCTGTAAAGAGAGACAAAACAGTAGCAACATTTTTAGGGAGTCCCCTATAATAGCCAACCATTCCCAGAAATCGACGGAGTTCTCTCTTAGAATTCAAAAATTGCCATCACTTTGGGATTGAAAGAACGTACATGACCTTGGCCCACTTTTTACCCAGATGTGTGACCATTGCTTTCCCAAACTCACACTTGGCTAAGTTAGAGAAGCATTGGTTAAACGAGGAAATACTTCTCACTGTTCACTTTTAGTAGTGCAAAACCTAAAGGTACCACCCAATTTTGGCTTTTGAATTCCAAGGGCTTAAAATGGGTGTCGCACGTCCCTGCTCCAATAAGTAATTTACTTCTTTCCTCATCATATTTCTTTTCAATGGGTTCACGCGGTACGGATGTTGCTCAATATAGGAGCAGCATCGTAACATCAATGTCGTGAAAGAGAACATTGGCTTGCGAAAGGTTATCTGAGAATAATGAAGGGAATTCGTAAACCAGCGATCCAATGTTTTTGCGATGTCCCTCAGAAAGATAATCTAGGTGACTTAGTACATAAAGTTGTTTCTTCACTAAAACCTAGATCATCATCCTCACAGGTGACAGAAGACATAACAGCTACAAGTACAGTGTCCGTATTTACATCTGCTCTTTTCACATTTGGCTTGAGCATATCTTGCCTGCAGCGGAGAACCAGGACTTGGGAGCAGAACAAGAACCGAATCACCAGGCTGAAAACTTCTGTACGCACTCCGTGTGTCGTAAATCTTTTTCATTTCCGTTTGAGCTCCAGTCAGATTTTTCTTAGGAATTTCACTCACACAAGGTAATCGCTCACAAACTCGACTCATGTATTCAAGTAAGGACACCAAAGAGGAAGTCTCTAGTTCCAGTATTTTCTCTTTTAACAATTTTAGTGGTCCATGCACAGTGTTTTGTTTTTATGAATACTCAAACATCACAGAAAATGGCAGACAGCAACCAAGGCAGCTCAGGCATAATGTCAATAACACTCCTATAAATTACTTGCAGTTTCTTTACAGTTATTGAGGTAAACATGCTTAGTACCGAAAAAAGATATCATAATAGGCTACTACCGGCACCGAATTTCAGGTACGGGGTAAAAATGTGAACGGTACCCAACCCTACTTATGCTGAATGATCACTACGGTATGCCTATAATAAGTGTTTTATATTTTGTCTATTTTAGACCGAGCAGGCCGACCGCTGCGGACTAGCCCAGTACCTGCGTGTCATATACATAAACAGAGAGAAGTAGTTCTTCACTACAGTGTTCTTCCGAAAGATGCATGAAGTTTTGTTTATTAAATGCTAGCGCCAAAAGTTATATAGTGTACCTTTAAGGGAGGGATGCAATATCTATATAGAGGACAGTCACAGAATATCAAAGGTTTGGAGGGTGGGCTCTTCTGATTCAGACCAGTATGTAACCAAGAACACCATTAACTAGCCTACATAGCAATCCACTAAAAACAACTGAGAAGCTACTGCATAGCAATGCTCTGACAAGGCTGTTTTTCATGATTCCAAGTCCAACTGCATTGTGCAAGTTGTCCAGCAGACGGCGCTTTTCTTCCCTGAATCTCTCCAGGTACAGTATGTCATTTAAAATCTTATCTGCAGTCTACTGTGTGGTTGGTCAAGGTGTGGAATGAAACAAGAAAGTTGAAGTTGATCAAGACACTGAGAATACAAGTATCATGATCATCAAGTTTGATATTATTCTTATTGTACTACTTTTAATTTCCTGAAGGGAATACCGTTTTTTCTATGAAAACCAATGGTGTTAAAATGTTTGAATCGAGGAATGCGGAAATTTAATCTGATTTTCTTTATTGGCGGATTTCAATAAAGTTCTGCATTGCTACTGTAATGAATATTCATAAATTACTACAAAAATTCAGTCTTTATTACAAGTCTATTGGACATCGGCTGTTATAGATGAAAGAAAATTAAATTATAGCCTATATGCTGGTGAACGATCAATTCATCTGCTGTCATTCACAATCCACTGATTATTAGAAATCTGGATTTTATACAATTTCACTATCTAGACTGGATCATCATCCATTCAGGCTCAAGACAATACTGTAGGTGGTACCATGTCATTTTAAATGCACATCTACGCTCTAAAAATGCTGGGTTGTTTCAACCTTTGTTTGAGTCAAATATAGACAAACCCAACAGCTGTCTTACTTTTTTTTTATTAACATTTTGATTTAGATTGATTTTTTTATTTTTTTTTGCAATTATTATTATTATTATTACTATTATTCCTTCATTCTCATGTATGCAGATTTGTTTATGAAGACATTATAACATAGCTTTTGTCTTCCAAGTGTTGCAGTTTAAGGAAGTTATGGGTGTTCACCTTTACCCACCACACCCAGGACTCATGCCATAGACTTGATTGTAATGAGAAGAATGACAACTACCTCACTTGACTTGATCATAAAAGATGGCACTTAAAATCAAGTGACTGTACTTATCCTTTTATTATAGCCCACTTACAGCTACTTAGTAAAATGTCTCTCCTCTTCAATTCAACAGATGTCATTTCATGAAATAATTTTTTATATTTTTCAAACTATAAATAGGCCTAAATTGTTGGTTTTCCTATTATAACAAGACAACACATTTCAAGAAGATTCTTTCAAAATGAAAATTGTCATCTCTTCGATAAAGTATAAATCTAATCTTGAGGAAACATAAGCTCACCGAATTTTTCAGAAATGTCTAATAGCCCTATAATGATTTTAAATGTAGCTTAATAAAACCATTTAGGCTGTAGTCATAATTTCAAACAAATTAGGTAAACATGAAGCCTACTGATTAAGAAAAATGACAAATTAAATGTCAGAAGCTCCACAGATTTGATTTTCAGGTGTATTTTTACATTTTACATTTCTCTCTATACAATATAAAAGACATTGTGCATCATTATGTCAAACATTCATTTAAAGCAGTTAATTAAAATACATTGTCCATCTGAATAATTGTTATTATAAGTCTAGAATAGATTTTTAGATTTTTTAATAGAATAGAAACAATCAATTGTTTTAAATAATAAAAAAAGAGCCATTTAGAAGGGGTTCATTTTTTTTTACCACAATTATGTAAGGAAAAGTTGTAGAATATATTTATAAACCTGGTTTTGGAAATACAACAGGTTTATTGAATACTAAAAATATGCATGTCTCTGCGCTACAAGTTTATCTGTTGAATGTTGGGGCCAGTGACGCTTTCTTTGAGAATGACAGAGGTAAAACGCTCTTAGAAACGTCAAGGAAGGCGGTGAAACTATGTCATAATGTGAGGAATGCTTAGGTAAACCTGGTGTCTTTTGTTTAACCTCTTGTTTAGTCATCTCACTTGTGTAATAATCATGATTAGCAGGATAAGTGGGATCCTTAAAAAGTACATGCTCCACGATCATCAGAATATATAGTCGCAATCTGCCCGTATAATTAATGGGAAACTGTTTTTGATGTTTTTGTGTAATTTTTTATTTTCTTTCCACTAAAAGGCTATTTATGCAGTAATAACGAAAAATTCAAAGATTTATTCCTAAACCAAATTTTATGCAAGTGTTATTAAGGAATTGCTCTGTCCTGCGAATGACATACATTTATGTGAATGACATAAATATATAAATTAAAAATGAGAAACAATATGGCTTTGTCAAGTTATTTAACAGTTTCTATAAATACGCCTGGCTATAATTAATTGTTGCGCAGACCACACCTTTTAGACACCCACAATACAAAAGATAAAAATAATTAAAAAAAAACTCACGGTGTCTGGCAAGGTACATTCCATATAGCTTATCTGTGCATATCAGGGAAGTAAAAAAGCCCAATCAGGACGTCACTGAGTGGTATTTAAGAAGAAGCGGCACAGGTTATTCAGGAGACGTGAAAAACTGGAGTGCTAGTACTTAAGTAGGCTACTTACCAGTGATTAAAGCCACTGTGACTACAGCAGATTACAAATCAACATTAAAATAATCTACCCAAGAATTGGTAAGGATATTTTATTTCCCTAAATATATTTGTGTTAATTATATATTTATATTATAAAGTACTTTTTATTGCTGGAAATAGTGCAAAGAGACATAATAAAAATTAAAGCATTTCTATGTTAATGACATATAGAATATAATATGATAAAATGTACCAGGTTTTTTGTCTTTGACAGAGATTGCAGTTGTCTATTTTGTATAAAATGTGTCTGGTCAGAATATTTAAGCGGTCACAGGAAACTGCAGTTACAGTATGATATTCTGTTCACTAAAGTAATTAATTTATCTTGATATTGATTAACGTATTATCTATTGGACATGCCCATTATCAGGCATCCATTTGTTTACTGAACCATTTGTGTTTAATATTAAGGAGTTATAATAAGAGAATATTGTCGTTTGGAAAATGATTATCAGTTGGAATTTGCGTTCAATTTTGTGTGATAAATAGAAGTTAAAAACTATTCATGGTGTCAAGATGTATGGTGTCCAAATTCCTTCAGTTGGAGTAGAACAAGGACATTAATAGATAACTGTTAATTCTAGAGTGTAAACTTTTGCATGGTAATTTACTATCATTTCTGATGTTGGGTAGAGGGTGGAGAATTGTCCAAATAATTTAATAGTTTGTGGATTAAGTTTAATCTAACTGATGTTGTTTCTTAACTGCATCTGATGTTGGTGTCTGGCATTGTCTGACATTTGTTACAGTGATGTGTGTTATATGCAGTGATATATATGCTTATGATGAATGTATGTAGATTGCTACAAAGTCTGTTACTGAATACAAATTACATGATGAAAATTGTAGTTAGTAATCTAATGTATTACATTACACATTTTAGGTAATATACTTTACATTTTGATTACTTTTGACCTACCTCATTTATCTATTGAAGCTTGCTTCTGCCCCGAAATGAAAAAACAAAACAAAAAACCTCACAATTCTGAGATTATATCTGAATTTGAGAAATAAAGTCATGATAAAATAAGTCATGTGATAAGATTTCCGTGAGATGTTCCTATTGATGATAAAATTTGTCTTTGATTTCAGTTGAAAATGTACCACTTTAAAACACTATGGAGAAAGTCAAGCATGATCTAAAACAGCCACATAAACTAAAAAAAATAATTCGAAAAAGAGGGGAAATCATCATCCTGCACCAACATAAATTCGAAAGCTTTAGAAAACTACTGGCCACCTTTACTGTAATTATTATGTTCTATTGTATTTATTGTGGTAAATTTTGACTAACTTGTAGAATTTATAATAGATAATCCACTGGGACCTTGTTAAATGATTCACACTTCACCCCTCAATGTTCAAACTAAAACAACTTGGAACTGAGGGAGACACCCATATTTGGGAGTGCCGGCACTATTTTCCCACTTCAAGCATTGACTGTGTGTATAAATGTAGCCTACTGTATGTGTATATAAACTTTGTGCATATTGCTTGCTTTGCAGACTCTTATCGTCACCACTGGACTTTTCCCAGAATGAAGAGGAAAGCTTTTATTATCATATGCATTTTTATTGGTAGGTGAATTTAATCATACTCAGAAGAAAACAATAATATTATTTCAATAGACTTGTGTGTAAAATATAAATGTGCAAAATATGAAACAGAAAAAAACTTTAAAAGTACACTAACTTTTTGTTTTTTTCTAGCAACAGTCCAAAATGCAACAACTCAGACCACAACATATTCAACATCATCTGTTAGTACAGCCGACACAACAACTCCCCCAGCTACAACATTGTCATCAGCAGTCACAACAATTCTTGCTGAAACATCCACCAGTACTGTAGTTACCACAACACCACCACAAACAACAGCTGAATCCTCCACAACACCTACAGCTACAGCAGTGTCCTCAATAACCACTACAGTTCCTGCTGGAACATCCACCAGTACAACAGGAGAAACCACAACAACACCACAAACTACTGTTACAACAGCTGAATTCTCCACAACACCTACAGCTACAACAGTGTCCTCAACAACCACTACAGTTCCTGCTGGAACATCCACCACTACAGAAGGAGAAACCACAACAACACCACAAACTACTGTTACAACAACTGAATCCTCCACAACACCTACAACAACAGCAGTGTCCTCAGCAACCACTACAGTTCCTGCTGGGACATCCACCACTACAGCAGGAGAAACCACAACAACACCACAAACTACTGTTACAACAACTGAATCCTCCACAACACCCACAACAACAGCAGTGTCCTCAACAACCACTACAGTTCCTGCTGGAACATCCACCACTACAGTAGGAGAAACCACAACAACACCACAAACTACTGTTACAACAACTGAATCCTCCACAACACCCACAACAACAGCAGTGTCCTCAACAACCACTACAGTTCCTGCTGGAACATCCACCACTAGAGTAGGAGAAACCACAACAACACCACAAACTACTGTTACAAAAGCTGAACCCTCCACAACACCTACAGCAACAGCAGTGTCCTCAACAACCACTACAGTACCTGCTGGAACATCCACCACTACAGTAGGAGAAACCACAACAACACCACAAACTACTGTTACAACAGCTGAACCCTCCACAACACCTACAACAACAGCAGTGTCCTCAACAACCACTACAGTACCTGCTGGAACATCCACCACTACAGTAGGAGAAACCACAACAACACCACAAACTACTGTTACAACAGCTGAACCCTCCACAACACCTACAACAACAGCAGTGTCCTCAACAACCACTACAGTACCTGCTGGAACATCCACCAGTACAGCAGGAGAAACCACAACAACACCACAAACTACTGTTACAACAGCTGAACCCTCCACAACACCTACAACAACAGCAGTGTCCTCAACAACCACTACAGTACCTGCTGGAACATCCACCACTACAGTAGGAGAAATCACAACAACACCACAAACAACTGTTACAACAGCTGAACCCTCCACAACACCTACAACAACAGCAGTGTCCTCAACAACCACTACAGTACCTGCTGGAACATCCACCAGTACAGCAGGAGAAACCACAACAACACCACAAACTACTGTTACAACAGCTGAACCCTCCACAACACCTACAACAACAGCAGTGTCCTCAACAACCACTACAGTACCTGCTGGAACATCCACCAGTACAGCAGGAGAAACCACAACAACACCACAAACTACTGTTACAACAGCTGAACCCTCCACAACACCTACAACAACAGCAGTGTCCTCAACAACCACTACAGTTCCTGCTGGAACATCCACCACTACAGTAAGAGAAATCACAACAACACCACAAACAACTGTTACAACAGCTGAATCCTCCACAACACCTACAACAACAGTGTCCTCAGCAACCACCACAGTTCCTGTTGAAACATCCACCACTACAGCAGGAGAAACCACAACAACACCACAAACAACTGTTACAACAGCTGAATCCTCCACAACACCTACAACAACAGCAGTGTCCTCAACAACCACTACAGTACCTGCTGGAACATCCACCACTACAGTAGGAGAAACCACAACAATACCACAAACTACTGTTACAACAACTGAATCCTCCACAACACCTACAACAACAGCAGTGTCCTCAGCAACCACTACAGTTCCTGCTGGAACATCCACCACTACAGTAAGAGAAATCACAACAACACCACAAACAACTGTTACAACAGCTGAATCCTCCACAACACCTACAACAACAACAGTGTCCTCAACAACCACTACAGTTCCTGCTGGAACATCCACCACTACAGCAGGAGAAACCACAACAACACCACAAACTACTGTTACAACACCTGAATCCTCCACAACACCTACAACAACAGCAGTGTCCTCAACAACCATTACAGTTCCTGTTGGAACATCCACCACTACAGTAGGAGAAACCACAACAACACCACAAACTACTGTTACAACAGCTGAATCCTCCACAACACCTACAACAACAGCAGTGTCCTCAACAGCCACTACAGTTCCTATTGAAACATCCACCAGTACAACAGGAGAAACCACAACAACACCACAAACTACTGTTACAACAGCTGAATCCTCCACAACACCTACAACAACAGCAGTGTCCTCAACAACCATTACAGTTCCTGTTGGAACATCCACCACTACAGATGGAGAAACCACAACAACACCACAAACTACTGTTACAACAGCTGAATCCTCCACAACACCTACAACAACAACAGTGTCCTCAACAGCCACTATAGTTCCTATTGAAACATCCACCAGTACTACAGGAGAAACCACAACAACACCACAAACTACTGTTACAACAGCTGAATCCGCCACAACACCTACAACAACAACAGTGTCCTCAGCAACCACTACAGTTCCTGTTGGAACATCCACCAGTACAACAGGAGAAACCACAACAACACCACAAACTACTGTTACAACAGCTGAATCCGCCACAACACCTACAACAACAACAGTGTCCTCAACAACCACTACAGTTCCTGCTGGAACATCCACCAGTACAACAGGAGAAACCACAACAACACCACAAACTACTGTTACAACAGCTGAATCCGCCACAACACCTACAACAACAACAGTGTCCTCAACAACCACTACAGTTCCTGCTGGAACATCCACCAGTACAACAGGAGAAACCACAACAACACCACAAACTACTGTTACAACAACAGAATCCTCCACAACACCTACAACAACAACAACAGCAGTGTCCTCAACAACCACTACAGTTCCTGCTGGAACATCCACCAGTACAGTAGGAGAAACCACAACAACACCACAAACTACTGTTACAACAGCTGAATCCTCCACAACACCTACAACAACAGCAGTGTCCTCAGCAACCACTACAGTTCCTACTGGAACATCCACCACTACAGTTGGAGAAACCACAACAACACCACAAACTACTGTTACAACAGCTGAATCCGCCACAACACCTACAACAACAACAGTGTCCTCAGCAACCACTACAGTTCCTGCTGGAACATCCACCAGTACAACAGGAGAAACCACAACAACACCACAAACTACTGTTACAACAGCTGAATCCGCCACAACACCTACAACAACAACAGTGTCCTCACCAACCATTACAGTTCCTGTGGGAACATCCACCACTACAGTAGGAGAAACCACAACAACACCACAAACTACTCTTACAACAGCTGAATCCTCCACAACACCTACAACAACAACAGTGTCATCAACAACCATTACAGTTCCTGTTGAAACATTCACCAGTACAACAGGAGAAACCACAACACCACCACAAACTACTGTTACAACAACTGAACCCTCCACAACACATCCAGCTACAACAGTGTCCTCAACAACCACTACAGTTCCTGCTGGAACATCCACCACTACAGCAGTAGAAACCACAACAACACCACAAACTACTGTTACAACAGCTGGATCTTCTACAACACCAACAGATTCTTCCACAGTTCCCTCAATTCTTACTGGAACATCCACCACTAGAGCAGCAATCATTTCAACACTGCCACAATCAACAGCTTCTACTTTGACTTCAGTCAATTCATCTTCACCAGCCTTTGAAAGTACAACTATTAGTAAATCCACAGCATCCACAGCTGCTACAGAGTCTACAGCATCTACAGCATCTACAGCTTCGACAGCTTCAACAGCTTCAACAGCATCTACAGCTTCAACAGCATCTACAGTTTCTACAGCATCTACAGCATCTACAGCTTCTATAGCTTCAACAGCATCTACAGCTTCAACAGCATCTACAGCTTCTACAGCATCTACAGCATCTACAGCATCTACAGCATCTACAGCTTCTACAGCATCTACAGCATCTACACCATCTACAGCATCTACAGCATCTACAGCTTCTACAGCTTCGACAGCTTCAACAGCATCTACAGCTTCTACAGCTTCTACAGCATCTACAGCATCTACAGCATCAGCAGTTTCTACAACTTCCACAACTTCTACAACCACTACATCTTCCACAACAACTACTGCAGAAATACCTACGGTGTTAACAGATCTGGTGTTTCGCTCTTTGGAGACATTTATAGAAGCACTCAACAACCAAAACACTGAGGAGTACCAGAATAGGTCTAAGCTTGTAATAAATCAGGTGAGTTCAAATCTATTTACTGAATTTACTGGAACACACTAAATGATACTTGATAATGATTTTTAAGCTTAGAGTTAAAAGAAGAGACAGTAATTATGTAACCAACACTCATATATTACAATACCCTATTGTAACTGATGTCTGTAATTGTTTGTTATCTGTTCCAGCTTGAAGGAGTTTACAGACCCAAGTATGCTAACTTCCTCAGAGTGATTGTCATAGGATTCAGGTAAATACACTATACTGCAATGCTGCTTTTTAGTAGGTCTATCTATCTATCTATCTATCTATCTATCTATCTATCTATCTATCTATCTATCTATCTATCTATCTATCTATCTATCTATCTACAGTACTGTGCAAAAGTCTTAGGCATGTTAATATAATATGGTTTTAAGTCAGTTATTTATATCTTTCGCTGTAGTGTGTCAGTAGGAAATATAAGTTTACATTTCCAAACATTGTTTTTGCCATTAATTGTAATAATCCAATGAGATTTGTGTGTGGACAAGGAGTCTGATAACAGCCGGTATGATCTGATCTCACCATCATCGAGTCCGTCTGTGATTACATGAAGAAACAGAAAAAATTGAGACAGACTAAATCCAGAAGAACTGCGGGAACGTCTCCAAGATGCTTGAAGAAACCTGCCTAAAGATATAAATAACTGACTTAAAACCATTTTTTTTGTGTGTGTGTGTGTGTGGGGGGGGGGGGGGGTATTAACATGCACAGTACTGTATCAGTCTATCTACCAATCTACCTATCTATCTATCTATCTGTGTGTGTGTGTGTGTGTGTGTGTGTGTGTGTGTGTGTGTGTGTGTGTGTGTGTGTGTGCGTGCGTGCGTGCGTGCGTGCGTGCGTGCGTGTGTGAGTGTGTGTGTGAAAGAGAGTAAAAAAGAAAGAGAATTTAAGCTAACAATTATTTCAACATTTATATATTCCAGCCCAGGGTCAATCATCACAACAACTCAAATAGCCTTCAGATTCGACCAACCAGTCCCCTCCGTTCAAGAGATTTCAAACACCCTCTTGACAGCATTTGGAGAAGGAGGTGTCGATCTACTGAAAATAATTCCTGGATCAGTTTCAGTCAATGGTTCAGGTAAGCTCTATTACTCCATAGATTTAAAGTCTTTAATAACTTTAGTATAATGGAAATCGGACACACAAAACATAATTTTTAGTATTTATCTATATTTGTTCTTGTTTTTTCCTAATTTTCACTGTAGTTACATTGTACTTACTCAAATAAGTACTGAGTGATATTAATTAACTACATGTAATTACTATAGAGTTACGGTTAGGGTACATAGTGCCCTGTGTACTGCATGTACTATAATAAGTACATGTAGTAAACGTGTAACTACTTCACCTTAAGAAAAAGTATAACCAAAAAAAGCTTTCTATAGGGAGATCCAACTAATTTGCATATCTTTTATTACAGCTTCAACTACAACTATAGCTCCTATGGCAACTACAGCTTCAAGTGGATTAAAGATTGAATCCAGTCTGCTCCAAGCAACATGCCTCATTATTATGTCTAAAACATTTAGGCATTTCCTATAGATACCTTAACCATATATCCAACCAACAGAATACAACTAGACCCGATGTAATAAATTAAACAAAGATCAAATGTATTTTTTATTATGTGGTAGGCCTATATAGTATTTGCCATTGTATCACTCTCTTAAATAATGGTATAGGGCAATATAAAGATAAGCTTGATGCATTGTTCTTTAAGAATACAATTTCAGATATTTGTTAAACAGCAGGCTGTTTTCTAGAGGAAGTGGATCTTTTTCCTCATGCATTTTCTAATGTATGTTTTCAAAAGTAAATATTATAAAAGTTGTTTGTTTAGTTGTTTTTAGGATAACTACTGGTTATACTATTTATAAATGTTGTAATGTGTCATTTTATTTCAATCAAATAAATGTATTTATTCTTTATATTATGGTTCAAAATATTTTGCTTTCATTGCTAAACATTGCTTCTTAATGTACACAATTAAATGTTCTAATGCAACTAGTCACATTCGTCATTCTGCATAATGGTTAAACCGATTATAATGAATATTTAAAAAAAAAAAATAATTGTTGTTATTTTCAATATTTGCCAAATAATACACAGATGTCTCAGAGACATTTTCATTCAATACTTTATGTACTGCTTCATACAGCATCTGTTTGAACAAGAATAAAGTTCAACATAAACTACTATCAATGGAGTGGAGTCTACGTTTTTAATCAGTTTTAATTTGATAAACATGACACAATATAACATTGCAACTAGCCAACTACATGAAAAGAGCGTTTACTGTTATAAAAAAATTATTTGTGAGCTTTAGAGAAATGTGAACAGCTGTGTCGTCATCAGCCCTCGTGCAGCCTAGTGCAGTATGGCAGGCGATCGGGGTCAAAAGTCTTTAAACGAAACGCGCGTTCCCCTTCGTTACGGGGAACTCCCGCTGCGTCTAATATAAACGCTACGGGGAATGCCTTCGGCATGCGTTATCTGAAGTCACTATACAACCAGAGAATGTCTAATATGGCGAGAAGTTTCACTCTCAGTACACTTCCGGCTTCTGAACTGGTTGCAGTTCCTCTCTGATTCCATATGAGGGCGCTCACAGGACGAGTGCAGAATGAATGGAGGTCTATGGCGCTATACCAATAAAAATCCACTTTTCTCAGGATATAATTTTTTGTTTAGTAATTTGAATGTTGTATTCGAAAGGAAATGCAAATAAATTACACATTGCTGGGTGTTAGATTTTTTAGAGTCACTTGTTTGCTTTAAAAAGTCTTTTAAAGTGTCAATGACGTCATACACATGTACGACCAGAGATACGGCTTTACGGCAATCCTTCAGTCACACTGATGCTTTCGCGCTCTGCACTTTCTTTTCTCTCGAGGCATCGACAGCACAGCTGACACAGGTAAATACACGTGCTAGAAGAGTTTTTGTTTTGTTTGTTTCTGGTCCCGCTTCGGATGACACGATGCCATCAAGCGGGATCTCTGGTCGTAATCAGTCCTTCAATGACCAATCAGCGTTCATTAGCAGAATGCTAGCGTGTTATGGACAACAACAACTCAACCTGTAAGAAATCAAAAGGACATAAGTACTCGTTCATTCAACTTTCAACCCATAACCCATGTTGAACTTGCAAAATCTACAATCAGATCTCAGATTTCTCAACGGCAATCGGGTGAAAGAGACAAATTTAGCCGTCTAGCCCCATTGACTCCCATTCATTTTGCACTCATGGCGATCGCCCCCAGTGGAACTCTGGTGGAACTACAACCAAAATTCGGTACAACAGGGCTTAATAGGGAGTGGGCAGGCTCTCCGTAGACGGGCTCTGATACAACTATTCCAATCTGGATTGGTGTGCGTCATCGTGCGTCATGACGTTGCATGTGACTGTGACCCGGACGCTATATAAGGGTCACAGGAACAAGGAAATGACAGCTTCTGTTCTTCAGCAGCGTTCTATGTCAAACTGTACGTCTTATTTGGTGTTGTCTGTCAAATCTACTATGGCGAAGGCAGTGTGCGTCTCCTTGATTTAAGAAAAATTAAAGAAGCAAGGATGGCGCACACTTGCTTTGTGGTGTTGGGTTGTGAGCGGAGCTTGCACGGACAGTTCTCGAGGGCACTGTCTATTTTGTGCAAACTGAAAGGATTCTGTGACTGGGAATCTCGCGTCTGCCGAGGCAGCGCGTAGATTACAGGTCTGCAGGGTGTAGACTCCGAGTTTACTCTTCCGCTCCCGCCTAAGCCTGTTTAAAAAGAATAAAATAGGCTTGCGTTCCTAGTGCATCAGCTCGCGTCTGTCGAGGCAGCGCGTTGTCTGTTTGCATTGGGTTCGCACGTGGAGCAGTGTTTACAGGTCTCGCGCACGGTTCGGAAGCCCGCGTCACTGCGGCTTCTTCCGACCGTGTTAAAGACCCGGTGTTTGATTTATCTGATTCTGAGGAGTCAGATACTATCAACACTGAACCACGAATATTCACCACATTATGAGGAGTTGCTGGAGAAAGACTGGGGCTGTAATGAATTTAATAAGAAGGAAGCGACTAAAAAGAGTGCTTCCTGCAAACCCAGTCAAAATCCTTGTGTCAGAGTCTTCCTTTTTCAAACGATCTCCATACTAAGGTATTGAGATTGTGGAATAATTGAAGAAGAAAATTAAAGGGGAATTTAATGATGCAGGGGGTAGAAGAATATTTCTCCCAGATATCGTATTACCTCTGATGACTCAGACACGTCCCTCCAAAATTAAAGTGGAGCTAATATAAATATTATCTCGAATTTGGTAGGGAAGGCTTATATGGCGGCATGTCAAAAAAAAAAAAAAATGCATACCTACATATGGTAGTCCAGGTCCCCCGGGGACAGTCACCAGCTCCTCATATTCTGGGAAGTCACCTCTTCCCCTCCCCTTCCCCCTGTACAGGGCTCGGGGTCAGAGAAGATGTTCTCATAAAAAAAAAAAAAGCCCCGAAGTCAGGTCTGAGGACTGCCTTTCGGGCTAAGAAAAAATAAATAAATAAACTATGAGGTCCTGGCGTAAAAATGCGGACCCTTATGGGCACTTCATATTATTTTCGGTTAGTTCCTGCCGATCTATCGCTTCAGGTCACCGAATCTCAAAACCTGAGGTCAGTCTCGAGGGACTGATCTCCCTATTAGATTATTCATCGGTTACGTCCTGCCAGTAAACTGCTTCAGACCACCGATAAGCACATTATATCACCTGAGACTAACCCAGAGAAATTGATTTCTCTTGTAGATTGTTTAGACGCCTGGTCAGGCCTTCCGAATATATCTAAATGGACCCTGGGTATAGTTAAAGGATATAGAATCCAGTTTAAAGTGAGACCACCCGATTTTAACGGGGGTATTTCACACACTGGTTTTCTCACATCAGCGCCAGGTGATGGAAAATGAAGTTGAATCTCTTTTAGCAAAAGCAATAGAAATTGCCCCTAATCAGGAGAGGGATTCAGGTTTTTACAGCCGTTACTTCATTGTTCCGAAAAAGGATGGTGGACTTCATCCTATTGTAGATCTTAGAGTATTGAATAAATCTTTGAGGAGATTTAGTTTCAATATGCTCACTATACCCAGTATCATTCAGCAAATCAGATCTGAAGACTGGTTTGTGACAATAGATCTCATGGATGCTTATTTTCATAACTTCATCATCCATTATCATAGGAAGTTCCTTAGGTTCGCTTTTGGGGGGAAAAGCTTACCAATATAGGGTTCTTCCTTTCGGCCTAACTCTATCCCCTTGCACTTTCTGTATGGATGCTGCCCTTGCTCCACTGAGACTTCAGGGGAACCGCATCCTAAATTATTAGATGACTGGCTTATTCTGGCAGAACCAGAGACGCTAGCAATCCAACATCGAGATGTTGTTTTGCGTCATCTTAAGTGCTTGGGGCTAAGGCTCAATGTCAAGAAAAGTTCTCTGTCTCCTCTTCAAAGAATAAAATTTCTTGGAGCTGAGTGGGACTCGCAATCTATGCAAGTTCACTTGACCCAGCCACGTATTTAATGTATCGTGGCTGCAGTTAGAGCTATCAGGTTAGGCCAGGCCATCACTGTCAAACATTTTCAAGGAATTTTGGGCCTTATGGGGCCCTACAGTGGTGGCTCGGGACCAGGGGGTTTTCCCCAAGGGGCAACCCCTTCCGTATGATTAGAGTTACGACCAGGTACCTTCGTTCTCTAGTCATATGGAAAGACATACGGTTCCTGTCCCAAGGCCAGGTGCTTGGAGCTTCGTGTCCCAGAAAAATTCTGACCACGGATGCTTCCCGTATGGGCTGGGGTGCGGTCAGTGAGGGCCGGTACACCCGCGGGGTCTGGAAGGACCATCACCTCTCATGGCACATCAGTTGCCTGGAGATGCTGGCAGTATTCTTTGCCCTCAGGCATTTCCCTCCAGACCTCAGAGGCCATCAGGTCCTTATTAGGTCTGATAATATATCGGTGGTTTTCTATATCAACCATCAGGGGGGCTTGAGGTCTCGTCCTCTGTGCAAATTGGCCCATCATCTTCTATTTTTGTCTAAGGACAAATTTCTCTCTGTGAGGGCTATGTATATACCTGTGGTTGATAATGTGGGAGCAGACACCCTGTCGAGGGGAATGGAGGCTCCACCCCGAGGTGGTGGAGCTTATATGGGAGAAGTTCGGCCAGGCGGAGGCAGATTTATTCGCTTCTCATGAGAATTCTCATTGCCCGCTCTGGTTCTCTCTCTCGCATCCAGCCCCGTTGGGTCTGAATGCCATGGTACAGACGTGGCCGAGGCAACGTCTGTACGCCTTTTCCCCCGGTCGGTCTACTCCCTGGAGTTCTGGAGAGGGTCAGAGGATTTTGAGTAGATCTTATTCTCGAAAAACCACACTGGCCTTCTCGAATAGGGTGATCTGGTGGCCGAGGTCATCAGATCAGCTACCTCCAGAACTCCCCGGCTCAGGAAGTTTTAATTGAGTTAGCTGGACCCAGCCTTTTACTGCCCTATGGCTTCAGTACTGGGATTCTTCTATACTCTAATCGGGACCTCTCGTCCACGCTCAGAGCCGCTATGGCGCCTACGGCCTCCGTATGCTCTCAGGGTGGTCCACCCGGGTCGTCCCATGACCTCCATATTTCCCTGTAGCCTTCTAGGATGAATCCTGTTATCCTTGCAGGCTGACAGGTCTGTGGAAAGAAAAGCCCCTGTCGGTTCTGCGGGATACGTGTATATATGTTAGATTAAAAGAAAATCTACATATTTTGGAAATCTGTTAGCTTTCTAGTATGAAATTTCCCCGGTCACCAATAAGGGTACCGGAGGCTATCTTATGATTTCCTCTGGCTCTTCATCCTTCGTTGCTATAAGTGTGACAGGAGAGCCTTCTAGGCTTTTAGGGTTATCCACTAATGGTGCCTTGGAGTCAGTGTCCTGCCTTTTTAGGCATATGTATATATTGGACCTCACTTCTGAGGCTGTTAACTCAGCCTTTTTCTTACACCAAAAAAGACAAGAATAAAATTCTTAGTATAGTGGGTTCTATAAATTCTCCCCTGTCCTTAGCAATGATCCTCACCTTCAGAGTGCTTTCTGCCTCTGTATGCTGCGTCAAAATCTGGATAAACCCTGTCTCTGCAGGCTATCATATTAAATTGCTTAGAGCCTTTATTCGGCTCCGCAGAGTATATCTATATAGGGTATTAAATGGGAGTTTGTTAGCTTTCTTTGAGATATTTCTCCCCGGTAACCAAGGTACCGGAGGCTATTCTAAAAATTCCTCAGGCTCTTCATCCTTCGTTGCATGTGCGGTGTAAGCAAGAGAGCCTCTTAGGCTTCCAGAGATGATCCACTAAAAAGGTGTTAGGAGTTAAGTGTTCTGCCTGTCATTAATCAGGCCCATCTACTTGGACCTTAATATCGAGGTTGTTGAGGCAACCTTCCCTTTGTACACCAAACAAGAAAGAATAAAATTCTTAGAACAGTTGGATCTTTCACTCTCCCTTGCTTTAGTGCTCTTGAGTGTGCCAGATGTTTCACACCAGGGGCGCCTGTTCTCGGTGGGGGCTAGCTGGTACTCGTTCCCCGTAGCGTTTATATTAGACGCAGCGGGAGTTCCCCGTAATGAAGGGGAACGTCTCGGGTTACTGGATGTAACCCTGGTTCCCCGAGAGAGGGGAACGAGACGCTGCATCCCCTCTCCCCACCTTCGGGGCGCCCTGAGAACAGCTGCTTTGAACCTTTTTCGAAGCTGTCATTTCCTTGTTCCTGTGACCCTTATATAGCGTCCGGGTCACGTCACATGAAACGTCATGACGCACGATGACGCACACCAATCCAGATTGGAATAGTTGTATAGTGACTTCAGATAACGCATGCCAAAGGCATTCCCCGTAGCGTTTATATTAGGCGCAGCGTCTCGTTCCCCTCTCTTGGGGAACCAGGGTTACATCCAGTAACCCGAGACGTTTTTTGACCGCGTCAACACGCACCGTTTGTCCGTGTTAACGCGACAACACGCACAGCAGCCAATTAAATTGTTGTATTTGAGACTACATTTGCATATGTGATGTGATGGTACGTTGGTATATATGTATACAAACATCAGATGTCATGTTTATTCATGAACGATGTCGTAATGGTATACTGGTATGCACATATGCAAAAATCAGACGTTATATTAGGCTTGTTTGAGATGCGCCTTGCCTCACCTGAAATGTATGCGAGAGTAGGCGGCTGCAGTGAGAGGAGGAGTGAAAAAAGTGCAGGCAAGCCGGACAGTTCTCTCTTCTCGCAGTGTATCTGACACCTGCGAGATCAAAGATGGATATCGCGGGATTCACGCTCGTGCACAGTGTTGCTAATAAACTGGATGTAATTTAAGTTCTGTTGCTTTTATATGAAAATAAATATAATGAACAAGACACCCAAAGTACTTATTTAATTCCATTCCAAATACGTTTACCAATATTTTTTTCTTTAATACAGACATGTTTTTTTTTTATTATTATTTTTTTTATAAAAATTACATTGCATAACCCATAGAGATCGCATTCGCACTGTCAGATAGTTTGGGAATATTCACACATAATGTATACACATAAAACATGATATCAGAGTTTTAAAATCAAACATTTTAAAAGAGAACAATACATCACGGTTGTTTAAACCAATGAGCATTAAGCTGTGTCGTCAGCAAGTCGTTTCCCATCGTGCTTTTGATCAGCGCAGTCGGTGGAGAGCAACTGCGCCCGACTGCAGAATCCGACACGTCCGCCTTGCGCTCGTGAGAGTTTTTTTGACATGCGCCAGCAAGACATCAGAGCAAGGCGGACCGCACTCGGACACATTTCTAACCGGCATGCATCTCGTGCTGATCACTGGTGATCGGTTCTGCGCAGATCTTGCTCATCTCAAACAAGCCTATTGACAGGGCGGGACAGGCACGTGATCGGCTCAGAATGCATTTTCAAATTGCACATTGAATTTAGCTACATTCATTGCTGGACACTTAATGGAAATGCAATCACAAGTGTCTTAAATGTAATTGTAAATGCAATTAAGAAAAAATTACATTTAAATTACAATTTTGCTACAGTTTTTGCTTGAACATGTTAAACATAATTTCTGTAATACATTTTAATTTTAATTTTGCAACTTATAAAGCATTAAAATATGTATTCAATTTACATATTAAAACTAGTGTATGAAATGGCAAATGTAAATTATATAATTGAATTTTCATTTTGCAACAAACGTTGCACAAATGTATGGGAAAATTAAAATTTAAAGGAAAACTTAGACTTTTTGAGACTTTAGCTTATTCACCGTATCCCCCAGAGTTAGAACCCGAGAAGCGCCGTGGTGAGGAGCAGAGAGTTCGCTCAGAGTTGGAGTAATAGAGTCAGCAATTACTAGATAGTAAATGCAAAGTTTACAATCATGGGTGTTCGCTGTATTGTAAAGAGCTGCGGCAATAAACAGGGGAGACCAGGTAATACCATGATGTTTCATAGAATTCCAACCAAAAACGCTGACCTGATGTATCAATGGCTACTTGCTCTGGATATAGATCCAAACACACCTGTAGACATCATCAAGGACTATCGCGTTTGCTCAGAACATTTCACTAAGGATGACTATTTTGAAAAAAATGGAATTTGCCACACGGACCATGAAACGTGTGCTGAAGGATAAAAACAGGACAAAGTGGATCACCTGCGGCTGCGGTAAGTGTTCCGTTATCTTTTTAGATGACTAGCCATAGATGTTACAGTGCCATTAGCTAGATGTAATGTAACCTTGGTGACACTATAACATGAATAGGGTGCTCACTACTATTACAGTTGTTCCAAGAAGGGTCTGCACTTGCACTCCCAGACATGCACGCTCAGACACCAGCGCTTCCTCTATTGGGTTACGTTGGTTTTGTTGACAGAACGGCGCTTCTCAGGTGCTGCGCTAATCACTCCGCCCAAGTAGCAGTGCTTCACCTTCTGAGAAAATAGTTCACAGTATTTAAACGTTTAAAAAATGGCTGTCTCATATGACCTTGTTATTTTTACACACTGTGACTATACAAATCACAACATGTAAATAGGAAAATGTTGGCGTTATTTTGTCACTTATTGGGATTAGTATGCTAGCTGTAGCCATTTACATCCAGTCTTTGTGCTAAGCTAGGCTAGCGGTGGGTGCGTCAAACGGACTTACAGCACGCACGGAGATGAAAAAGGTATGTATGGACTTATCTAACTCTGGGGGATACGGTGAATAAGCTAAAGTCCCAAAAAGTCAAAGTGTTCCTTTAAATACAGAAATGCATTGCCATTTTACATATTGCATTGTGATTTTGCATATTACATTTCAAATTGAATATTGCTACCCATAAGCTTCCATAGCAAGTGGAGGCTAGGCATGCACTTTCACCCCTGACCTCAAAGGTCACCGTGACTCTCTGGGACGGTCACGTGACTATAGTTGACTGTGGTGATGCTGTGTGTGGGTGGTGTTTTAGCTCAGACGTACATTTATTTGCATGGCATATCCTTAAACGCTAGCGGGACGGTGACACTTAAGTGGAATAGTTTGTTATGGAATAGCCATTATTTGCTCCATTAAATAATTATTGCTTATTTCCTCATGTCACTACAAACCCGCATGCTGGCATCTCTTTCATGGGACACAAAAGAATTTTTGAAGAATGCACATTCTGCAATGTTCTTACATGTTTATTTATATTTCAAACTCAAAGTATAAGGTTTAAATTTATATTAATACACATCTATATTAATAATGTGTAAAGGAAACATTTTTAGGTCATGTGAACTGGTCAAAATTTCTTTACGGTATTTCACCATTTTAAATCACTTTTTGACTTCACTAGTTGCTCTTAAAAGTCTTTCAGAGACTAAATAAAATATTTAAAGTGTGTATATACATGCCTATATATATATATATATATATATATATATATATATATATATATATATATATATATATATATATATATATATATATATACACTGCTCAAAAAAATAAAGGGAACACTTAAACAACACAATGTAACTCCAAGTCAATCACACTTCTGTGAAATCAAACTGTCCACTTAGGAAGCAACACTGATTGACAATCAATTTCAAATGCTGTTGTGCAAATGGAATAGACAACAGGTTGAAATTATAGGCAATTAGCAAGACACCCCCAATAAAGGAGTGGTTCTGCAGGTGGTGACCACAGACCACTTCTCAGTTCCTATGCTTCCTGGCTGATGTTTTGGTCACTTTTGAATGCTGGCGCCTGGCGGTGCTTTCACTCTAGTGGTAGCATGAGACGGAGTCTACAACCCACACAAGTGGCTCAGGTAGTGCAGCTCATCCAGGATGGCACATCAATGCGAGCTGTGGCTGGAAGGTTTGCTGTGTCTGTCAGCGTAGTGTCCAGAGCATGGAGGCGCTACCAGGAGACAGGCCAGTACCTCAGGAGACGTGGAGGAGGCCGTAGGAGGGCAACAACCCAGCAGCAGGACCGCTACCTCCGACTTTGTGCAAGGAGGACCAGGAGGAGCACTGCCAGAGCCCTGCATAATGACCTCCAGCAGGCCAAAAATGTGCATGTGTCTGCTCAAACGGTCAGAAACAGACTCCATGAGGGTGGTATGAGGGCCCAACGTCCACAGGTGGGGGTTGTGCTTACAGCCCAACACCGTGCAGGACGTTTGGCATTTGCCAGAGAACACCAAGATTGGCAAAATCGCCACTGGGGCCCTGTGCTCTTCACAGATGTTGCAGGCAGCAGAATGTTCTCCATGGCATCTCCAGACTCTGTCACGTCTGTCACATGTGATCAGTGTGAACCTGCTTTCATCTATGAAGAGCACAAGGCGCCAGTGGCGAATTTGCCAATCTTGGTGTTCTCTGGCAAATGCCAAACGTTAAAGTTTATGTTGAACGTTCACTGGTTCCTGTCTCCTCCTTCCCTGAACCTTTAACGTTTATTACATGCCTGTTTGAAATGCATTTAATGATGAGGAGTGTTTGAGTGAGGAAGTAAAAATGTTTCAATGCATTAATTTAGGGTTTAAAAGACACTTAATATTTGATTCTGAGAACAAAACTTGAACTGACTTGAGCTGAATAACGACACTATTGACAGTCTTCTGCCGAGCTGCTTATAGCTGATTTGAACTCATTTTACAATTTAAAATTTTACACAGTAAACTTTACACAGAACTCAACTGAATTGAGCTTGACTGAACTGAATTAACAGTTTGTAGAGATGCTTTTCAAATCAGAATTTGAATATATAGGCTACTGTATATTTGATGAAGTTTGCACCATTGATTCTGTTACCATGAAGCAGCTTTAAAACAATCTGTATTATATAAAGTGCTTTATTAGAGCCCCTAAAAGTGACATGGTGATTGAAAAAAAAATAATAATAATAATAATAAAAAAAATAAGAAGAAAAACTGGGAGGGAAAATATATATTTAAATATAGCTATTTAAATAATAGTAACTTGATTTTTTGCTTCTCACTAGCCCCTTTCACACAGCAATCCTGGTAAATTACAAAATTGCCAGAATGACTTTACCAGTATACACAAATATGCTGTTCACACAAGCAAATTTTTACCGGTAAGAGATCATTCACACATCCGCCCACATGAGGAAAAGCGCTTTAGTTTCACTATCTGTTCAATTTGACAACATTTTTAGTCATCTGAGTGAAAGGCGTAAGGGGATGATCAAACAGAAAGCGTGTTTGCTCTTAAAAACACGAGATGCGCATAATGGTATACAACTGCAGATCTGCAGAACTGATGGAAGGAAAAGAAGGCCGGGTCTCAAGCACAACACGTTGAAAAAGCTCAGAGACGTGGCGCAACAGTCAAAGATGATTGCATATTTAAATAGAAAAACTATTAAAAAGCTTACTGTAAACTCACTGAGTAATCACATAATCTCAATTAGAACTTGATGATTGGCCCAAAGCAGAGTTCTCATAAGTGATCATACCGGTAATCTTCATTCTGCATTCACACAGAGTATGTGTATTACTGGTAAATAAGGGAATTTACGGGTATTTTTGAAAAGGTCCTGTTCACACACAATCTATTATCGGTAATTTACCAGTAAAGACTGAATGTGTGAAAGGGGCTTTTGTCTTTTTGGGCCAGAACACACAATATGCACCATGAGCTTTGACTGTACACACTGTGAAGGTGCTGAAAATCACTAGACAGTTTCATAGCTTTCTGCATTATCAAAAAGGGTCCTGGCTGCAACTCTTTACTCCCAGCCAAAGTCCTGGCCAGTCATCTGGTAGAACTTCATGTTGAAAGGCCTGTAGAAATCCCGGATTCTGTGCACCACCTCCGGCGGGATGTGCGGATGCGGTCTTCCTTTCGTCTTCCCCAGGCATCACGGTCTGCTGCTCCCCTCCGGCTTTTTGAGGCATGGGAAGCCTTTAGTCTGGTTAAAGTAGAAGTGCTTATTGGTCACCACTCGTTTGAGTCCCAGGAAATCCTGCACCCTGCCTATTTCTCCCGCCGGATCCGTCACCAGCTTCTCGCCGCTCACGAAGAGAAGCTGCGTGAGCGGGAAATACCTGAGCCAGTTCTCCAGGTGTTTGGAGTAGATGCCGATCCTCACGGCACTCCAGGACGTGTCGATCAGACCCGTGGTGGAGTTCTTAAAGACCAGATTCTGGAAAGATGGCAGGCCAGGGTTTTTGGTCAGAGTCTGAGTGTAGTCTGACACGGCCCGGGTCACGGACCACCACAATGAGTTTGGTGCTGCGGCTCATGGAGAAAACTCAGGAAGGGGCTTCACGTGTGATGAAGTAGCTGGGTGTCTTCTCCATAGTGATCTGGCCGTCTAAAGTACGAGGCATTAGGTTCCTACAGAAAGAGAAAGTGGAGAAAGTGTCATAATGGACGTCACTAAATGGTTTGAAACACCATTAAGTGTTTGTATAATGCTCATTTACAAGTTTATAACTTCATTTGTGTGGTCTGGTAGAATACATTTACATGATTTTTCTTATACTTTGCTGCTGCACCTCTTTTCACCCTCTGTCTGAACAATCTGTTTTAGTTTCTGTCTCTTTAAAGACGTCTCTCTGAAAAGCATAGTCTGCTCTGATTGGTTAGCCGCCCGGTCTGTTGTAATTGGTGAACCACTTAACCAATTTCATTCAAACATCATTTTATCTATATGGCGTTGATATTGATCCATACCATGTTTTTTTTTTTGCCTCGCAGGAAAAAAGAAAAAATACCCAACTTACACAAATGTTTTTTGAGGATGGGCCAAAGTTGCCACAGTATGTGAAATGTGCAAAATGGGTTCCAGAAGTAAAAATCCCATTCATTTTATCCATAGGGGAACTGATTTTTAACCATAACTTATAAACCGTTAAAAACAGACATACTGTAAGCTACAAGGTTGTTAAACGATGGTATATGCTTAGGCAGAAGCCATCAGTCTACATTATTTCAACTTATAATAATCGTGTTTAAAAATATTATTCCAGGAAAGAAATCTCCAAAATAAATGAATGAAAAAATGAATGGGAAAATGCTTCCAGAACCAAGGCCGCTAAAATTGGCTTAAGCATGTTGATAAAGCTACACTCTAATGAGGCACAAGTATGAATAAAAATATGTATGGGATTGTCTTATTGTCTTTTCTTTTCTGTCATTATTTACTCAACCTCATGTTGTTCCAAACCTGTATGACTTACTTTTTTTTCTGTGTAACACAAACTAACTTACCTTGAACAAGTCATACATGTTTGGTTTGGAATGACATGAGCATGAAAGAAATGATGACAGAATTTAAATGTCTGAAAGAACTGTGCCTTTAGGGATGCTGCATTAAAATCTGGCCAAAATCATAATTATGCTGGCTTTCAGAACAGCATTTGCATTTGGAGTGCACATTAATGTCGTTTAAATAGGCAGTTCACTAGGTTTTGGGACAGAAACTTTTTTGCAATTTTAAGCAATTCTGCTAAATGAAAAACTTTATTAAAAGTGACTCTGGAGACGTGATAATTGCCACCATTTTCAGCTCTCACCAGCGGATAAAGCTGTCACAAGTGTTCAGTTCATTATGATGAAAGATGTTCTTTTTATTATCAAATATAAAACAAGCACTTCTCTGATGAGGTCACTGTCGAATTACTCACTCTGTCCTGAGTAATGCAAAGTGTTGTTAAATAAACAAAGTAGACTTTATTAAAAACCAGCCTATAGTGGAATGAACGAGAAGGGAGTGGTGAGTTGCTATAAAAGAAAGAAAAAAGACGAAACCATAACAGCTCTTAGCAGTCATTTCCTGATGATGTTTTCGTCCCCAGAACGCCTGAGCACATTTTGTGCTGATTTGATGATTTTTGCGAGATCCTCGTTTAACAGTTTGCCTTTACCACAAAGTGGAATAAATGTTTGAAGTTGTAAATAAAACAAGTATTATTGCTTCAAAATTGTTGCCATTTCTTTGTAATTATATGTGAAATTTTCTAGCAATTTGTGAGTGAAATTTTTCCTACACCAAATTTGGGAAAAATCACTTTTAGAGATCTTGATGCATTACAAGCATGCAAACCTTTTAATTTGTATTCACAGTGTCATGGTTAATGTCAATGTTGTCATCCTCACCTTGCATCTAAAGTGCAAGCACTAGGTACACTCAGCTAAGTGCTTGTTTAATTCAGAGTAATCAAGCTAATGGTATCCATAATGGCACTGGCCGTGTCTGTTGACATCATGTTTACGTTGGGGAGAGCAAGCTGGTAATCAGCGAATAGTTTGGGTTTTTCTAAATTCAAGCCAATGGCCCACACACTCTGATCCATCCATTTGATCTCCAAATCCAAAGAAGCATAGCAAGATAAAGCCCCCATTTTGGCCAGGTTTGCAAACGTAGTTAACCAGCGATCTCTGACAACCTTTGATCTCTCGCCAGTTATGCGCTCGTGTGTTTTGTTCTTTATCGGGTGGCTTCGCAGCAGCTGCCGTTACCTGTGCGGTTGTCAGGGCGATGAAGCGGCTAGCATCCATGCTGTTTGTTTTGATCACACCTAGCGCTGTGTTAGTGGTTAGCATCTGGGCCGGGAATGTGTGTACATGTGAGCTTATCAGCTCAGAACCTGGCAACAATTTATTTCTGATTACTAGTACAGAAGGCACGGCTGCGGGTGGCCTGGTGCAAAAATGGCCTCTCAAAATATCAACAAACTCAATTTGTTTGGCGTTCATTGGATTATAAAATAAGCAAATTTTAAGACAACTACATTGTAACATTGTTTTCTAAACATACTTGCAACAAAATAATATAGATAGATAGATAGATAGATAGATAGATAGATAGATAGATAGATAGATAGATAGATAGATAGATAGATAGATAGATAGATAGATAGATAGATAGATAGATAGATAGATAGATAGATAGATAATGGTTTCATATTGGACACTAGACAAATATACTGACTGACCACCACTGTTTGGTTTAGGTTTCTGTTGGTTACTTTCAAAATATTCAAATACATTTTTGAACCAAAAACATGTTGAACTATAAAAAAAGAGACAAACAGAGCGGTAAGTCAGTAAGTTGCCTCCTATTAAGGGCTCACCATAGGCCTGAACCCAGTACGGATCTTTTGTCCAATATATTTGAATTGACAAAATAAAAAAATCTTAACTTTTGGGAAGCAATCAAAACTCAAAAAAGCCTATGCAAAAAAGGAAACAAAATGTAATGGGTTGTAATGTAATTGCAGCGCTCAGTTGAGTGCTGGAGGACGGCAGGACCTTCTTATTGAGAAAGCATTCAGGACACAGGCTTGTCATTACAGAGCAAATGGAAGCTTCTAGAAACTGTGGGAAGCAATAAAATGTCAGCTGGAAATAACAAATTAAACAGCACGAACATGCAAGCGGACAGAAAACACGAGACAAAACAAGCCCTTAGGGAAGAGGAATGACAGAGGAGTCCTCTTAAATGCCTCAATTGTTTCTTTTAGACATCAATTACATGAAATAGAGACTTCTTAATTTTATCTCCTGAGAGCAGATCTCCTAGTGATCGCACAGGTCTCCTCTAGACTTTCTGTGTCACTATTGACAATGATTTTTATATGAACTCAAGACCAAATGATCTGAGATTTTCTTCAAAGGAATTGCTGCATCTGAAACAAACTGAGCTCTCTATTAAGCTGTGAAAGAGCAACATCGGAGCAGTAAAATATTGTAATTTAAGAAACACTCAGCGGGCGCTGAAACATCAGGTTTTGACTCTGCATGTGTGGCATCGCAGGAAAGCCACAGGTCAAAGGTAGGGTTGCCAACCGTTCCGTATAATACGGAATCGTTCCGTATTTGACACATAAAAGTCTTGTTCCGTATTGAACTGATACGGAACGCACTTTGTTCCGTATTTTTGAGAATCAATTCAGTGCAGTGAAAAAAAACCCCGACGGTGCGGTAGATAGGCTACTAATTTCTCCCCCGGATTGTCTATGATCAGCGTAGCGTTTTTAACATCTTGGAACATCATCGTTCATGGTCGTTTCAGTCATTGTGAGTCACGTATCGTAGCGACGATGACGACAAGTGACAACAGCGGGAAATGTAAATATGACTTCCTCCGAGTAGCCGGCGAAAAAGAAAAGAGCACAAAAATATAGAATTGAATGGGAAAATGATGACCCGTGGCTGGAATGTGTGAGGGACAATGAATACACGGCCGAGCGATGTCACGGTTCCTTGTCCGTCAGACGTCTCCAGCTGATATGGTAGGCTATGTAATTTTAAAACTCAAATTAGTTCATAAGAAAGTGATTATATTAAAAGAGATAGTACAGGTTTAGCCTAACATTGTAAAGAAATAAAAAAAGTACACATGGAAAAAATAGCTGCACAATGTGCTTAGTCTGGAGGTTTATTTATTTCTGTGAGATTTTCCATGTGCATACATACAGGTGTTGTATTGCTTGAATGCAGTATTTGAGTGCAATATTTTAGATTTTCTTTATTAGCTTTTTTATTTATGTTTTTATATTATTGTTTTGCACTGGAAAGAAAGTTAACTATAATGGAAGTATAATTATATAAATATATTTGCACTACACCTCCTTAAAATGTTGTCTAATTAAATTAAAAATATATTTTTTGCACTGGAAAGAGCATTCTAGAAGAATAATTCTATTGAATAAGTTTGCACAAGGCTACAGAAGTTTTGAATGTTAGATGTTGTATTTGTTTAAGTTAAAAATAAAATGTATTATAAACTAAACAAATCCATGGTTCATTGTTGGCAAAATGATCATGATAGGCTTTATATTTCACATCTAACTTATGTGGTTCAGTCTTGTATATTGATTAGGCCTACTTTGCTATTCTATAGGCCTATAAGTTGTATTATAATATGCTACAATGTATTAAATATATTTATCTAAATATATAAATTAGTTTCCACAATATTCACCAGAAGTCATCATTTCAGGAGTTATTTTTTTTTAATTATTCCTTGGGGGGCGTGTCCGGGGGCGTGTCCCCCCTTCCCATTTTCATTTTCATTTCAGAGGGTTGGCAACCCTAGTCAGAGAAGCCGAGGTTTAAACACTCACATCCGAGAGAGAGAGAGAGAGAGAGAGAGAGAGAGAGAGAGAGAGAGAGAGAGAGAGAGAGAGAGAGAGAGAGAGAGAGAGAGAGAGAGAGAGAGAGAGAGAGAGAGAGAAAGGTCCTGCATTAACAGGAAACAGACTAGTGGCAAATCAGAATTTTCTGTGTGTGTGTGTGGGGGGGGTGTATGTGATGTGTGTGTGTGTGTGTGTGTGTGTGTGTGTGTGTGTGTGTGTGTGTGTGTGTGTGTGTGTGTGTGTGTGAAAGAGAGTGTGGGAACATCAGTGGTGCTGCTGAGAGTGTGTGTTTGCATGGGTTTATCTGTGAAGCAGTAGCAGGACGAACACACCCAAAGATGAAGACACTGTCAACTCTCTCCTCTTAAATTCCTTCTAAAATACCTATCGATTCTACCTTATCAGCTAGTGGCATCTAATGAGCAGCCAAACCCAAAAGCAAAAACCCTCATACATTTTTTTTTTTTGTTAAGTACTTTAAGTAATGACTCATATAATTATATAATATAAAGAGCTTTTCTCAAAAGGGCTCCCAACTCTAGAAGATGCTGCCAACTGAAATTAAAGCAGTACATGACATGAAGCCCGATACAAGAGTGGATAAGTGTAGTAAATGGGATGCTATTTACAATGTTGTCCAGTAGAGGGCGGCATGGGTTTGCATATGTTACCTTTTCTCTTGATGCACTGGAGTAGAGTAGTGTTGTGGTGTCAGTCAGTATGGAATTCCAACGCTGCCAATATTAAAAATAAATAAATACATAAATAAATATACAAATAAATGTAAAAAAAAAAAAAAAAAAAATATATATATATATATATATATATATATATATATATATATATATATATATAAATAAATATACATAGAAAAGTAAAAAAAACGAAAATAAAGAATTATTTATAGATTTATTTCCTTATTTATGTATATATTTATTTTTTCCATATTTATTTATTTATTCTTTTATTTATTTATACCTTTATTCATTTCTACATTTATTTATTTCTACATTTATTTATTTTTACATTTATTTATTTCAACATTTATGTATTTCTACATTTATTTATTTATTCATTTATTTCTTCCTACATTTCTTCCTGCGCAGGCTAATGAAGAGGGCGTGGTAAAAGAATAAATAAATAAATATGGAAAAAAATAAATATATACATAAATAAGGAAATAAATCTATAAATAATTCTTTAGTTTCGTTTTTTTGCTTTTCTATGTATATTTATTTATATATTTATTTATTTCTTTTTTCTTTTTTACATTTATTTGTATATTTATTTATGTATTTATTTATTTTTAATATTGGCAGCGTTGGAATTCCATAAGTCTGTCATCTGCTGAGACGGTGTCGAGATGCGTTGTCCACTCTGCACTTGTTAATAAAGATTCAAAGAAATTTACCTCCATGTCTCCACATTTATGATGCACCAAAGGATATCACATAAATGGCCACAAGGATAAAAAGGCACTGAGGAACCAGGCTGAAAATTGTACATGGAGTACAGACCACGTGCAGAGAAGAGCAGACTGTGGATAAACACGACGGCAGCGCTGGTAGGAACGGTGAGCCCTTTTGACGGTGAGACACAATTATGGGAGGAGTACAGTGAAATGCTGGAATTTTTCTTTCAAGCAAACGAGATTACCAACGCTGATAAAAAGAAAGCAGTGCTATTAAGTGGGGTAGGTGCAGCCACTTATAGTTTGTTGAGAAGTTTGCTGTGTCCCATGACTCCAGGGGAGAAAACATATGGGGAGTTGATAAGCGTGCTCAAAGCTCATTTCAATCCAAAGTCGAGTGAAATCGTGCAAAGATATAAGTGTAATTCACGCACACGGAAGAATGGAGAGACTGTTGCTGACTATATGGGGTAGTTGAAAAAATTAGCACAACATTGTGAATACGGGGCAACGCTTTCGCAAATGCTGCGTGACAGACTTGTGTGTGGAGTGAATAATGACAGGATGCAGAGACGGATATTGTTGGAAGTGGACTTAAACTTCGAGAAAGCACTTAATATCTGTCAAGCAATGGAGTCGGCAAACAAAAATGTAAAAGATTTACAAGGAATGTTAACAGATGAGACAACGCAAGCAACGAGGATGCTGAAAAGACAAACATCGGTGCATAGAGTGTATTAAGCGGAAAAGAAAGGCCCAAAAAAAGACTTTGTGTGTTACAGATGCAAAGGAAATCATGCGCGTGAGGAATGCAGGTTTATGAATGAACTCTGTCATAAATGTGGGAAGCGTGGACACATAAAACGAGCATGCAGGTCGAAGCAAGCTGGGGCTAGTTCACAGAAAGCACCGTTCAAAGGACAAAGAGTGGAGAGAAAGGAAAAAGAGAAAGGCAGAAGGTCACATTTAGTAAAAGAGGAGGAAGTGAGTGATGCAGAGGATGCAAGCGACATCAATACAATTTACAGTGTATCACAAAGGCTACCTAAAGTGGCTCCTATCACACAAAAGTTAAAGGTGAATGGCATGGAAGTGGAGTTTGAAGTTGACACAGGATGTGGTGTCACAATCATCAGCTAGGAGCAATACTCCAAACTATGGAAAAGAACAGACATGCCCGAGTGGAGATCATGCAATCTGAACTTGAAGACATATACAGGTGAGAAGATGGGGGTGATGGGACAAGTCACAGGAAGAGTGACATGCCAGGAACTAGAAGAAAAAAAAACTGGCGATGGTCGTAGTAGAAGGGGCAGGGCCAAATTTGTTGGGCCGTGGCTGGCTAAGAGACTTAGGGCTGCTGCCACAGCTGGTAAATAAAGTAACAACAACTCCAGCTCTAAAATTATCAGATGTTTTAGACAGGCACACTGAAGTGTTCAAAGAAGAGCTGGGACAGCTTAAAGGCACCACAGCGAACCTTCATGTTAACCCTGAAACCCAGCCACGATTCTATAAGCCTCGAAGTTTACCCTTCGCAGTAAAACCCCTGGTGGAGGCAGAGCTTCAAAGACTGGTGGAAGAGAAAATTATAGAACCAGTACAGTTTTCAGAATGGGCAGCACCCATTGTACCTGTGAGGAAGCCAGATGGCTCAATTCAAATTTGTGGGGATTATAAACTCACAGTCAACAGAGCATCCAGTGTGGAACAATATCCTATTCCTAAAGTGAATGATTTGTTTGCACAGTTTACTGGAGAGCAGGAATTCTCAAAGCTGGACATGAGCCATGCGTATCAGCAGATCATGCTTGACACAAGTGCAAAGAAATATGTCACTACCAATACACACAAAGGACTGTACACTTACTGTAGGTTACCATTCGGGGTAGCGTCAAGCCGATATGGCGATAACGTCTAACGATACGATGCATCAATTCCACACTTAAAATATCGATACACACCTTTATTTTGACACTCTCCACATTCTCATGTAGCATCCTTCCGCCAAAGCGCCAAATTTCATTTACTCACCAACTGCCTGCCGGTGTGTAACGTTAATCTCCTCATCTGAAAAAGATGCCTGAAAAGACTGACAGAACCCTAAACAAGTGTTTTGTTGTTTTTTTTTTTTAAAAAAGCCGGTATTGTCCGCTGTCAAGGCATCGCGAGTTCATGTTTTACAGCAGAAACAGACAAGCACTCGCACCCTTGTTGGTGAACACAACACGATAAGTCCGTTTTAGCGACTCAGCGCGCAGTATTCAGGTCAGATGTCACTTTGAAAAGACGCGCTGGCTAAGAGGAGTTTCGTCAAAGCTGACTAAAAGTGATCGATGATGGATAATTTCAATGAACTCGTGATATCGTCTTCAGGGCGTAAAAGGAAAATAAAACCTGAAACATTTTCACGGAACCTTACTAAAGCAGCACGTTACAGTGGTGAGGGAAAAGCTCTCTGTACTACGTGTACGTTATCACAACAACAAAGTTTGTTAGGCGTCTATGTCCAATAATATCTGTCTGCAGAGCCGCAGAGCCACAGTTTTACCCCAGCAGTTTCACCCCAGCAGTTTTACCCCGCGCATGCGCAGTTTCATCACAACAGTTTAACCCGCAAAGTCCGTTTACCGTTACATTAACCCATACAATTTGTATTATGCATTTCCTTAACATGTACTTGCTAATCAAACACTTTATATGAACAAACTACTAATCTATAAAACACAATCAGTCTTCCGACCTTTTATGTTGATATCAGGTTGATATACGCGAGGGAGAGAGAGAGCGCTTGTGCGCGCGCGCGGCCGGGGCTTTCTCTCTCTGTTCTATGGAAGCTTGTTTCCGCCACAAAATAAAAAAAAATAAAAGATAATTGCGACTTTTTATCTCACAATTGCGAGTTTACATCTCGCAATTCTGACTTTATTTCTCAGAATTGCGAGATATAAAGTCAGAATTGCGTGTTTTAAAGTCGCAATTGCGTGTTATAAAGTCAGAATTCTGAGATATAAAGTCAGAATTGCGTGTTATAAAGTCAGAATTCTGACTTTTTTTCTCGCAATTGGGACTTTATATCACGCAATTCTGACTTTATATCTCAGCATTCTGACTTTATATCTCAGAATTCTGACTTTATATCACGCAATTGGGAGATATAAAGTCAGAATTGCATGATATAAAGTCGCAATTGCGTGTTATAAAGTCAGAATTCTGAGATATAAAGTCAGAATTGCGTGTTATAAAGTCAGAATTCTGACTTTTTTTCTCGCAATTGCGACTTTATATCACGCAATTCTGACTTTATATCTCAGAATTCTGACTTTATATCACGCAATTGGGAGATATAAAGTCAGAATTGCATGATATAAAGTCGCAATTGCGTGTTATAAAGTCAGAATTGTGAGATATAAACTATTCTGAGGTAAAAAAAAAAAAAAAGTCCGTCTTTTTTTCCCCCTTAGAATTGGACTTTATATCTCACAATTCTGAGAAAAGATGTCAGAATTGCGAGATATAAACTCGCAATTATGTGTTATAAAGTCAGAATTATGTGATATAAAGTCAGAATTCTGAGATATAAAGTCAGAATTGCGTGATATAAAGTCGCAATTGCGAGAAAAAAAGTCAGAATTCTGACTTTATAAGACGCAATTGCGACTTTATATCTCGCAATTCTGACTTTATATCTCAGAATTCTGACTTTATATCACGCAATTCTGACTTTATATCTCAGAATTCTGACTTTATTTCACGCAATTTTGACTTTATATCTCGCAATTCTGAGAAATAAAGTCAGAATTGCGAGATGTAAACTCGCAATTGTGAGATAAAAAGTCGCAATTATCTTTTATTTTTTTTTATTTTGTGGCGGAAACAAGCTTCCATACTGTTCTTATGCGCCCTGTCCACTGATCTAAATAATAGATTGTTACGGCGACTTATTTGTTCCCTCGTTTTAATAATTCGTGGACACGTTGAACTAATACCCTCCCTCATTTTGATTTAACGAATTACAACGTGGCCAAAAACAGTTTGATACTATTAATTTGTGAATGCTAAGACCTATTTTTATGAATTGATGAATATTCAGGTGAATTATTTCGTGGCCACAAATTAATAATACCTCAGCACGTTTTACAAATTTGAGTACAACGTGGCCACATTATAGTAAAACGAGCTCTGGTAAAACGAGGGAACAAATTAGTATAACCTGCTGAGGTATTATTAATTCGTGGTCACGAAACAATATTCACCGGAATATTCACAAAAATATAGGTCTTTGTAAATATATTTACATATTAATATAAACCAAAACTGCGCATGCGTGGGGCGAAACTGCTGGGGTGAAACTGCTGGGGTGAACACAGCAGTAATGACTTTATGAACTTCTTCACTTATAAGATTGATAATATCAGGGACAAAATTATAACTATGCAACCGTCTACTACAGTATCACATCAGGCAGTGCATTGTAGTCTCCCTGAGGAAAAATTTGATTCATTCGTTGCTACAGTATAGGAGAGGAAGAATTTACTAAACTCATTAAATCATCTAACAACATGTATGTTAGACCCTATACCGACTAAGCTACTGAAAGAAATACTTCCAGAGGTCATAGATCCTCTTCTTAATATCATTAATTCGTCTTTGTCTCTAGGATACGTACCAAAAAACTTTAAGCTGGCTATGATTAAACCGCTTGTTAAAAAAACGCAACTTGATCCTTCAGAATTAGTCAATTACAGGCCGATCTCAAATCTACCTTTTCTGTCAAAGATATTAGAAAAGGCAGTATCCTCACAACTGTGTTCCTTTCTTGAAAGAAATGATATCTGCGAGGATTTCCAGTTCGGATTTAGACCGTACCATAGTACCGAAACAGCTCTCGTTAGAGTCACAAATGATTTGCTCTTATCATCCGATCGTGGTCGTATCTCTCTATTAGTGTTACTCGATCTTAGTGCTGCATTTGACACCATCGACCACAACGTTCTTTTAAATAGATTAGAACATTATGTTGGCATTACGGGAAATGCACTAGCATGGTTTAAATCATACTTATCTGACCGTTATCAGTTTGTAGCAGTAAATGAAGAGATGTCTCATCTATCACAAGTTCAGTATGGCGTACCACAAGGCTCAGTACTAGGACCGCTGCTGTTCACTCTGTACATGCTACCCTTAGGAGATATCATTAGGAAACATGGCATTAGCTTTCACTGTTATGCCAATGATTCTCAGCTCTATATTTCGTCAAAACCTAACGAAACTTATCAATTCACAAAATTAACGGAATGCATAGCGGATATAAAAAATTGGATGACTTGTAATTTCCTACTTCTAAATTCTGAAAAAACAGAGTTTCTAATTATTGGACAAAAAACTTCCTCACGTAATAATCTAGAATACTGTCTAACACTTGATGGCTGCTCTGTTAAGTCTTCGTCGTCGGTTATGAACCTGGGTGTGCTCTTTGATACCAATCTTTCATTTGAAAGTCGCGTGTCTAGTATCTGTAAAACTGCATTTTTCCATCTTAAAAATATATCTAAATTACGTCATATGCTCTCATTGACAAATGCGGAACAATTAGTTCATGCGTTCATGCTTCCATTGGTTGGGAGAGGACGCTGGTGTGGCTTGTTCGCCGCTTCTCCCTTTCTCTAACTGAAAACCCTTTTCAGTGCAACAGTTGTTGTTACGAAGTATAACCTATAGCATAACGTTTATCAGTATTATATACAGTAAGTTATACAAGTGTCGCTGCTCACTAGTAAACATTGTGGATTTGTATGTGTTCTGTACGGATTGTCGGATTCCGCTGACTCAAGCGGCTGTTTACCTACCAGTTTTCAATCGCTTCATGTGGATTCCCGTATCTGTTCATCACTGCCTGTTACCGTGAGGCTTTCACCAAAGTCACTGCCGATGATCGCGAGGTATCCACCCATAGTCACAGCCATTTGCTTGCTGTGTCTGTTGCCTTTCCTCTATGCATCACGGGCATGGCTAACGACTAACAGACCACTCTCCACGACTGGCATAATGCTGAACTATTCCGCCATTCAACTTAAGGAATTCAACAACTATACCACTCCATCGTGTACATCAGTCATTAAACATCTTGAACTCCTTCGCCGGCCCCGTTACATTCACAGAAGTTGCCGTCGAAAGTTTGTTTTATCCCGGTCTGATCACAACATCCCATCCATCTGGTCTGGCGTGCGCACCGTCGCATCTCGGACACGTCATCAGGGCACCGCCACTTCTAGGACTAGTAGTGCTGAAGTTTCCATGACAACGCTACACACTGACTTGGATGGAAATCGCGGAAAACATGGAGTGGATCTCAGTCTACTTCGGCCAATACAGAGACACACTGCTGCATCGAATATCAAGATTGAACTTTTTAATGCACAATCCATCACAAACAAATCTTGCCTCATACATGATCATATTCTAGAAAAGTGTTTGGATATGATGTGCCTTACAGAAACCTGGCATCAACCAGATGTTTATTCTGTTTTAAACGAGACCTGTCCCCCTGGCTACTGCTACTTACAGAAAGCCCGCAGCACAGGGCGTGGTGGTGGTCTGGCCGTAATCCACCGAAGTGATCTGATCTTGTCCCCTATAACTCTGCCTGAGCTGTCTTCGTTTGAATGCCTAGCATTTAAATGTAAGCACCCTCTTTCTACTACGATACTTCTTATTTACCGGCCACCCAAACCAAACTCATCATTCATCCCAGAGTTGTCCAATCTTCTTTCAACTTTCTGTACAATGTCTGCTAACATCATTATACTTGGAGATATGAATATTCATGTAAACTCTTCAACCTGCCGTTTCGCAGCAGATTTCCTCCAACTACTCGACTGTTTTAATCTGACACAACTTGTCGATGCCCCAACTCATACCAGGGGCCACACTCTCGATCTAGTCATTACAAACTCTGTTTATCTCAGCAATCTTCTGGTGTATGATCTGGGAGTTTCTGACCATAAGGCCATCTCCATGAAGATGTCTTCACCATCCAGCCTCATCAAGCCCAAACGCCAAATCTGCTTCAGAAATCTGAAAAATATCAACCTAGAGACTATGACATCCGATCTCCAGCATCTCCTCTCTGTAAACTGTCTACCACCCATGGAATCAGTGGACTATTATAATAACACCCTCAGAAGCATTCTGGATCTTCATGCCCCGGTCAAAACCAGAACAGTCACTTTCACTCGATCAGCCCCCTGGTATACCGGTGAACTGCGAAAAATGAAGGCAGCTGGGCGTGCCATTGAGAGGAGATTCAAAGCCACAGGTCTCACTGTGCACAAGCTCGCTTTCCGGGAACACCGAAAGGACTACTCAAAGTCACTTACAGAGGCACGGTCAAATTTCTACTCAAATGTCATCAGAAATAGTCCCGGAAACTCCAAACAGCTGTTCTCCACCATAAATCATCTACTCAAACCACAAACCCCCTCACTTACAGAAACTACAGAAGAGCACTGTAATACTTTTCTGGACTTTTTCAAAACAAAAATAGACTCAATTCACTCTACCTTTTCTGGATCCTCACCCCTATCCACCCTGACTATCCACTCACAGCCTGCAATTTCTGACCCCCTACATCGCTTTCCAGAAATCTCACTGCAAGAGGTTGAAAAGATAATCAAAAGGATGAAACCCACCACCTGTGCCCTCGACCCTTTTCCTACAGCTCTAGTGAAAGTAAGCACCTCTGTCCTAAGTCCTCTGATTACCACTATAATAAACCATTCCCTCCAGTCTGGCAATGTTCCATCTGCCCTAAAAACTGCCATAATCAGACCACTTCTCAAAAAACCCACCCTTGACCCAGATGTGCTTGCAAATTACAGGCCCATTTCCAATCTCCCATTCCTCTCTAAAGTACTGGAAAAAGTTGTCGCCACCCACCTCCAGGATCATCTCAAATACAACAATCTTTTCGAAAAATTTCAGTCTGGTTTCCGCTCTGCACACAGCACAGAAACAGCCCTGGTTAGAGTCACAAATGACCTACGGATGACAGCTGATGCAGGTTCACCATCCCTCCTCATACTCCTCGATCTGTCTGCTGCTTTCGATACAGTGGATCATGACATACTCCTTAACCGGCTGCATCAAACCACTGGACTCACTGACACTGCTCTTAACTGGTTTAAATCGTACCTCACTAACAGAACAGAGTACATTTCACTTGGAAGTGCAGGGTCCCGGCAACACACAGTTACCTGCGGGGTCCCTCAGGGGTCAGTCCTTGGCCCCATTCTCTTCATCATTTACATCATCCCCCTCGGCCATGTCATTAGCCGCTATGGAGTCTCATTTCATTGCTACGCTGATGACACGCAACTGTATATGAAATCGGAAACACACACCTCTGCAATTTCATCAACACCATCTCCGTCTTCAACACTCACTGCCTGTCTGGAGGAGATAAGGGTGTGGATGAAACACAACTTCCTCCAGTTAAACAGCTCCAAAACTGAGGCAATTCTTGTTGGCACACCACATCAAACTCAGTCTTCCTCCATAACTGGATTAACTATCTCTGGTCATGACATTCCCCTATCCACAACTGTCACCAACCTTGGTGTAAGATTTGATCCACAACTCAGCTTCGAAACCCATATCAAAAACCTCTGCAAGACTTCTTTCTACCATCTCAGAAATATTGCAAAACTCCGTCCCACACTCACCTTAGCAGATGCTGAAAAACTGGTCCACGCCTTTGTCTCCTCCAGACTGGATTACTGTAACGCACTTCTCATCGGGATCCCTAACAAAAGCTTGCAGAGACTACAGTATGTTCAGAACAGTGCTGCAAGGATCCTGATGAGAGTTCGAAAATACGAGCATATCACACCCATTCTCCATTCACTTCACTGGCTTCCTGTTTCCGCCAGGATTGAATATAAGGTCTCCCTTCTAACCCACCAGTGCATCTATGGAAATGCCCCCCCATATCTGAAAGAACTTCTCACACCTTCAACTACAACTCGATCCCTCCGTACAACAAAATCAAACCGCCTCCTTCTCCCCAAGACTAAGCTCAGCACTATGGGTGATCGGGCTTTCTGTTCTGCCGCTCCTCGGATTTGGAATGCCCTCCCAGACCATCTGAGAGCACCTCAAACTATTGAGACTTTTAAAAAAGAACTAAAAACATTTCTTTTTAGGAGAACCTATGACTTTTAGCTATTAAATCTATTTGTATTTTATCACCCTTAAATGATCTTAACTGTAGCACTTTGAGATTTGTTCCAAATGTAAAGTGCAATACAAATAAAATCTATTATTATTATTATTATTATGACCTCAAGGCTAGATTATTGTAATGCTCTACTGGGTGGTTGCCCTGCACGCTTAATAAACAAACTACAGCTGGTTCAAAACGCAGCAGCTCGAGTTCTTACCAGAACCAGGAAGTATGACCATATTAGCCCAGTTCTGTCAAAACTGCACTGGCTCCCTATTAAACATCGCATCAATTTTAAAATATTGCTGATTACTTACAAAGCACTGAATGGTTTAGCTCCGCAGTACTTGAGAGAGCTCTTAACGCATTATAGTCCGTCACGTCTATTACGATCTCAAAATTCCGGCCAGTTGATAATACCTAGAATATCAAAATCGACTGCTGGCGGTAGATCCTTTTCCTATTTAGCACCAAAACTCTGGAACAGTCTTCATACCATTGTCCGGGAAGCAGACACACTCTGTCAGTTCAAAGCCAGATTAAAGACACATCTCTTTGACCTAGCTTTCACATAATACATTATAGACTTCTATAATTTAATGTTAGGCTGCATATAGTAGGTCAGCCGGAACCGGGAACACTTCCCAAAAATCCTGATGTACTCGTTACATCATGAGAAGAATGGCATCTACGCTAATTTTAGTGTCTGTGTTTATCCCGAGGTTTTTCCTGCAGCCTGCCGGATCCAGGCCGTATCCAGATCTGACGAAGGACCTTCGCCTGGACTGATGACAACGCAGTGCTGAAGTGCCAACTAGTCTCTCCCTATGGAGGATCCCACTACCACTCTACAGATAAGGCGTTGTCGGGAAAATTCGTCTCGCGGTCCTACCCCAAAGCAACAAATAAAATAAAATTCCTTATCAAAATTTATAAGGAAAGACAAGTATTTTGTTTAGGCTTGGCTTGTAGGGAATTCCAAACCTGCGTATATTTAAACGCACATAACTATAGAACCCATTCTAAATGCGCATGTGAACGCCATCAGTGTTTCTCACAGGTTCGCGTTTAAAGTCTGTGTAGAGGGAATGGTGTCGTCTTAGCGGCCCCTAATTTAATAACAAATGATCATTGCGACGGAAGCAAATCAATTAAAACTAACTTTAGATGGAAATAACTTAACTCTGCTTAAAGCCGAAACAATCTCTGTTACCTTAAATTATACGCTTATCTCTGTAAAGCTGCTTTGAGACAATCTACATTGTTAAAAGCGCTATATAAATGAAGATGACTTGACTTGACTTGAAACTGTGGCTCTGCGGCTCTGCAGTCAGACCCTTCTCTCTATGTCAGCTGAGGAGATTAACGTTATGAAGATTAACCGAGTGTTGTATTATTTATCATAGCAATTACTTGGTTTTGTTTGACTCAGAAAGATGAAATGTGAATGTATCTGCTCTGCTAAAAAAAAAAAAAAAAAAAAAAACTTAACATATTAAAGCATACTTTCAATTAACTTTAATTTTGTAATTTACCTGTAATTTACCTGTAATTTTAAGTTATTATTATTATTAATCAAAACAACCCAGCTGCAGTTTGATTGATATTACTTGGATGCACAATAATAATAAAAAACATGATTTGTGAAAATGAACAAGAATGGAGTACTCGCAAATGACCACTTCTGTTATAAATGTCCCAATTGGGAGAGGGTGTGCAATTTTCAAAGAGTTTAACAAAACGTACATGTTATATATTTTGATTGCATTTGTGAGTTAATAAAAACGTAACTGGTTGTGTGAACATAATATCTAAATATCGATTAATCGATCAATATATCCCTGAATCGAATTGAATCGTATCGTGGAATTTTTTGCAGTATCGGAAAATATCGTATCGCTGGCTGAGAGGATCGATATCTTATCGTATCGTGATGAACTGTCCGATTTACACCCCTACTTCCAACGCCGGCCCGTGGGGTGCCGGCCCGTGGGGTTGTGTATCGGGTACACAGTGCCGGCCCGTGGGGTTGTGGGGCCCTAGGCAAGATCATGAAAATTGGCCCCACTGGAGTAAAAAACTCTCATAACAATTTTATGAAGGAAGAGAAAGCACATGATACAACAATTTCAATATTTAAGTTTGTAAATGTGTATTAAGTGTAGCATTCAAAAATGAAAAAAAAAAAAACGCGGGCGGTATTATGCAAAACACGCTACTGTGTATGTCTTTTGTTTTCGTATTTTATTCATTCTATTGTTATGTATTTATTATCTTTTTTGGAAATTTGTCATGTTTGAACTATACAGAGCTATCCTTTTTATGTATGTTGTGGTTCTGGGTAATATATTAGATACTCACCGTCTTTGTGAACTGTATCATGTTTAGTGAGGTCCATGCAATGCTTCGTGTACTAATTGTAGAAATCAAGATGCGCGCACCCGAGTTCTCAGTAATGTAATTGAACAACAAAAAATAATATATAGTATTCGTGAGGCTCAGGGGCCTCCTCTGGCAAGGCAGGGCCCTAGATCAGTGGTTCCCAACCTTTTTCCTTGGGGCCCCCCCTATGTACATATTTAACAATCCGTGACCCCCCAACACAAAAAAAAAAATCTAAAAATATTTATTTATTTATTTATTAGGGGTGTAACGGTTCACAAAATTCACGGTTCGGTTCGATATTATACACTTGTGTCACGGTTCGGTTCGGTACGGTACGTTTTTGATACAGCAAAAAGAAAGAAATGCCAGAGAAATTTCCTTGATTTCATTTTTTTTTATTAAAACTAGCATCATAAAGTATGATTTTTTTTTAATTTGAGCAATTCTAGAATTATAATTCACTCTTCTTATGAGCATATAAAACAAAACAGCTCCTTGGAAAAAATGAAATGTAATATTGTAGTAGTTATAAACAAAGGTTTATTTTATTTCAGATTAACATTTGAGGGCAGCAATTGTATTCATAATGTAAAAATAAAACCGACGTAATGTTACTTGAAGGCATTATAGCCTATTCCTGTCAAACTTCCATGGGTGCAATTAGTGTTACTACAGTAAATCCATGGTGAATGTTGCAGATCTGTGGACACTGTTTCTTCCAGGTTTCCAGGTCAGCGCTGTTTGATCCGTTAATAACGGAGAAATGTGAATGTTTGTCACTAGATCTCGCAGCGATGTTATTACTTCAGTGGCGAATTGAAATGGTTTATTTACTGGATCTCTTAGCGCTGTGTAGTAACAGTGTCGCATGATCACGATCGGCTCGCGCTGCACTGGTCCAAACTGATAAACGGTCCTTCAACCACACAATAACGAGCCATTTCGTTCCGCTTGCATTACGTTTGCCATTTGATGTTGAGCAATGTTGTGGTCTCGCCGGCGTCTCTTACATTGTGAGTGCGCTTGCCACGCGCAACGCGCCTATACATTTGAAATAACGAAATTCCCAGGTTGGGAACCAATGCCCTAGATGACCGCCTATATTCACATTATTCCGCCCCGCCCACTTTTACTTCTATCCAGTACTTCCGTTGTAAACCAACTTCCGGTTTAGCGGACCCTCATTCAATTTCGAGGAGAACTGCAGAGAAGTCTCACTGATAAAATGTCACATAAGATAAGCTAATTTGTGCCAAATGTGCTATGTACGTGTGTACCAACAGCACAGCAATGCACTGTTTCTCGGGGTAATTTTTAAACGACTTTTAGGTGTTTATATGACCCATCTGCCTGTCTGATCGCAGCCCGGCCGATGTGTAGTGTTTAGCCTACATTAGCCACAAACATCTAATGTTGTAATGGTCTCACTACAGGACACATACACATGCTATACCTTGTTTGAAAGCTATGGTCCTCTAGAATTCAGTCGCTGGATTTATTTTACAGCCATTACTTGTGTTAGAGATCAAACCATAAGAAATTGCAGCTAGCAGTTAGCTAAGCTAACGTTACCCTCTTGTTCATCTAGTTGAGGCTCTACTTTCTTTCTACACCAGTTCGTGGCTATTTTTTTCTCATCTGTTGGCTATACACTGCAAATGTATCTGGTGATTAAGCAAACAAACTGTGGTGTAATAATGTTTCAAACTTTACATGTAGTAGTGTTTATGCACATCTTCATAACTAAGTAATAGCTATTAGATAGACACAACTATTAAATAATTTGATTGTGGCATTGTTTAAAAAGCTTCAAGTGAAATGTACTTTAGTACGTTGCAGCAGTTGTTAATAACCATAGGCCAACGCATTTGGCTGTAATATTATGGTCTATCTACTTATATCAATACAGATAACAGATTGGACCAGGGCAAACAAAGCGCTAAGTAGCTAAATCAGGAAGTGAGATTACGCGGATGGCGCCACCCAGTGCTACTTCCGGAATAAGGTGAATACCGTCGCCTAATGGACAGGTCGGCTCTGCGAATACAACATTGTTTACAAAGCTGGCAAGGAACATCAAAATGCTGATGGACTTATCAGACTGCCTTTAACAGAGAAAGGAGTAGAGACTCAAGCGGAGGAAGAAAGAGTACTCCTACATGAAGAAAATTATCTGCCCCTTGTCAAAGCAGAACAAGTGAGAAAATGGACAGATAAAGATGCAGTTTTAGCTCGAGTGCGAGAGTATGTGCTCAGAGGATGGCCAAAGAGAATGGACGAGTCCGTTTTTGGAGCATATACTAAGAAACGAGAGGAACTCATTGTACAGGGAAGCTGTGTTCTGTGGGGAGCGCACGTGGTGATTCCCCCGCCGGGCCGCGCAGCTCAATTGAAACAATTACACATCAATCACCCTAGAATAACCAGAATGAAAGGTTTGGCACAAAGTTGCATGTGGTGGCCACAGATGAACGCGGAAATAGAAGGCATGGTAAAAACTTCTCTGCCACATGCCCAGAGAATAGAAATTCTCCACCTTGTGCACCTTTACATCCATGGGAGGTGCAAATCTGCCATGAAGAAGAATTCACATTGATTATGCTGGTCCGTGGTTAGGGAGAATGTTTTTAATCGTAGTGGATGCCTACTCTAATTGGCTAGACTCTCTGCTGTAATCATTCAATGCCTGAGACAAAGTTTTAGCCAACATGGGATACCTGAAATGGTGGTGTCGGATAATGGCTGTGGTTTCACAAGTGCAGAGTTCCAAGAGTTCATGGCCCGAAATGGCATCAAACACATCACCACAGCACCGTATCATGCAGCTTCTAATGAACTGGCTGAACGGGTGGTGCAAACGTTCAAAAGTCTAATGAAGAAGAGCACAGGAGATTCCATTGAGACAAAGCTTGCTAGAGCATTGTTCAGTTACAGGATCACACCACAGTCGACTACTGGGAAATCTCCTGCAGAACTGTTGTGTGGAAGAAAACTAAGGTCTACCTTGGATCTCATCCATCCTGACTTTAAAAGTCAAGTGCAGGAAAAACAGCTAAAGCAAAAATTTGACCATGATCGACATGCTAAAAAGAGACAGGTGACTGAAGGTGACCAAGTGTACACTAAGAACTTTGGTTCAGGGCCTATCTGGATTCCTGGCACAGTTCAGAAACAGACGGGACCGGTGTCCTGTACTGTTGCGCTTGGAAATGGCCCAGATAGTGCGCCGGCACATAGATCAAGTGAGGAACAGGCATGTTGTGCCTTCAGAGGAAACTCTGGAGTTGGAGGAAACATCTAAGAAAGAGGGGGACGAGTTAACATCAATCGCGGGTGTCACATTTTCCAAAGACACTAATGTGAAGCAGACAGAGGAAACGACCAAGGAGGTGTTAAGGTCAGAAACTCCTTTGATGAAAGACAATTTAGAGTTAAGGAGGTCGACGAGACAGAAGAAGACTCCGAGTTACTTACATGACTATGAGTAGTTAGAAGGGAGTTCCCCAGCCACAGGGCAAGAGCTGAGCTGTACACATATTAATTATTGTTTGAATCATTTGTATCTATGTTGCCAGGGTTGAGAGAGTATAACGTCGCTGTCCGATGAAAACCGCGTATGTCCATTTTGCAGATTTTGAGATTTTTCGACGGATAGAATGTCCAGGTTCATTTCCGTATACAGTATGCTTCACATATCTAAATGACCAATGAAAAGTTGTGAAATCATGTCATCTGATTTTCACGTATATCCATTTGGTGTCAAAGCTGTCAATCACGCCGCGTATCTCCCGCCCTGTGGAGGCATCTCGCGGTCTAAGCGTCTCTGGAAGCTCAGCATTGGATAGCCGAATAACTCTGTGAGGTAAAGTAGCCTATCAGCAAACGTTTGTTTTGACAACTGTTCAAGTTTATTATATATTCGCAATATATTTACAACTGTTATTTACCGGTAAATGGTCTAGACGAAGTAATTGTCACTGTTTATTGTGGAGATGTAAACGCACGGGCCTGTTAACTTAAGCAATACTTTTAAGGTAGTCTAATATTTTTCTGACTAATAAATTACTGACACAGTAAAGGGTAGATTTAAATAAAGAATAACTAATTTTAAATAAAGAAAAACAAAATTTAAATAAAGAAGAAACTAAATAAAAAAAAGAACAAATGAAATTTAAATAAAGAAAAATGACATTTAAAGAAAGAAAAAACGAAAATTAAATAAAGAAAAAAAACCGAAATTTAAATAAAGAAAAACGAAATTTAAATAAAGAAAAACGAAATTACGTTAAATTAAAAACGAGATTAATTTAGACTGATAACGGGTAAAAAGGCTAATAGCCTACATGTCGGGTCCGTGTACTTTTTCGTCCATTCATTATTCTATTTCGGAATGAAAGATGAAATATAAAAAAAAAATAGGTGCAGCTTGTTTTGTTTGTTTGTTTTTTTTGTAAAAAAAAAAAAAAAAAAAAACAGAAATGGCTATTTTTTTTTTTTTTTTTTGTACATAGCATAGCCTACTTTGTTGTGATTTTAGTATCATAATGATGATTAATAAATGCAAGCACAAATATCCGTGAACTTGATTTGAAGCCTTTCAACTTGTGCACAGTAAAATCTCCAGTGTTGAAATCCTGGTGTTAAGGACTTTTAGAGTAAAGTGTTAATTTTCTGGTGTTGAATTTCAAGGGATTAACACTGCTGGTGTAAACCGCACCCTCTGGGTGGTGAAAATATGTGGAGTTAAATAATAACACCGAGAGAGTGTTATTAGTTACATCCGGGACATTTACCAACTGGGCGCGACCAAATGAGCTGAAACTTTTTTCAAAGACGCCATTTTCTTTGACTCACGATGCAAGGCATACGAGGAGGGAAAACGCATCAATTACGTGTTTTATCGCATTTATACATGCATTTTATAACATAATATTGTTTTATAACAACATGTATGTGCTGTGCACTGCTAAACCGCTCTCAGAGGGGCATTTTCCATGACGCGCGATGCGGAGTAGACCAGGATGGTGTTGCTTTTTAACAGGGAAACGACTAAAGTAAGTGTTTTAACTAATTTGCAATATGTATTTTCTAACATATTGATTTATAGCGATATTTAAATGCTCTGCGCGCTTAAACGAGCCGAAACTTTTTTCAAAGGCGACATCTTCATTGACTCAATACGGAGCTGACGACGAGGAGACGAGGCTTGTAACGTTAACAGGGAAAACACAGAATGTAATTCACGAGTTCACACTTACAAATAAGTCAGATAGAATAAATGCGTATTTGGCGTGCTGTCCGAGGAGAGGGCTCCGGGCTCGGTATTTGGCCCGAACCCAGAGTACTCCCCCCGTATTCCTGGCTGTGAAAGAACAAGCCAAGAGTGAGGAGTCGGGGTGGTGGAGGGATGCTGAAAACTGTCAAGGAAGTTAGATGAGTTGACAGAGTGAATATATATATGCTTCCTCTCATGCTGATAGGGTAGACATGGTAATTGTTTGATGAGTTGATTGATTACTTGATTATTTGAACGTGCTCCTCCCGAACTTTGTTAATAAAACATCATGTGTTTTTAATCTAATTTACAACATGTTTTTCATGGCATTAACGTTATATTGTTTTGTAACGATATTTATGTGATGTGCGCGCTTAAACCTTTCTCGCAGACTCGTGACGCAGTGCTGACACGGAGTTTGCCTTTAACAGTGAAAACACCGAGTAAGTTAAGTGTTTTAACTCATTTAACGTTACAATAGGCTAAGTTACGTGTTTTATAATGTTACATTGTTTTATGACAATATTTGTGACTTGCAAATATCATAAAGTAGCCTATGTATTTATCCTCAAACTATCTTTTACTCTTGTTTGCCAGCACACCAACGTTAACTGAAAAACTCCTCAAACTGCGGACCGACAATGCACGTGGAATTGTCACTTTATTTCCTTATTTGGAGGACCATTTTCTTAAAATTGGTAAGTAATTCTTTCAGATTAAATAATTATGCAAAATGTATTTATCAGATTTACTTTTTGGTTGATGTTTGGATATGCTTTTATGTTTAAATGTATTGATTTTGGCACGACCGAAATGTTCCCATAGGAGCTCCACCACCTCGGGGTGGAGCCTCCATTCCCCGGGCCTCGGCCCCTGCCTCGACAGGATGTCTGCCCCCTGATTTAAATACCCTGGGAGATAAATAGCTCTCAGCGACAGAATTTTCCCTTGGGACCATAGAAGGATCTGACGTGCCAGTTTGTAAAGCGGGCGAGAACGCAGACCCCCCTGATGGTTGATATAAGAGACCACCGATGTGTTGTCTGTTCGGACAAGAACATGGTGGCCCCTTAGGTCTGGGAGGAAGTGTTTCAGAGCCAGAAACACTGCCAACATCTCTAGACAATTTATGTGCCATAGACGATGATGGTCCTGCCACAGACCCTGAGCTGCGCGACCACTCATGATCGCCCCCCAACCTGTGAGAGAGGCATCCGTCGTTAGCATTACGCGACGACAAAGAGCTCCCAACACCGGACCTTGGGACAGAAACCAAGGATCTTTCCACATGATCAGGGCGTGATGACACCGTCGCGAACTCCTGATCGTGCGGAACGGATTTCCCCTCGGGGAGAATCCCTTGGTTCTGAGCCACCACTGTAGCGGTCTCATGTGCAAGAGGCCAAAAGGTATCACGTTGGACGTAGCTGCCATGAGACCTAACAGTTTCTGGAACTGTTTCACAGTGAATGACTGGCCTAGCTTGACCTGATCTACTGCAGCGAGAATCGAAGCAATACGAGCAGGTGACAATTGTGCCTGCATCGTCGACGAATCCCACACTACACCGAGAAAAGTGGTTCTCTGTAATGGAGAAAGCACACTCTTCTTGGCGTTGAGCCTCAACCCCAATCTCTTGATGTGAGCAAGAACGACATCTCGATGCCGAACTGCCTGTTGTTCTGATTGAGCTAGAATTAACCAATCGTCGATATAGTTCAGAATGCGGATGCCCTGCAGCCTTAGAGGGGCTATAGCAGCATCCATACACTTCGTGAACGTTCGGGGTGACAATGCTAGGCCGAACGGAAGAACCCGATACTGGTACGCTTCGCCCCCGAAAGCGAACCTCAGGAACTTCCTGTGTTGAGGGAGGATAGATACATGGAAGTAAGTGTCTTTTAGATCTATCGTGACAAACCAGTCCTCGGATCTGATTTGTGACACGATCTGTTTGAGAGTGAGCATCTTGAATTTGAGCTTCCCTACAGTGCGATTTAAGAGACGCAGATCTAAAATGGGACGCAACCCCCCGTCTTTCTTTGGAACAATGAAGTACCGGCTGTAATATCCTAACTCCCTGCTGGGGGGAGGAACCCGCTCTATAGCTCCTTTTAGCAGCAGAGTTTTTACCTCCTGTTCCAATACCAGAGCCTGCTCGGGGCCCACCACTGTGGGTAGAACCCCTCTGAACCGAGGTGGACGCGTTCTGAACTGAATAGCGTAACCGTTTTCTATTGTATGCAGGACCCACTGTGATACATTGGGAAGAGTTTTCCATTCTGCCAGAAACTCTACTAAGGGAACCAGCCTCTCGAGGCTGGCCTCTGGTTGAATATCCCGAGTGACAGACACAGCGCCCTGTAGCGGCGCACCGGCAGGGGATAGCTGGTCTAAACACTCCGCAGCCCTCCTCGGAGGAGGCGAGCGTCCCACGGGAAATCGCCCGCCGAGTCTCTCTATGCCCTGTATAGGCAGGGTTAGTAGAACAGACCCCTGAGGACACCGGGAAAGACAGGGCACCAAAGAAAGAAATAAAGAAAGAAAGAAAGAAAGAAAGAAAGAAAGAAAGAAAGAAAGAAAGAAAGAAAGAAGGAAAGAAAGAAGGAAAGAAAGAAGGAAAGAAAGAAATATGGTAAGAGAAAGAAAGAAAGAAAGAAAGAAAGAAAGAAATAAGGAAGGAAAGAAAGATGGTAAGAAAGAAGGAAAGAAAGAAAGAAAGAGAAAGAAGGAAAGAAAGAAAGAAAGATGGTAAGAAAGAAAGAAAGATGGTAAGAGAAAGAAAGAAAGAAAGAAAGAAAGAAAGAGAAAGAAGGAAAGAAAGAAAGAAAGAAATAAGGAAGGAAAGAAAGAAAGAAAGATGGTAAGAGAAAGAAGGAAAGAAAGAAAGAGAAAGAAGGAAAGAAAGAAAGAAAGAAATAAGGAAGGAAAGAAAGAAAGAAAGATGGTAAGAGAAAGAAAGATGTTAAGAGAAAGAAAGAAAGAAAGAAAGAAAGAAAGAAAGAAAGAAAGAAAGAAAGAAAGAAAGAAAGAAAGAAAGAAAGAAAGAGAAAGAAGGAAGGAAAGAAAGAAAGAAAGAGAAATAAAGAAAGAAAGAAAGAAAGAAAGAAAGAAAGAAATAAGGAAGGAAGGAAAGAAAGATTGTAAGAAAGAAAGAAAGAAAGAAAGAAAAGAAGGAAAGAAAGATGGTAAGAGAAAGAAAGAAAGAAGGAAAGAAAGAAAAAGATAAAAGGAAGAAAGAAAGAAAGATGGTAAGAGAAAGAAGGAAAGAAAGAAGGAAAGAAAGAAATAAGGAAGGAAAGAAAGATGGTAAGAAAGAAGGAAAGAAAGACAGACAGAAAGACAGAAAGAAAGAAAGAAAGAAAGAAAGAAAGAAAGAAAGAAAGAAAGAAAGAAAGATGGTAAGAAAGAAAGAAAGAAAGAAAGATGTAAGAGAAAGAAAGAAAGAAAGAAAGAAAGAAAGAAAGAAAGAAAGAAAGAAAGAGAAAGGAGGAAAGAAAAAAAAGAAAGAAAGAAATAAGGAAGGAAAGAAAGATGGTAAGAAAGAAAGAAATAAATAAAGAAAGAAAGAAAGAAAGATGGTAAGAGAAAGAAAGAAAGAAAGAAAGAAAGAAAGAAAGAAAGAAAGAAAGAAGGAAAGAAAGAAAGAAAGAAAGAGAAAGAAGGAAAGAAAGATGGTAAGAAAGAAGGAAAGAAAGACAGAAAGAAAGAAGGTTAGAAAGAAAGAAAGAAAGAAAGAAAGAAATAAGGAAGAAAAAGAAGGAAAGAAAGAAAGATGGTAAGAGAAAGAAAGAAAGAAAGAAAGAAAGAAAGAAAGAAGGAAAGAAGGAAAGAAGGAAAGAAAGAAAGAAGGAAAGAAGGAAAGAAAGAAAGAAAGATTGTAAGAAAGAAAGATGGTTAGAAAGAAAGAAAGATAGATAGATAGATAGATAGATAGATAGATAGATAGATAGATAGATAGATAGATAGATAGATAGATTATGCCGCCCATTGATCGAATGCGAGACTCCAGTTCCGTTAACAGATGTTTATTACACCGTAGAACTAAAAGTTCAGGTAAACAAAATAGACAACATTAAATATTGCAATCGTTATATAAATAACAAAGAATACAAAGTAGTACTGACCACTTTAGCCTGCTTATCAACCAACGGCAGAGTACTTTTCCAGAAGCAATCTTCAGTCAAAATTGTATTCTTCAGCTTATACACAGTTGAAGTAAACACCACGAATCATGGATTATAAAGAATAAAAAAAAATGAAACTAGACAGGTGTCACTGCTACATGTGCGCTTGGTCTCTGCGCTTTGCTTACGGAGCTTACCGAAGCTACTTCCGGTTTTCGGCATGTCAAAATAAAAGTACGTGCGCATTTCAAAATAAATTAAAAAAAGCAGCTGCATTTACACTCCCACCATCACACAATGTGTGATTCACAACAAAAAATATACATTGTTAACAGATCTCTGGAGGTAAATACACCTTCAAATAAAAAACAAAACAATGTCATTGAAGAGCTAACCTACTTATTCAGCCTCAAGCAATAGTACTGTTTTGTGTATTGACCTTTCTAAGTAAAGTGGCTTATGTGAGCGTGTGCCTTTACTGTCTAGTGTTGTGTCACTAAGTAACAGTTTGAGTTTTCTGACTCTTCCGTCAGTTCAGTTCCTTCAACTACCTTCGCCAGCTTCCACTGATTTCTTGGTGTGCCATCATCTTGCAACAGGACAATATCAGTCACTTTAGCATTTCTTCTGTCCTTGCTCCATTTGCTCCTCTGCTGCAGATTCAGCAAATACTCCTTTCTCCACCTGATCCAAAATTCACTGGACAAGAACTGTACTCTCTTCCATCTTTTCTGAAGATAGAGATCTTCCCTTACAAACTCACCAGGTGGTGGTGCGATTATTGACGATTTCATTGTCAATATGTGGTTTGGAGTTAGGGGTTCAGGTCCTAATGGATCATTGAGATGTTCTGTAGTCAATGGTCGACTGTTCACTGTAGCCATCACTTCGTACAGGAATGTTCTTAATGAAGAGCTGTCTAATCTTCCAGCAGACTGGTCTAGGATGGATGTGAGGACACTTCGCACGATCCGAATCTGCCTCTCCCAGACGCCGCCCATGTGACTGGAAGCAGGTGGGTTCATGACAAAGTTGCATCCCAGCTCTTTCACACGTTCTCGATCCATTCCTTTCATTAATTCTTGGAATTCATTGCGTGCCCCCACAAAGTTTGTGCCTTGATCACTTCGTAGTTGACTCACATTGCCTCTTATAGCAATGAAACAGCGCAACGCATTTAGGAAAGCATCAGTGGAAAGGTCATCCAATACCTCAATGTGGATGGCACGTGAACACATGCAGGTGAATAAAAGCCCATACCTCTTCAGTTCTTTCCTTCCGTCTTTGACATAAAATGGTCCGAAGCAATCCATACCACTATAGGTAAATGGAGGGGTAGCTTCCATCCTCTCTGGTGGAAGGTCGGCCATTTTTTTGTTCCTGATTACACTTTCTGAGTTTTCTGCATTTGATGCATTTGAAAATGAGTGATGACACTTCACTACTACACCCCAGGATCCAAATCCCACTGGCTTGGTTCTGTGCTCGATTTGATCTGTTGGATCCGATTGGCTACGAATACATGAAATCGCTTTTCATCATTGGTAATGTAACCAAGGACAACCTTGGAATCGGTCGAAAAGTATTCCTGCAGATTTTCAATCTCCATTTCTCTCCTTAGCAGAGCACTTATCCTTGTGGCCACGACCGCAGCTGAGAGCTCCAGCCTTGGGATTGTTGTTACCTTCGTCGGTGCAACCCTTGCCTTCCCCATAACAAAAGCGCAATGGACTTCTCCAGACTTCGAAACAACCCTAAGGTAAGAACACATTCCATAGCCAGAAACACTGGCATCGGAAAAATGGTGAAGTTCACACTGTTGAATTTCCTTGGCTGCCAATGGTATGTAGTGCCGTGGTATCTCTACCGAAGACAGATTATGAAGGTCTTGGAGCCATGCTTCCCAACGCGGCATGAGGTCGTCAGGAAGTGGCTCATCCCATCCTACCTTGTCTTGGCACATCCTTTGTAGAATCTGTTTACCTTTCAAAATGATAGGTGCCACAAATCCAAGAGGATCAAAAATTGAGGCCACCGTTGACAGTACTCCTCTTCTGGTAAAAGGATGCTCTTTTACGTTCACTCTGAACTGAAACTTATCTGAGCTAATGCACCATTGGACCCCGAGAGCCCGTTCCATCTTGTGCTCGCCCAAGGCCATGTCCAGGTCAGCTGCAACTTCAGCAATTTCTTGCTTTGGGATTGTGGCAAGAACCTTCTTGTTGTTGGTAATGAATTTGTGTAAGCGGAGTTTACCGGTGTTGCAGAGGTCTCTTGCCTCTCTAACAAGCTCGATAGCTTCCTCTTCACTGTCCAAACTTGTTAATCCATCGTCAACATAAAAGTTGCGCTGTATAAATCTCACTGTAGCTTCACTAAACTTGCCTTCTCCTTCTGCAGCCAGGTGTTTGAGCCCACAGTTTGCGCATCCAGGTGACGATGCAGCACCAAACAAGTGCACCTTCATGCGGAACACTGACGGTGGAGCTTCCATATTGCCTCTTTCCCACCACAGAAATCTGAGGTAGTCTTGGTCTCTTGGTGCAACATGAAATTGATGGAACATCCGCTCTACATCACACATGATGGCTACTTGTCCTTTGCGGAAGCGACACAAGACCCCTACAAGGGTATTTGTAAGGTCTGGCCCGGTGAGTAGATGCTCATTCAGTGATGTATTCTGGAACTTAGCTGAGCAATCAAATACCACGCGAATCTTTCCTGGCTTTTGGGGATGGTAGACCCCATGGTGAGGGATATACCACGTGGTCTGATTGGTTACCTCTGACTCTGGAACCTTTTCAGCATCACCTCTTGCTATGATGTCCTCCATAAAAGCCACATAATCTTTGTGATATTGATTATCTTTCTTAAGCCGTTTTTCCAAACATCTGAGTCTATGTTCTGCACACACTTTGTTGTTTGGCAGACTTGGCCTCTCTTCCTTGAAAGGCAATGGCATTTCGTAATGCCCATTTGGCTTTTGCTTGATTCCTTCTTTCAGCTTCACCAAGAACTTAATATCTTCTTGCGACATTAGAACTTCTTCACTAAACTTCTCAGTAAAATCTGACTCAAAGACCTTGAGTATATCTGACGGAGTGATCATTTCCTTGACTTGAGTTCTATAAACAAAATGGACCTCAGACTTGAGCTCTGTAGAGGACTTGGTAGCTGGCTGAACTTTCTTTATGATGATACGGTGACTCACACCGATTTCATCCTCATGATCATAATCAACTTCAGTGCTGCTGTAGCCGATAATGCTCCAACCCAACACAGACCTTTGTGCATATGGCTGGTTTTCTTTGCCCATGATGACATCTCTGGGAAGTAAAGCTTGTGGACAGTTATACCCGATCAACAATCCTACTTCACAGTCGAGCTCTGGAGACATTTCTTCTGCCAAATGTTCCAAGTGAGGCCATGACTTTGTGGTTATGGTTGTAGGTATATGGGATCTGTTTGCTGGTATGTAATCTCTGGTATAGGTTGTTGGGAGTTTGATTTTAGTGTCAGAGCTGATGCCTCTTACCTGTAGTCCTTGCACCTTTTGGCTATTCACCACTTTTGTTTTTGATGTTATCGTGGACACTTTAAGTTTTACTGGCTCTTTCTTGGCACCCAATGTTACAGCTGCATCCTTCAGTATGAAGGTTGTGTCGCTCTGACTATCAAGTAAAGCATACACTAAAACTTGAGTTGAGTTGAGTACTTTTATTATCCCCTTAGGGAAATTTTGTTGCTTGCGTTTCACATACTCGCATACACATACAACACCAGCAATACACGTCACATAATACGAAAAAAGAGAATGAAAGACAATAATAATAAAATAAACAAAAGCATCACTGAGACCCGCTCAGTATGCAGCTGCATTACCTTTGTTCAACAATTTTACTGCCTGTGGCAGGAAGGAGTTTTTCCCCCTGTTTTTAAAAATCGCTGGCATCCTAAACCTTCGCCCGGAAGGTAATCTCTCAAATTTATCAAACAGAGAGTGTCTACTGTCTGCTGTGATTTCTGTTGCTTTACTGAGGCATCTGTTAAGATAAATTTGTTCCAACCCTCTCAAAGAGATACCAATTAGTTTGCTTGCTTTACTTAAAACTTTCCTAATTGAACTCTTTTGTTTCACTGTGGCATTTCCAAACCAGCAAGTGGTACAGAATGTAAAAACACTTTCAATAAAAGAATTATAAAAAAGTCTGAGGACTGAGACATTTATATTAAATGACAACATCTTTCTAAGGAAATAGAGTCTTTGCTGTCCTTTTTTGTTCACAGCCTCTGTCCATTTATCCCACCTCAGTTTATGATCAAAGATGACCCCAAGATATTTATACTCTTCAACACTTTGTATTGGCTCTCCTTTGATAGTAGTTACACTCACTGAAGACTCCTTCCTAAAATCAATGCACATCTCCTTTGTTTTTAAAATATTTAACTTGAGGTTTGACATGTCACACCAAGAAATAAATTCATTTAAAACAGGTCCGTGACTGTCCTCGTCCCCCTTTAGGAGACTGACTAGTGCAGTATCATCTGCAAATTTGATAAAAAATCTGCCTGAGTGTGCACTTATACAGTGATTTGTATACAATATGAACAATAGGGGTGAGAGGACACAGCCTTGTGGGGATCCGACATTAGTAATTTGTTTCTCCGACATTGATCCACCCACACTCACTCTCTGTACTCTATTCCTTAAAAAATCCCGCAACCACATAATCAGTCCCCCATCCAGGTTAAACTCTGTGGTTAATCTTTCGACCAACACAGTTGGCAATATTGTGTTGAAAGCCGATGAAAAATCCGCAAATAGGATTCTCACGTGGTTTTTGGAATCTTCAAGGTGTGAATATACAATATGCAACAATGTTAAAATTGCATCATCTACTCCCCTATTTGACTGATAGGCAAATTGTAAAGGGTCCAATAGATGCTGAGTTTTTGACACTACATACCTTTTAACAAGCCTTTCAAAGCTTTTAAACACCAAAGAGGTCAGTGCAATTGGTCGATAATCACTGAGCTCTAGTGGTTTATTGATTTTAGGCAAGGGTATAATTAGTGAAGTTTTCCAAATAGTTGGTACTATGCATCGATCTAAAGATCTTTGGAATAGGGAAGTAAAAAACCGTGGATAATTGCTCAGCACAGTTTTTTAATACTCGTCCACAGATGCTGTCAGGCCCAGGACTCTTATGAATATTGCAACTATGAAACATTTTCTTTACATCCGCCTCTTTGATGATAAAGTTATTAGTTGATGTAAATAAAGTTTCCTCATCCCTGTTAATATTCTCACTATTTCCTTCAAAACGTGAAAAAAAAAATATTTAACTTATTTGCTAACTCCAGATCCCTACTTTTGCTATCTGTGATCGTTATATTTGTATTATATGTTCCTTGTCCTTTATGTGGTACACTAATCATCGTCCTGACACCTTGCCATGCCTGTTTTGAATTACCTTGTGACATTTTAGCCTCAATTTTTTGTTTATATAGGGCCTTATCTACCTTAATTTGTCTTTTAATTTCCCTTTGAATATCCCTTTTAACTAAAACATCATTATTATAATAATTATATGCTACCTTCTTCTTATTTAACAGTTGTTTAAGTTTCTTTGATACCCACGGTTTATTATTTGGAAATACTTTATACGTTTTCGTGGGTAAAACTGACTCCACACAAAAATTTATGTAATCAGATACCACATCTGTGTGAATGTCCAGATCAGGGGATTCAAATATGTCCCACATAGTGCAATCGAAACATCCTTGAAGGCACATAATACTCTCTTCATCCCAAATTTTTACAGTCTTAATCTGAGGCTTTTCTCTTCCAAGGAGCCTTTGATACTTTGGTCGAAGATTAACAACGGCATGGTCGGATTTGCCCAAGGGAGGTAGCGTCGAGGCAGAAAAGGCATCTTTGACGTTGCCATAACATTTGTCCAGTGTCTTATTTTTCCTGATGCAACAGTTCACATACTGATAATAAGTTCTCAGACAGTTTTTTAAGGAGCAATTATTAAAATCTCCTAAGATAAATTTGGGAGCATCAGGAGACAGAGTATCGAGTCTTTGTGAAAGTTGATATAACACATCAGAGACTTTTGCTGAGTTTGCCAGCGGATGTATGTAAACAACAGTAAAAAAACAGCTGTGGGAACTCCCGAGGGAGATAGAATGGTCTGAGTGATACACTCAGTAGTTCGATATCAGGAGTACAGAGAGATTCTCTTACCACCACTTGTCTGCACCAGTTGTCCCTAACGAGAAAGCAAACTCCTCCGCCGCGTGACTTAGCTGTGATATCCGGATCGCGATCCGTTCGATACACCGTGAAGCCAGTTGGTTCAACCTCTCTTGACGGGGTACTCTCATTCAGCCACGTTTCTGTGATTGCTAACACACAAGCATTTCTATATTCATTTAGGTACTATGGAATGATTTTCCGGACATTTTTCAAAAGGAATTGCAAATTGTATTTGCAATTGCGTTTTCAAATTGTGGACGCATAAAATGTGACATAATCCAAACGCAAATGCAAATCGCGCATTACGGTTTGCATTTTCGTTTAAGCGAACGCACAGTGACTGCCAAATTTAAAATGGAAATGCAAAGTCCGTTTGCAACTGTGTTTCCCATATCTTATGAGTCTTGACCCTGTCATATTTAAATAGCAATTTCAATTACCACGTCTGCTTTTTCACTTTCTCAGCGTCGCGTATGTAGCCAGCCAAAACTCAAATGAAATCGCAATTCCCTTAGTATTTCCATTTCCGATGCCTTACACGGAAACCTGTCAATCAGCGTCAAGGGTGGGATTATGCTATGGGGCGTGTTTGTGTTGGGACGTGACGTCACTCACAGTCGACGGTTAAGAGGTGATGCCCTGAACAGATAGACGCCGATTTATTTTAAACAATGGAGGTAGTTGGTGAAATTGTGGAGGACCTTATGATGCTCGCGCAGCAAGTTGATGACAGTACATCCTCTACAGATGTCCTCTTACTCAGAAGCCATTTCATTTTGGATAAGTTAAATGTTTTCGTGGCCTTGACCAACAGCAACATCAGTAATGTTGTCTTCGCCAACCTCAGTGAAGTAGGCTTTTTGTGAAGGACAGGACAACTAAAGAACCTGGACATCCTTTACTGGACATACCACAAGAGATGAGTGTCGGTGCTAGGTCTCACCCCTTCAAATAAGTGTTCTCAATTTGCGAAATTCAATAAAAAATGCTGTCTGTTGCAGTTAAACCTGTGTGTGTGTGTGTGTGTGTGTGTGTGTGTGTGTGTGTGTCACAAGCGGATTTTGATTGTAGGTGGGCCTCCAGAAAACTGGATGGACCAGTTAAAATAAGCCAAAAAAAAAAAAAAAACGGGCTCCCCTTCATCTACGTTTCAGTGCTTTTCTGCGGCTCTGAGGACAGCGACTAACTAGCCTACCTGAATTTAATGCGTAGTTAGCATAGGTTTAAAAAACAAACCGGATTTGTTTGCTGCTTTTTTAATACAATTACAATTTAATTTAATTTATTGTTTAATAAAATTATAGGCTTATTATTTTTTTAGTTTATTAACAGCAACAACAGCTGTAAAGATGAAGTTGACGATCGTCATCTCCGTATAGTGAACGCGCCTATAGAGAGAAATGCACATCATGGATTACATAATCAGAGAGTAGCCTTTTTCTTTTCGTTTTAAATTGTTAAAAAGACATTTTGGGCTTTCTTAAGATATATTTCATGTCTGTGAGGCATACTTGAGTTTCGTTAAGTTAGGATGAGATGCGCTCCTGTTCACGAGCAATGCAATGACCGCGCGCGCGCCACCATGATTTTATTGTCTGCTATATTTCCTTTTTAATTTATTAAATCCAGGCAATAAAAAAATTATTGGTTGATAAAAAAATTATTAAAATTAAGATACAATTTATACAAAACGAAATTCACTTAAAAAGGCTTTCTACAAAACAAAAAGTGGTCAAAATCATGTCTGACCCACATCTCTCGATATATTGCGCATCCTATCTTACTCGTGCGGTTCACTTTTCATAATCAACATAGATGAAAAAATAACATTATAATATTTTAACAAATATGAAACTAAATGAGCTTATTTAATGGCTACAACACGTATAGTATACAGACTCTCTATTTGTACAAATTGCTGCACATTCATTTTATTCTGAATTTTGCACGCATAAGTTGAAAGGCATTTTGCATGCATAGTAAAACATATCTGCAACATTTATCAAGTTCACTGTTAATTATCTGTTATTAATTATTATCTTAATGAATAATGTAACAAGGACGAAGCATGTAAACTGCGTTGTTTAGAATGGAATGGATCGCAAATAGATCCGAATGAAGAAACGTACAAAACCATAGTAGAAATGGATGGACCCGGGCCTAAAATGTAGCGCCGCGGCTGGTGTGTGTGTGTGTGTGTGTGTGTGTGTGTGTGTGTGTGTGTGTGTGTGAGAGAGAGAGAGAGAGAGAGAGAGAGAGAGAGAGAGAGAGAGAGAGAGAGAGAGAGAGAGAGAATGTTTGTTCCATTTTACATTTATGGTGTAGTCAATTTGTTTAGATTTATGTGGGATTTAATCATTTTAAATTAATCTCAACTGTGAAATGGACAAAAACAAAATTATACATAGGCTACTTTCAGACCAATTAAATCAAACCCAGGTTTTTTTGTGTGTTTAGACAAATAATGTAACAAAAGTCACAAAATTCCATGACACTGAGATAAGGGAGATATGTTTTTTTGAATGGGGGGGGGGGGGGAATATCAAATGAGATCCAGAACCCAAAGACAACATGAGGGTTTAAGAAATATTCATTTTAAACTAAACCAAAACCAAATCTTTATCTCAGTGTCATGGAATTTTGTGACTTTTGTTACATTACCTACATCTGTAGAGGATGTACTGTCATCAACTTGCTGCGCGAGCGTCATAAGGTCCTCCACAATTTCACCAACTACCTCCATTGTTTAAAATAAATCGGCGTCTATCTGTTCAGGGCATCACCTCTTAACCGTCGACTGTGAGTGACGTCACGTCCCAACACAAACACGCCCCATAGCATAATCCCACCCTTGACGCTGATTGACAGGTTTCGTGTAAGGCATCGGAAATGGAAATACTAAGGGAATTGCGATTTCATTTGAGTTTTGGCTGGCTACGTACGCGACGCTGAGAAAGTGAAAAAGCAGACGTGGTAATTGAAATTGCTATTTAAATATGACAGGGTCAAGACTCGTAAGATATGGGAAACACAGTTGCAAACGGACTTTGCATTTCCATTTTAAATTTGGCAGTCACTGTGCGTTCGCTTAAACGAAAATGCAAACGGTAATGCGCGATTTGCATTTGCGTTTGGATTATGTCACATTTTATGCGTCCACAATTTGAAAACGCAATTGCAAATACAATTTGCAATTCCTTTTGAAAAATGTCCGGAATATCATTCCATAAGGTACAGTAGATTTGCTGTTAGTTCATCCATTTTACCCCTAAGGGACTGGGCATTCATTAGTAAGGTTGTGGGCAGGGGTAATTTACTTCCCATTCTTTTTAGTCTCTGGCGGATCCCACCTCTCTTTCCTCGTCTCCGGTTTCTTTTTGTTTGAGTAGTCTTATCTTGTGGAGGTTGTAAATAACTTGGTATGCGATGATAAGATGATGTCTCCGCAAATTTACTATACTGTAGTAAGAATTCACGGCTATACCGAACAACCCCGCCAGCGGCGTTTTCGGCACTTAGTGCACAAATTAAATTAATACTTAGAATCCAGATGACAATTCCCACAATCCATCCATGAAACTCCATTGTTGCGAATTGTGCACCACGCAGCAGCAGCCAAAAAAATAATAATAAAAATAAAATAAACAACGGCAGTCAGTCACTCAACAAACAAACAACTCAGACAGCGCACGTGAAACACAGCAGGTCGCCACAGAGCAGCGCCCGGAAGTTCCTTCACCGGACCTTCCTTGTCTGGTTCCGTTGTCGTGGAGACATAGACTGGAACAATAGATGAAGTATGCGTACTGCTCTTCTCTTGAACAACTCGGTTAGAGGTAGCTTGCTGTATTTCAACTGATTCAGACTGTTGGTTCTTGTCTCCTTTGTTTTCTTTTGATCTTTCTTGTTTTATTCTTACTCCTTGCTCTTGGTCTTTCTTCCCACGATCTTGATGTAGGCATGTAGGGTGGCGTTTTCCACACAAGTCACACACACTCCTGGATGTGCAAGCTCTGGAGTTATGGCCGATCCTAAGGCAGCCAAAACACAATTTCTCCAGTTGGACAAACTTAACTCTTTCTTCAACTGGTTTTTCCCTAATCTTGAGACATTTATGGAGAGTATGGCCTTTTTTCTTGCAAAACAAGCATGTGATGTTTGTCTTCTCAATTGTGTTAGTAGTGAAAGTCTTTGCACTAAAGTTTTGATTCCGTTGATACTTAGACTGTTCTCGTTCTGTTGGCTTTGATCTTTCTTGGTCAGTTGACTTCACTGCATATAATGATGTGATGGGGTTGCATGCAATTCGAGCCTCCATGTTGAGAAATCTCACAAAGTATCTGAAGTCAGGGAACATTTTGTGTCCATCTTGATAAATTGTGGCTTCTCTGTTCCAGCGTGAGCTCAACCAATCCGGGAGCTTGCCAGTAATCCTTTGGTTTTCCACACAGTCGTTGAGTGTTTGTAGACCTTGAACATATGGCATAGCTGATTCCACACTGCTCAGGAAATCAACAAACTCACGAAGATTTTCGCTGTCCTTGGGGCCAATTTTATGCCATGTATGTATCTTGTCACGGTATGACTTGGCAACTATGAATGGATTACCAAATCTGTCTTCAAGTATGTCCCAGGCAGCACGATAAGCTGTTTCTGTTCCTACAAGGAAATGGCCTTCTATAGCTCTCTTGGCTGAGCCACCAACGTACTTACGTAAAAAGAAGAGCTTTTCTTGAGCTAGCAGGTTCTTGCGATCAATCAGAGTAAAGAAGGAAAGCTTCCAATCATTGTACTTGAGAGGATCTCCTTTAAAAACTTCAGGTTCTGGGATTGGAACTCGATTAGCTGTGATTGCTTCAGCAAGAGTTCTCACAAGGTCATTGGAAGCTTCATGAGAGGTTAAAAAGGCTTGAGTAGCTGGAGCTTGAGTGGTTGGGAGTTGTTGCATGAGTGGAAGTGCAGTTGGGGTGATGACTTGACTTACAGGGACTTGAGAAAATGTGGCTGGCTGTGGAACAGAACATGAGGTGTAAATGGATGGATATGGAAGAGGGTTTTTAGTAGCTGTAACCTCATGTGGGCGATGGACTTGATTGGGCTTGGCTTGTTGCGCAGGAAGAGCTTGAGAGACTGGTGCTTGATAGGAGGGAAAAAATGGATCCATTAAAGGGTTAAGTGCAAAAGGTGGATCGACAGATTCTGAATAAACCTGCAGTCTTGCTTGAGCTGCAACATGCCCTTTAAGTTCTTCTAGCCTTTCTACTTCTCTTCTTTTCCCTTCCAACTTCATTTTTCTATCAGCACTTTCTACTATGAACTGAGCTCTTTTTTTAGCATTCTCTGCTTCAATTTCCCTTTCTTTAGCTTCTCTTTTAGCCTTCAAGATTTGATCTTCCACCTCAAGTCTTTGAATTTCTTCCTTCTGCTGATGTTGTGCATTTGTTATCTTTATCACCTCTTGCGTAGCCGCAACTTCAGCTGCCGCTTGTTTTGCATTAAAGGACAGGATGGAAGAATGTCTGGATACTTTAGAAGACGCTTTTGACTTAGCGGTGTGAGCTGAGGAAACACTAGAAACTGTGCTGTCAAACACTGACTTAGCATCAGGCCAAGATATGATTTCTGAATCATCACCACTGCGGAAACGTTGAACATTTGTATTTGCAATCCTAGTGAATGCCTGGCATGTGTCATTCATTCTCCGAATGTCAGGTTCAGGACTAGAAGTGGCTCTTATTTTAAGGTAAGTATTGTCCACGTCAACTTGAATGGTGTTGATTGCATTTACAATCTCATCAATCAGATCATCAGCATCATTATTCTTAATGGACCGTTTTAAGCCATTGATGTGATACTTCCATCTTCTGTACATCCTTACAAAACTCACATTTAGATCCTTCAATTTGTCATCTAACAGAGCTTTTCCCTTTTCAGTGAGCTTTTGTGTGCGTCCAGATTTCCTAATTGCAGGAGGCAGTTGAGTATCATTCGCACCAACCTGAGATTGTGTGTCCTGCGCTGTGTCTTCAACTTGCCCATCAGCGTCAGCTTGCTGTGATAGGGTAGTCTGCTCTGTGTCACTATCTTCTTGAAGGTCTCCAAGAGTGACCTCTTCAGTTGGAAAAGCGCTTTCCTTTGAGTGTGACATATTAAATGTACAGAGTCTTAAATGTGATGATATTTGAATGAAATGTATTCAGTTCTCTAATGTGTGCAAATATGAAATAAAATGTAAAAATAAATCTCTTTGATTACCTTAGCTTAACCTTTGAATAATGCACAATAAACACTACAGTATCATAAGAAACACACTTCAATAAATGAGCAATAAAAAGGCAATTAAAGTGAGGAAAAAATAAATAATTTGTCACAGTCTAAATATGAAAAACTCACTTGCAAGACCAATACTTAGATATAAACTTAAAACATCTTATATTCAACTGGAAGAATGGTTAATTTACTTGTCTACTTAGTTTCTTTGATTCTTACTAGATAATCAACTGCAGGAAGAAATAATGTCCACTGTTGCTTTAAAGAAAAAATAAAAACACAAATCAAACGTTCGTGTGCTATAATGGCAGTACTTGCGCTACTTTCAAAACACTCTTTTTGACGTGCTTGCTTGTTTAGCCTTGTCCACTTGCCCTTTGGATTCACACAAACAATTCACAAGGTGGCGTCTCCTTTACCGCACGTGGCCTGCTCGTCCATCTTCGTCCGCTCGGAGTCTTCACCGACGCAGAAGTGTTCTACTATGCCGCCCATTGATCGAATGCGAGACTCCAGTTCCGTTAACAGATGTTTATTACACCGTAGAACTAAAAGTTCAGGTAAACAAAATAGACAACATTATATATTGCAATCGTTATATAAATAACAAAGAATACAAAGTAGTACTGACCACTTTAGCCTGCTTATCAACCAACGGCAGAGTACTTTTCCAGAAGCAATCTTCAGTCAAAATTGTATTCTTCAGCTTATACACAGTTGAAGTAAACACCACGAATCATGGATTATAAAGAATAAAAAAAAAATGAAACTAGACAGGTGTCACTGCTACATGTGCGCTTGGTCTCTGCGCTTTGCTTACGGAGCTTACCGAAGCTACTTCCGGTTTTCGGCATGTCAAAATAAAAGTACGTGCGCATTTCAAAATAAATTCAAAAAAGCAGCTGCATTTACATAGATAGATAGATAGATAGATAGATAGATAGATAGATAGATAGATAGATAGATAGATAGATAGATAGATAGATAGATAGATAGATAGATAGATAGATTAGTTAAAAAGAAAGAAAAAAGATAGATTAGTGAAAAAGATAGATAGATTAGTTAGAAAGAAAATTAGATTAGTCAGAATGATAGATTAGTTAAAAAGAAAGAAAGAAAGATTAGTTAGAAAGAAACATAGATAGATTAGTTAGAAAGAAAAAGAAAAAAGAAATTAGTTAGTAAGAATGAAAGAAAAATAGAAAAAGATAAAAGGAAGAAAGAAAGAAAGATGGTAAGAGAAAGAAAGAAAGAAAGAAAGAAAGAAAGAAAGAAAGAAAGAAAGAAAGAAAGAAAGAAAGAAAGAAAAGAAAGATTGTAAGAAAGAAAGATGGTTAGAAAGAAAGAAAGAAAGATGGTAAGAAAGAAGGAAAGAAAGACAGAAAGAAAGACAGAAAGAAAGAAAGAAAGAAAGAAAGAAAGAAAGAAAGAAAGAAAGAAAGAAAGAAGGAAAGAAAGATGGTAAGAAAGAAAGAAAGAAAGAAAGAAAGAAAGAAAGAAAGATGGTAAGAGAAAGAAAGAAAGATGGTAAGAGAAAGAAAGAAAGAAAGAAAGAAAGAAAGAAAGAAAGAAAGAAAGAAAGAAAGAAAGAAAGAGAAGGAAAGAAAGAAAGAACGAAAGAAAGATGGTAAGAAAGAAGGAAAGAAAGACAGAAAAAAAGAAAGAAGGTTAGAAAGAAGGAAAGAAAGATGGTAAGAAAGAAAGAAAGAAAGAAAGAAAGAAAGAAAGAAAGAAAGAAAGAAAGAAAGAAAGAAAGAAAGAAATAAGGAAGGAAAGAAGGAAAGAAAGATGGTAAGAAAGAAAGAAAGAAAGAAAGAAAGATGGTAAGAGAAAGAAAGAAAGAAGGTTAGAAAGAAGGAAAGAAAGATGGTAAGAAAGAAAGAAAGAAAGAAAGAAAGAAAGAAAGAAAGAAAGAAAGAAAGAAAGAAATAAGGAAGGAAAGAAGGAAAGAAAGAAAGAAAGATGGTAAGAGAAAGAGAGAAAGAAAGAAAGAAAGAAAGAAAGAAAGAAAGAAAGACAGACAGAAAAAGATAAAAGGAAGAAAGAAAGAAAGATGGTAAGAGAAAGAGAGTTTTGAGTTTTTAACAACAACTTTTATTTCTTAGAGCTTCACACTGCAATTGTTACATTCTAATCACATTCTCACATATTATTAGAGGTCGACCGATATGGTTTTTTTCAGGCCGATGCCGATGCCGATCTTTTGAAATCCGGGTTGGCCGATGGCCGATAAATGCTGCCGATTTATTTTGGCCGATTATGCGCTTGTTTTTAACCTCTATTTGAAAGATAAAATGTAATACAAATAATCTACAAAAAGACCTTGAGATATGTTTGGTAATTGTACCTGAATGAATTGAAAATTAATTTGCTACATTTAAGATTAATATATTTGTTTTCCTTAACATTTTAATTAACAGTAACTTAAACACTTTGCGGTTTGAATGATGTCCTGATAAACAAAATGGCAGAGTATGTTTTTATGTTTCCACTGTTCGCCTCAGACACGCGCGCGCGCACACAAATATAAGTAAACACTTTGTGACTTTAAACACACGCGACTTTTCGATTGCGCCCGCGCGCCTCTCTCTCTCTCTCTCTCTCTCTCTCTCTCTCTCACACACACACACACATACACCAGCATTGCAATCTTTACATCGCAGCCTGAGCTAAGGCGGGGCTACAGATTTAGGTGTCCCTAAAGAACCCGCATCTAACAGTAGTTCCGCATTACTTTGCACGCGAGTTTTATTTATTTTTATAGCGTGTATTCTCCGTGGAAATGTATACACCGAACTGTGACGCCGGTACCGATTCGGTTCAATACGAATAACTTACATGTACCGTTCCACCCCTAATCTACAGTGAAATACAGTCACACATTACACTGTTTGGCCAGCATTTTAACCGTGTTTAATCCAGCTACTAGCTAACGGTATGCTAAAGTTAACTTCTGACTAGCGTCACGTGCAGCGAAGCGATGTTTCTGTTATTCTAACGTCCGTTTTCAAAGCATCCAAGAGAAGCACAGACATAACAGTAGCACTGAAATGAAGCACAGAAATCGTACTCGGTTACTAACGTAACCTCGGTTCTCTCTAGAGAGAGGAACGAGTACTGCGTAGAATACGCTAGGGGAAAATCCTTTTCCACGAGAATACTGAAGCCAACAAAATTATCCTTAATTTTGCATTAATGTAAAACGCGTTGCGGCAGCATACAGACATAGGCGAGGCAGCTCGCGCGCCTATTGGCTGGTCTGCTGGCAACTGCTTAAGCCTATCGAGCGAGACCTAGAGTGACGTCAGACCCAATGAGGGCGCTTCGCGCCCTCTGCGTCACGTCCCGCCGAAACGGGCGTGGCTTAGGTCTATAAATACCGCTCGCAGGCATTAATTCTCTGGTTTTTCATAGTCGAAGCAACCAGAGCGCGTGCAGGCACGGCAGGATACGCAGTACTCGTTCCTCTCTCTAGAGAGAACCGAGGTTACGTTAGTAACCGAGTACGTTCTCTTACGAGAGATACTCTCGTACTGCGTAGAATACGCTAGGGGAACCTAATGTAAAACGCCGTGCGTGCTGGGATCTGATACCATAGACTCAAGGGCGACAGCCCGGAGTTCATACAGTACATAATCACCCAGGGGACCCACAGGGAGTCCTGGAAGAAAAAAGGGGGGTTAGCCACTATCTTCCTTATAGCAGCATAGAGCAAGGATTGCAGTACTCAATAGCTGCATAACTGGCAACGCCAGCTATGAGATTTTGGCCATACTAGACCGACAGTAGTCTGGCCTGTAGTGCGGGAACCTCTAGGTTGTAAAACCTTATAAATGTAGACGGAGAGGCCCAGCCTGCCGCCATACAAATATCTTGCAAGGCAATCCCACTTGACCATGCCCACGATGAAGCCATGCTTCTCGTGGAGTGCGCTTTGACACCCAGCGGGCACTGCATGCCCTTGGTTGTGTAAGCTAGCGCTATCGCGTCCACTACCCATCTGGATAGGGTCTGTTTCGAAGCGGCTTGTCCCTTAGAACGTCCGCTGAACGAAACAAATAGCTGCTCCGTCTGTCTGAAAACAGACGAGCGAGACACATAAGCTCTTAACGCCCTGACTGGGCAAAGGGAGCTTTCATCCATATTTCCTTCAGTGACCGGCAGGGCAGACAGGGAAATGACCTGTGCTCTGAACGGTGTATTGAGGGATTTAGGAACATAACCGTGCTTAGGTTTGAGTATAACTCTAGAGTCATTCGGCCCAAATTCCATGCACGTCGCGCTTACTGAGAGCGCGTGTAAGTCCCCTATGCGCTTCACTGAAGCGAGAGCCAGAAGAAACGCCGTCTTGAAAGACAGGTGTTTAAGATCAATCTCCTGCAAGGGCTCAAATGGATGACCTTTCATGGCTTCCAGTACCGTAGAAAGGTCCCATATAGGGACTGTGGGAGGTCTGGGAGGATTCAGTCTCTTAGCTCCACGAAGGAAGCGAATAACTAAATCATTCCTTCCAATAGACTGGCCGAGCGTGGTCGAAGAGAACATTGCTATGGCCGCTACATAGACTTTGAGCGTGGAAGGGGACCTGCCCTTATCCAACAGCTCCTGTAGGAAGGAAAGAACCTCCGTCACACCGCAATGCAGGGGTGACACACCACGAGCTGTGAACCAGCTAGAGAACACTGACCATTTTGAGGCATAGAGACGTCGCGTAGACGGAGCTCTGGCCTGTGTGATAGTGTTTAGCACTCCCTGTGGGAGGTCAGCGGGTACCCGTTGATGGCCCACACATGGAGGGACCACAGCTCTGGGTGAGGATGCCAAATCGAGCCGTTGGCTTGAGAGAGGAGATCCCTCCTCAGAGGCACTGGCCACGGGGCGGTGCTTGCTAACTGCATCACGATTGGGAACCAAGGTTGGCTCATCCAAAGTGGGGCTACAAGCAGCACTGAGCATCCTTCTTCCCTGACCCGTTCTATCACCTGAGTCAGGAGGGAGACGGGGGGAAAAGCGTAGAGAGGACGGCGAGGCCACTCGTGGGTCAGCGCGTCCTTGCTCTTCGAGAAAAATTCTGGACAGTGAGCGTTTTCCTGAGACGCGAACAGGTCTACTTCCGCTCTGCCGAATTTCTTCCACAGCAGCTGGACTGTCTGTGGGTGCAAAGACCATTCCCCTGTTGGAACTTGGTTCCTGGACAGTCTGTCTGGTCCTATGTTTAGGAGCCCTGGCACGTGCGCTGCTCTCAGCGAGAGCAGGTTGCTGCGGGCCCATATCAGGAGGCGCTTGGTTAGCCTGTACAGAGTCAGGGACCTGAGGCCGCCCTGGCGATTTATGTAGGACACCACTGAGACGTTGTCTGAACGTATTAGCACGTGGTGTCCCTGTATGAGGGGACAAAAGCGCGTGAGCGCTTTGCTCACTGCCAACATTTCGAGGCAGTTGATATGTAAGAGCTTCTCCCGCTTTGACCATAGGCCAAAAAACGGTCTGCCCTCGAGCAGCGCTCCCCATCCCGAGGTGGATGCGTCCGTGGACACCACCATCACTCTCGAGGAAGTCCCCAGGCTTACACCTGATTGGTACCAGTCTTTTGCCACCCAAGGTTTCAAAGCTGCAATGCATGCTCGATTGACCTTGACGCGAAGCCGACCGGAGGCCCACGCTGAGCGTGGTACTCTCTTTCTGAGCCAGAACTGCAGTGGGCGCATGCGCAGAAGGCCCAACTGGAGAACTGAAGATGCTGAGGCCATCAGGCCGAGCATCCTTTGAAAAGCTCTGAGAGGGACTATCGCGCCGCAGCGGAACGCGCCGGCTGCGCGACGAATGTCTAGTGTGCGCTGAGATGACAGGCGTGCTGTCATTAGCAGCGAGTTCAGCTCTATTCCCAGAAAAGATATAATCTGTCTGGGGAAAAGTGAGCTCTTCTCCCAATTCACTGTGAGACCGAGATTCTCGAGGTGATCGAGTAAAATGGTCCTGTGCTCTACGAGCTCTGAGCGAGATTGGGCTAGAATCAGCCAGTCGTCCAGATAGTTCAGCACTCGTATGCCCCGTAATCTGAGGGGTGCGAGCGCTGCATCCATGCACTTCGTAAATGTACGGGGTGCCAGGGACAAGCCGAAAGGCAGGACTGTGTACTGATATGCCTGGCCCTCGAAGGCGAATCTCAAAAATCGCCTGTGACGTGACGCTATCTGTATTTGAAAATACGCGTCTTTTAGATCTATTGACACAAACCAGTCCCCCTGGCGGACGTGCGCGAGGATTTTTCTGGTTGTGAGCATCCTGAACTGGCGCTTCATAAGCGCTCTGTTCAACTGCCGCAGATCTAGTATGGGTCTTTCTTGGGCACCAGGAAGTATCTGCTGTACAACCCCCCTTCGCTTTGAGCTTGAGATAGGGGTTCTATAGCCCCTTTGCTCAACAGTTTCAAAATCTCGGTTCGAAGTAGATGGGCTACTTTCGATTCTACCGTGGTCTCGACGCGCGCCGTGAAGCGGCGGGGGCGTCGGCGAAACTGCAGCGAATAGCCTCCTTTTATGACGTTCAGCACCCATCTCGAAACCCCGGGAAGCTTTTCCCACGCAGGTGCGCGAGTAGCTAGGGGCCGGATGCGAAGCGCGCTCTGATCGGCTCGCGATGCAGCGGCTTTTGTGTGCTGTGACATAAGCGTCGCGCTCATGACGTCTGAGGCAGGGGGCGCGCTGATAACAGCGGGCAGAATGCCCGCGCTCGACTCCTCCGCAGTGTTTAGCTGAGAGGAGGAGGGCTGGGCTAGTTTCATGTCTGTGTGTGGGCGTGGGCGCGGAGCGGCGGGCACGTACACCACCTTTGCAGCATTGCCCGCGTGAGCAGAGCATATGCATACGGGTCCTGTATTCACAGGGACCGTGAGACATGTGGGAAGTAGCGTTAGTGGTCACTGGGTAGTGGGCACTTTTGCTACATTTGAAGCGCAATCGATCTGAGTCGATTTTATGTGCGCGCGCCCTGTGTGAAGGGCTGTGCTTGTGTGTAGGAATGGGCGCTGAGTAGCGGGCATTTTTTCTACACATGAAACACCGTCGGCCGTGGCCGGGACACCAGAAAATACACTCTTTAAGGGATTTATCTGGGTAGCCGTAAAAACGGCTTTTGTGTGCAGGCAAGCGGGTAATGGAACCGGCTTGTTGGCTGCTAAATACGCTGGACCAGTCACATTTCCTGGAACTGGACGAGCGGCAAGCTTTGGTGGAAGTCCGGCCGCAGCGGGACTTGGACACCGTCGCTTTCCTAGGCGTGCTAGGATGATTTCGGGGCCTCTGGCTTCAACACAACCTTCTGCCGCGGGCCACGCGGGGCGGGGCGGCGGCCGGATGAGCGAGAGCGCGGTCTCGAGCTCTGGGCTTGGCGGTGTTGAGAAAAGGAGGCGGCGGGCGGAGGCTTAGGCTGTGAGCTCTGAGCAGACGGTTTCGCACGGCCTGCTGCAGAACTGGAGCGCTTCGGGAGGAAGTGCTTCATGGCCTGGGTCGCTTTCTGCACCTCAGCGAACCTATCGGCGAAATCTTTGACCGAGGTTCCGAAGAGGCCGGCAGGGGAAAGCGGCGCGTCGAGGAACGCGGTGCGCTCCGACTCAGACATGTCAGAGAGCGTAAGCCACAGATGTCTCTCAGACACGGTGAGCGAGGCCATGCTCCGTCCGATGGCCTGTGCTGCTGACTTGGTGGCGCGAAGAGCGAGGTCTGTAGCGCTCCTCAAGTCCGGCACACAGATTGCGTCAGGTCCTTTCTCGTCCATCTGGCGGAGGAGATCGGCCTGGTATATCTGAAGCGTGGCCATGGTGTGCAACGCTGACGCGGCCTGCCCGGCGGCGGAGAAAGCGCGGCGGAGCAGAGTCGACGTCGTGCGGCAGGCTTTTGAGGGCAGCGCCATCTTAGCACGCCGTCCAGCGGAGGGCGGGCATAAGTGCGCTGCGATAGCCTCTTCAACCGGCGGCAGGGAGTGGTAGCCTCTGTTCTTTGCGTCATCGACAGCGGAGAACGCCAAAGAGACAGAGGACCGAGTCCTGGTTGAAAAAGGGGAGTTCCAAGATTTAGCGACTTCTTCATGAAGCTCAGGAAGAAAGGGCGCTGGCTTGGATGCAGGTGAAACGCGCTCCCCAGGCAGGAAGAAGCCGTCCAGCCGGTTATGAGCAGGCTGCTCAGGCGTGGTCCACTCGAGGCCGAGGCTCGCCGTGGCCTGAGTGAGCACGCGCATGAGCTCCGCCTCAATGCTCGCTCTCTTTCCCGTAGAAGCACGGGCAGGAGGGGTGGGGTCCTCAGAGCCCGCCCAATCCTCACTGCCTGATGCTATGAGAGAGCAGGAATCCTCCTCTCGAAGCAGCGCATCGATCTCATCAGCGTCATCGACAGAAGCGGCGGCAGACCGCGGCCGCTGTCCGTCCGTGAGCGAAGCTGATGAAACCGGAGAAGCAGGCGGGCGCACCGGCGAGCTTTGACGGCTGGGAGAGGGCTCCGGGATCCGCTGAGCGCGGCGCTTTTTACGGCGCGGCACAACAGCAGGTGTGGGCGCAGTCTCGGTGAACAGTGCCAAGCGAGTCCTCAGAGTCGCTAAAGGCAACAGCTCGCAGTGATGGCAGCCGCCATCAGCGAGCGCGAGAGCTGCGTGTTCTTGACCCAGGCAGGAAGCGCAGATGACATGGCGGTCCCCGTCGCTGAGTGGGGCTCTGCACGAGCCACAAGCAGGCATCTTGAAAAAGACGCAGCTCTTTTAGATAGTGTGAGTCGCGCCGGCGAACACACACACACAGAGTAAGAAAAAGGATATGGGCGCTGGATAGCGCAGCAGGAAGGCGATGAAGGCGGCGCGGCCAGCAGCTTCTCGACTCGTCCCGCTGAGGTGCTCCTTCGACAGCGCGGCTTCTTCTCGGATCCAGCGATGTGAGTTGCTTCGCTGAAGGATGAAAAATCAGAGAATTAATGCCTGCGAGCGGTATTTATAGACCTAAGCCACGCCCGTTTCGGCGGGACGTGACGCAGAGGGCGCGAAGCGCCCTCATTGGGTCTGACGTCACTCTAGGTCTCGCTCGATAGGCTTAAGCAGTTGCCAGCAGACCAGCCAATAGGCGCGCGAGCTGCCTCGCCTATGTCTGTATGCTGCCGCAACGCGTTTTACATTAATGCAAAATTAAGGATAATTTTGTTGGCTTCAGTATTCTCGTGGAAAAGGATTTTCCCCTAGCGTATTCTACGCAGTACGAGAGTATCTCTCGTAAGAGAACCGCGTTGATATTCGGTCCGGTAGATAACGGTCGTTAAGACACCAGTGCCATATTAGCACGGGGTCTGTCTGTAGCTACCCAACCCTTGCAACGACGACGCTAGCAAAGCAAAGCCAGTCCTTCACTAGCCTATAGTTGGTCTCTTTTTTTTATTACTTATTTCTCTGCATTGTGTGACAACCCTCTCAAATATAAGACACACAAACAGAACAAATAAAAGTCTCAGATTCACTGTCTGTAAATTCTTGCTTACTTACTGTGATAATCCATCCTCAACTACGCTATCAATTTCAAAGTAGCCGAACGTCATGTCGCCTATTCATGTTTTTTCTCCAAGTTGGCAGTAACATATCAAAAGTTTTTAATTAAATATAAAGGAGTTTTCTCCAAGAAACTTGGCTTCTTCCTTAAGCACTGGATGAGGTCTGCTCACTCTGCTGGAGAATGACTCTAGGCGCAGCGTGCGCACTACAACAACAACAACACTAGGCTGCCCACAGATGTGCCCGCCTAATAATCGGCTTGATACACTTGGATATTGGCCGATGCCGATTATGTAAAAAATGCAAAAAATCGGCCGATGAATTGGTCGACCTCTACATATTATTCTTTCTTCCGTATCCTAATACTTATTGCAACACCAAATCAAAAAACAACATTCCATCCACAACTGTGCAAATAGCTTCATTATATCCCCACCTTTGCAAAAAACCTTCATAATCATTAACCAGCTTATAAAACTTAAAATCAATCAGAACCCGACTTTTCACCAAATTTTTAAAAACAGTCTCAACTTTCTGCCCCACTAAACCTTCTAGTTTTTTCTTCCTTGAAATATATATAGCTCTTTTAGCTTGTCCAATCAAGAAATTTAGCAATTGACATTTACTCTTTTGTGTCGCTCTATAACATGGACCAAGAATGAAATTCTGAATGGAGAAATTGTCACCAAAATTAAAAAACATTAAAGGTACCGTATGTAGGATTGTGGCCAAAACTGGTACTGCAATCACTTTAAAAATACTGTAGAGCCGTGTATCCCCTCCTCCTCCCCCCTGACTCGAGGTTGCCAGATAAGCTGCAGGATTCAGCAGAAACGTATGCTGCTTCAATGAGCTTCCAATGGCAAGTGACGACGAGACGTACACAGTAAGTTTTTTTTTTTCTGTTAATTGTGTTTATGCTTTATGAGAGATAACAAATTTTTAAAAATTTACTAATTGTTGAGGTGCTGGGGCCATAATAGCTGAAGAGATAAGCGTTTTTGATTTGATATTTAATTTGATTTGATTTCTTTATTTTGAACATATAAATACAATTACAATTCAAAAAAAATCTGAGGAAAAAAAAAGGATAATAGTAAAACAAAACAAAAAACATATAGACTTAAACAACAAAATAATACTTCCTTATTTTTCAAAACGAAAAAAAAAACCCTCGATTTACAAGTGCTAAAGTTTTTGTCATAAGTAGGCTAAAAACAGAATAAACATTTGCCACAGAAATTATAACACGGGACAAATTCAATATCACCAATGGCTATCACAGGGTTGTTTTCAGTCCCATCAGAAAATATTGTTAGAGAAACTAAATTACATTAGCAATGGTCATACAGGTCAACTTGCAGCATGTGTAACTTAGTCCACGATATACGTGAAAAACGAATGACGAATAATTTTTTCTGAGGTAAAGTTAGGCTTGTCTCAATTACGTTTCAAATTGCCATAATGGGCGTGCTAATGTTTTCATCAGCGTCTCAGCATAATGAGAAACGGGCTCCTATAATGCATTGCAAATGCATACGTCCATGTGAGCTAACGTTACGTTGCTTGAACATGCATAACTTTGTTCGACTGTCATGATGAATATATGAAATGTCCATTGACATCCAGTACAAGTTAGCCAAGCATAGATGAATCTTACCTGTCTAGGAGAAAATTAGCAACGTTGGCGTCTGTGTTCAAATTCTTCTCCGTTTTCAGCCGCCTCCATCTTTCAAAAGCATCTCCTATACAAATTCTGGTTTTATTTCGGACTTTGTCACAACGAATTTCTGAATTATAATGAGGTCTTTTTGATTTAGTAACGTTAGACATTTTTATCCGACTAGAGTTAGGGTAGGTTAGGTTAGAGCAAAGCTGGCAACCGGGATCCCGAAACACTACTGACTTCGTGATTGGTCGATAGGTGGAGGGCGGCGCTCAGGCCAAAACACAAAATGACAACATCAACATCAGTTGAGGGGCCTGTACCATGAAGGTAGCTGAACAAACTCGGGGTTACAGGATAAGTTTTGAGTTGACAAAACCAAACCGATGCAATCAGGCTTTATTGGTACCATGATGCAGCTCATCAACTTTCTCTGTCAACTCAGGCTTTGATCCTCAAGCTATGATTACTCCACGCGCGCGTGCACATTAAAGAGTGACGTCGACACTGAACAACCAATCGCGGGTAGAGCGAGAGCGATATATTTTTCCGCGGAGGAGCAAGAGATAATCATTCATAATTACGATGAATTTAAATATGTATTTCAAGCTCGAAACAATACGGTTTCTGCGGCCAAAGCAAGAGAAGACTGTTGGAGAAAGATTGCTTATTGTTAATGTGTAAGTTAAAAAAATACGTTCTATATTTATGTAAAATTATGTATGTATGTGGAGCCTATAGCCTACGTGTAATATAGCCTATAGCCTATTTTTATAATATATAAAAATGTGCATGTACCGGTACTAAGAAAAATTAATATTCATTGATTTTTAGATGCAACCCCAACTCCAAATGTTCTTGGCAGTAGATAAAGACAAAATATAAAAATATAATTCAAAGTGGTGAGTATTTACCACAACCTTTTATTACTTTTGTGAGCATTTTATCACAAACACTTGTTTGCAGAAAACAGAAATAAAGAATTAAATTCAGAAAACCAGAATACACTGGCGGAGGAGTTGGCTCTGAGTAGGCAATAAGGGACGGCTGATTATGGATGGGATTACAGGTGCTGTACAATCTGACCCTGGTGCTGGCTCCTCTAAGCAAGTAACACTGCAATACATTACTACTTTTAAGTTTTAAATATGGCTGACTGTATGTTCTGCAGTAGAGGGAAATACAGTGTCCCTGTTGAAGCCAGCACACACACAGTCTCCCACACAGAGGTCAGTATGCAGCAGACAGAACACCAAACATAACCTGCTTTACAACAGTTATGCTTTACATTGGCCTATTTTTATTTATTAGGGTGGAGGAAATGAAGACACTCTGTCTGTGTGTTCTCAGCTGTTGCTGATGTGAATGCACTGGGCTTTTTATTGTGGCAAACATTTGAATGTGTGGCATAAAAAAGGGACTGGCCCTTACACATCTCTTTTATTGTAGGATTTTTCACAACCTGCCCCAGAAACTGAGGCCTGTACCTCAATTGGCTTCAGACAAAATCAAACAGCTGGATAAAACTGATCTCAGTATGTATATAGTTGTGTATATATTTGTGTATATATTTGTGTATATAGTTGTGTATATAGTTGTGTGTGTGTGTATATATATATGTATATATATATATATATATATATATATATATATATATATTAGAACTTATTTAACCAAGTAACACTTTAGTATGAATATTTATTAATGCAACTTTCTCTTGCTCTCTTTCTCCCTCCCATCCCTCAAAACCAATAAAACAGTGTGAGACATATCTGCAGTTTCAATGTGCTTTTATTAAGTGTAATATTGTATGGTGATTGCATCTACATCTGCACCAGCTGGGTGGTCAAGTGTGATCGGGTCAGTTTCATCGGGGAGAAGCTGGTTTTGTGGTGTTTCTCGCTCCGTTCTACTGGTGGCTATATTGTGCAGAATGGCACATGCAGCTACTATCTGTGATGCCCGCTCTGGTGACTCTTAAGCGCCGAACAGTGTGCCTTTAGGAGGCCAAAGGTCATCTCTATCTTTACTCTGGTTTTACTGAGGGCCACACTGAAGCGGTGCTGTGGCCCTGTCTGAGGGTCATGATAGGGGGTAATTGGGTATGTTTTTCTAGCTCCGTTCAAATTAACAGTGTTTTGTATTGTACCAAATTTAATTTGCTGACACAACACAGAATCATGGAACATTCGTGAGACAAGCACTGGAGCCAGGCCATTTGGCATCCAAACTTGATCATATGTTCATGACCACAAGTCGTCTGCAGATGAAATGTTTAGTAGATCATTGTTATATCTGTTAATGTTACTATTAATTTAAAGATTCATCTCACAGAAAATAATCTCACATATTCACATGATCTCTACCAGAACATTATGGCTGTGATAGGACTTCCTATTAACATAATCTGCCTCATGTTCCCCTAGAGCAGTGGAGATTGGAGCAATAGACTGCATACATGTTGCAATGACTTGGGAATCCTATCATAAGATTAACAGAAGAATAATAAAAAAAAAGATTCAAAATAATTCTTAACATGTATTATATTGTATAGTACACTTGTGAAATTTGCTTAAAAAAAGTGTTCATGTGATGTCACCCTATCAATATATCTTACTGGCAATTTTATAAAAGCCCTCTTTTATGGACATGGTCGATAAATGTCCGGGGAACACTAATGAAACTTTTCATGTACTCCTGCAGAGCGAGGACCACCTTGCGAATGGTTTGACAAACCGTGTTTTCTCCTAGCTTCTGTGCGTCACCCACTGTGCAAGAATGTAGCACTACCACTTGCAAAAAAAAAAAAAAAAAAAACGCAACGCAATACCATTTGCGGTACAGTAAGTGCATGAATTCGACGTGTTAAATTTTTTATGCGCGGCTCAAGAAGTTCGCAAAGATAAGAAATTCCTTCCGCGGAAAACCTGTATCTTTCATACAAGTAGCCTAACTATCAGTTAAGGCAAGGGGATTTTGTCTAGCTAAAAACTCTTTCTCTACGAAGTGCTCGTCAAACAATTTGCGCTGAGATGTCCACCGGATTTGGAAGAAAAGGTGAAGCCATTGCAACAGACACTTGGAATAAGTTACGTCACCTATATGTTTCTTTGCTCTCAACTGATTGGTCAAACTTCAGTCTGAGATCTTGAATCCAGAACATAACCTGCCCCGGAGCAGGTTAGCCGTGCAGCGTAAGATACCATGGCAACGAACACCGATTAAAGCCGAGCTACTTTCATAGTACCTAAAACCCAGGGTTGGCAGAAACTAAGCTGAAACATAGCTGGCTAGCCACCTAATCCAGCTTCATGGTACAGGCCCGAGGGCTGCAAGTCCACTTTTTAACCTGTTAAGCTGCACCAGTGCGTCGGCGCACTGAAGCGTTTTTTTTTATATAAAGTTATAGCTCAAAGTTACTATCAGATTTAATGTTATACTTCGACAAACTATACATCATTAAAAAGATATAAGACTCAAGTTTCAGTATTTGACCACTATTGTATTCTGAGAAACTTATAGCGACAGTTATTTCTTAATTTGTGTCAGGAGTTATGAAATGAAAAAATGAGTCGATACCTTTAATATGAATTATGCGCGACAGCCGCTTTCATTCATAAAAAAACTCCGTGCTGTTGTCATGACAGCGATACACAAAACAACGTCCCTCAGGGCTTTAGCTCAAAAATGTGCAGATTTGGAGAAATATTGATATATTCTCATAGATTCACATCATATTTCTATAGGCAGGAATAATATTTATTGAATTTATACCCAAATGCGTCGATGTAATCATTATGAGCGCTTGCATACACTGATACTGTATTTTCAATTCATACCAATAGCCTGAGGGCGCTATATGCACAATAATAGTCCATATATAGAACACGAAGAAGAGCCATGATCATGTGACATTCCAGGACGTCACTGGTACACACAAAGCTACAGAGTTCGCGCTGTAAAATGCAGATACAGATGTTTTGAAGATAATAAACATGATTGCAATGATATTTGAGTTACCTGTGTTTTCCAAGCCATGCCAGGTATTTTCATAATAATAGATTATATTTATAATGTAATGCTAATCTATATAGACTATCATTGTGCAGAACAGTATACAATAGTATATTTTCTGTCTGATTTTTTTATCTGAAGCCAAATTAGATTACAGAAGATTATTTAAAATACTCCACTTGCGTTTAAAGTAAGTTTGGAGCACAAACATGGTTTTAATCTCATAAATTGTCATGTATTGATGGTGTGCTAAGCTAACATGCTAGCTCCCTAGGTGCACCTGCAACCTAGAAGTTATACTTTTATGTTTTTTTTTAATGCTTACTGAAAGTTTCTTTATTCAAGAATGTTCTTTATTATTTATTTAAAATGTGAGGTGAACTTTGAGAAAAGAATTTAGGGATTGAAACCCAATGAATAGCCTGTGAATAGCCAGTCGTTAGTAACTATAATGCAGACAAAAGAAATGCATATTTAGAGCCATAACCAGGCTGGAGAGGTGTGAATGTGTGCAGGGGGAGACTGAGACTGAATGGGGATCGTTTGCACCACAAAACAATAGAGACAATAAGACTGAATGGATGACTTAAAAGATGACTAAACATCAGCAGCATTTTAGCCTCAAATCAAAATAAAGTCAACTGACATGGTCTTAAAAAACATTTAACTAAATACAGAGTTTTGGACTTATTATCTTCAGATTTTAAACATAAAATGTTTAGACGTGGCTTTAGCTGTAGTGCATTTCTAGATTGCTCCAGGGCCAACTTCAATTTTATTTTCATGAGGATGTTTCATTAAAATTAATTTCTAATAACTTTACAAAACTTTGAAGCTATTTATAACAATTTTTGTCATTATGACAATAATTAATTCTACATTTACAATAAACTGCCAGGTGTCAGCTTTCAAATGAGATCATACTTGTGCTTTTAGTACAAAGGGTTCATGAACTGTATCTGTTTCAGTTTGGGTATGTCATTTCTGGGGATTTTTCAAAAGTGGGGTTGCAGCTTAACAGGTTAAATGACAATATCCTAGCCATACTACTGTTGTCAGTGATATAAGTATTTGAAATGAACATGATTTCTTAATGTCTAGTGACACATCAGGGCAATTTTATGATTAATTGAAATAGATTTCTTACATACAGCTCCTTTAACTTCAGTATACTAAACAAATTCGTTAATCTTAAACATTCTAAAAAGCAGTGAAAAATCGTTTCCCTTATTTTACAGAAAGGACATTCATCAGACACATTAGAATTGATAACACTCACAAATGCATTAACAGCAACTGTGCCGTGCAATATTTTCCATTGAAGATCACCAGTGTGCTTTTCTAATGGTGGTTTATAAAGAATTCTCCATACAGGTTTAACATCATCTTCCAACCCCAGTTTTTCTCTCCACACTGTATCTTTTCGTTCTTTAAGAATTGTTTTGTTTAAGATCTTTACACAGCATTTATATAACACTTTACTTTGAACATCTTGAAAATTCAAATTCTCCAGACCCTCCAAATCCAAAAAAACCCCGCTTAAACCCTTTAAATCAGGAGTAATTAAAATTGTTGGAAAAGGATCTGAAGTAGTATAAACCACTTTTCCATCATAATATTCTTTCAACACCCTTTTTTCTTCTACTGTCAACCTTTGCAATAATAACTCTAACACTTTACCAACTTGTCGTACAGAATGAATTCCCAAATGAGAAACCACAGCTTGAGAATTACATAGCTCAGGACCACCAATGTCCATTAAATGATGTAACTTTAAAGTTTTGGATGAACACAGTATTTGAGATAGTCCTGGTGTGGCTTCACAAGCCACATCCAACCTCGCTCCATGAACAAGAGGTTCCTCAAGCAGCCAGTACAGAGATGTTGTGTTTTGCCTCTGTTTTTTAAAAAGTTGCCAGACATTAAAAAGTCCTTTGTAGAATTGAATCGACGTATTAATCTGTAGTTTGCCAAAGTCTGTTAAAAAGAGTCCTGAGTTCAAATTCAATCCACTCACTTGATTAAGGATTATATCAGCTAGTTTCCTCCAGACCACATTCTCTGGTCCCGTCAAATATCTCTGTAGAAACAACAATCGAAACGTCGCTCTTCTGCTGGCCAGATGTATGAGTCCTTGTCCGCCCTTCTCCGTGGGGAGAAACAGTACGCTCTGGGCAATCCAGTGGAATCCACTCCAGAAAAAGTCTACTATGATGGCTTGTAGTTTTGCCAAAAGCCCAATAGGAGGATCAATACAAGTCAATCGATGCCATAACATTGATGCAACCAAATTGTTAATGACTATAACTCTCCCTCTAAAAGACATCTTCAGCAAAAGCCACTTCCATTTTTCTAACTTCCCTTTTACTTTTTCTAAAATACCTTCCCAATTTTTCTGTAACATAGCATCATTCCCAAGATAAACTCCCAGATACTTAATTCCATCATTTCTCCAGGACAGGCCTCCTGGTAAACTAGGAGGATCACCATCCCATTCACCACACACCAATGCCTCACTTTTAGACCAGTTTACTTTGGCTGAAGAAATAATGCCAAAATCATCAATAATTTTCTTTAACATCAGTATATCCTTTTGATCTTTAACCATAACAATAATATCATCAGCATAAGCTGATAATTTAACTTTTTCACCTGATTGTGGTATCGACCAGCCTTCAATATTATTTCTAATTTTTACCAACAAAGGTTCAATCGCCAATGCATACAGCATTCCTGACAATGCACATCCCTGTCTGATCCCTCTTTTGACTTTAAAAGGTCCACACAAACCTCCATTTATCTTCAGCACTTTATCTCAGTCTTATTGCCAAAACCTTAGATAAAATTTTCAAATCAGTGCACAAAAGTGAAACGGGTCGCCAATTCTTCATATCTTTCAGATCTCCCTTCTTTGGCAGCAGGGTTATGACTGCCCTTCTGCAGCTCAGTGGTAGCAAGCCATCAGCCAGACTCTCACTCAGTACTGCAAGCAAATCATCCCCTATAACTGCCCAAAAAGCCTTATAAAAGTCGATAGGGAGGCCATCCATTCCAGGTGCCTTGCCACATTCCATGCTCTGCAGTGCAATCTGCAATTCTCCTATGGAAATGGGCTTCTGAAGTTCAACATTCACTTCATTCGGCACTTTTGGCAACCCTGTATGAAACCCATTGACTGACTCATCCACTTCTGTGCTCTCACTCCTATACAATTCTGAATAAAAAGACACCGCCCTTTTTCTAATCTCATTGGGCTCTGTTATGTCTGTTCCAGTTGTTGAGTATAGTGAGTGAATGAAACGACTTTGACCATTCTTTTTTTCTAGACCAAAGAAGAACTTAGTCGGGCCATCCATCTGTTCAATGCTCTGAAATCGAGAACGGACCAGTGCGTCCTGTGCTTTAACACCTAACAGTTCATCTAACTTGCTCTTTTTGAATTTGAGAAGTTCACTCTGCCCTTGGTTTCCTGTGGATGCTGTTGAATTCTGCAGTTCCACAATTTCGATCTCCAGGTTTTTCATTGACCGGGAAATGTCCCTGGAAACATTGAGTGTGTACTGCCGGCACAGTTGCTGTATTTCCACTTTACCACAATCCCACCACTGTCGTAAAGATCTATATTCATTCTTTTTCAACCCAAACTGTTTCCAAAAATATGTAAATGTCTCAATAAAAGACTTATCTTGCAACAATAAGACATTAAAGTGCCAATAAGCACTTTTGGGTTTTATATTTGCTATGTAAATATTACATTCAACTAAACAGTGATCAGAAAAACTTACAGATAAAATCACACATTTCTTTGCAACATTAAAATGATGCTTACAACAATAAAGTCTGTCAAGTCTAGCCAAAGTAATTAAATTCTCTCTTGCCTGTGCCCATGTATATTGTCTTTCATTCTTATGCAATATTCTCCAGATATCATAGAGATCGTGTTCGGAAATGAGTTTCAACATTTCATGCTGGGATGCAATATGGGGCTCTTTATGGTTCCTATCTACTTTAGCATCTTCTGTGCAGTTAAAGTCTCCTCCCATAAACATATACTCTTCTTGTTCCAAACTAGAAAGAGCATCATTCATTTTTTTCAAAAAGTAAACCCTCTCAGGACCATAAACAGGAGCATAAACATTTACAAAAACTAAAACAAATTTTTCAAATTTTGCCCTAACTTTCAATAGTTGCCCTTCAACAATGTGTTCAACCTCATATGATAAAGGTTTCATATGTTTTTGAAAAAGAACAGCTACACCACCACTAGTTGAACTTTTATGACTTAAAATAACTTCTCCATCCCATCCCATTTTCCAATCAGTCTCATTTTTTGCATCACTATGGGTTTCTTGAACCAACATCACATCATATTTCTTTTGCTTTATTAATTCAAAAAGCTTTGTTCTCTTCCCACTTTCTCGTACTCCATTTACATTGAGTGTGCCCAATCTTAGCGTGCTCATATATGTATAAATAGAGACCAAAACTGGGCAAAGCAACCAAAAAAACAACACAAGAAAAATAAAGAACTCATTCTGTTTCAAATTCATCGTTAAGTATATTCATTTTAGTCTTTTGCACAAATTTTTTCAATCTGTAAATCTCTTGATCAGTCAAATTATTTGCACCCTTCTCTTTCATTGACATTTTAGCTGAATTAACAAACAATTCTCGGTCCGGGAAATAATCTTCCACTCTCACTCCTTTCATTCCCTTAGTTGTTTGTAAGAATTTTCTTATTTTCTCAATCGTATAATCACTTCTAACGGATCTTTTTTGTGAGGCTGACACAAAATCCAAGATCCTGAAGAATCACTCACACTTTCTGGGGCGGATTGAGACTCATCAACATTGCTCATCTCTGATTCCATCTGAATCTCAGACTCTCCAACGTCTTTTCCAGATATTTCATCTCCAGTTTCTTTCCTAATTCTCTTCCCACAGCCTTTTTTCTTCAATTTCCGTTTAATTGCAGGTGTTTTAAACACACTTTCATCTTCTACCATTTCCATATATTCCTCACCTCCTATTTCAACCACTTTAGGATCAGTTGCCTCAAACTCTTTCCTATTTGCTTTATCATCCTCATTCACAACCTCTTCCAAGTTTTCCTTTTCCTTTTCCTTTTCAACTTCATTAATATTTCTATCTCCCTTTTCTGTGTCAGCACTCGATCCTTCACCAGTTTCTGACTGTCCCTGTTCTTCATTTCTACCCACATCTGTCTGCTCCTCACTCTCATTCTCATTTAGAGGCACTACTGATTCAACCTTCTCAGGACAAGCACGAATTATATGTCCCTCCTGCCCACAGCCAAAGCACTTCATACTTTCTGACATTGCATAGATCAAATAATCATAATTGTCCACCTTAAATTTCATGACTAAGCTTTGCTCCTCATTTTCATTTTTTAGAATCATATATGTCTGTCTTCTGAATGAAACCACATGTTTCAGCTGAGGTAACTTACACCCTAAAGCAACCTTCCTGATTTTAGACACAACTTTCCCATGTCTCATCAATTCTCTTTCAATCATCTCATCTCTGATGAATGGCGGTACATTTGAAAGTGTAATCCTTTTAGCCGGCTGGATTATCTAGAAGATTATCTAGAAAGAAAGAAAGAAAGAAAGAAAGAAAGAAAGAAAGAAAGAAAGAAAGAAAGAAAGAAAGAAAAAGAAAGAGAGATTAGTTAGAGCGAAAGAAGAAAGGAAAAAAAAGATTAGTTAGAAAGAAAGAAAGAAAAGTAAGAAAGAAAGAAAAAAGAAAGATTAGCTAGAAAGAAAGAAGAAAGATTGTCTAGAAAGAAAGAAAGAAAAAAGAAAGATTAGTTAGAAAAGAAAGAAAGAAAGAAAGACAGAAAGAAAGAAAAAAGAAAGATTAGTAAAGAAAGAAAGAAAGAAAGAAAGAAAGAAAGAAAGAAAGAAAGAAAGAAAGATTAGGTAGAAAGAAAGAATGAAAGAAAGAAAAAAGAAAGAAAGATTAGCTAGAAAGAAAGAGAAAGAAAGAAAGAAATATTGTAAGAAAGAAAGAAAGATTAGGTAGAAAGAAAGAATGAAAGAAAGAAAAAAGAAAGAAAGATTAGCTAGAAAGAAAGAAAGAAAGAAAGAAAGAAAGAAAGAAAGAAAGATTGTAAGAAAGAAAGAAAAGAAAGAAAAAAGAAAGAAAGATTAGTTAGAGCGAAAGAAGAAAGAAAAAAAAGATTAGTTAGAAAGAAAGAAAGAAAAGTAAGAAAGAAAGAAAAAAGAAAGATTAGCTAGAAAGAAAAAAGAAAGATTAGTTAGAAAACAAAGAAAGAAAGAAAGACAGAAAGAAAGAAAAAAGAAAGATTAGTTAGAAAAGAAAGAAAGAAAAGTAAAAAAGAAAAAAGAAAGAAAGATTAGTTAGAAAGAAAGAAAGAAAGAAAGAAAGAAAGAAAGAAAGAAAGATTAGTTAGAAAGAAAGAAAGAAAGAAAGAAAGAAAGAAAGAAAGAAAGAAAGAAAGATTAGGTAGAAAGAAAGAAAGAAAAAGATTAGGTAGAAAGAAAGAAAGAAAGAAAGAAAGAAAGAAAGAAAGAAAGAAAGAAAGAAAGAAAGAAAGAAAGAAAGAAAGAAAGAAGAAAGAAAGATTAGGTAGAAAGAAAGCATGAAAGAAAGAAAAAAGAAAGAAAGATTAGCTAGAAAGAAAGAAAGAAAGAAAGAAAGATTGTAAGAAAGAAAGAAAGATTAGGTAGAAAGAAAGAATGAAAGAAAAAAGAAAGAAAGAAAGAAAGAAGAAAGAAAGAAGAAAGAAAGATTAGGTAGAAAGAAAGCATGAAAGAAAGAAAAAA
>NC_138223.1:42858507-42866811 GCF_964197995.2 Scardinius erythrophthalmus
CTGCCAAATTCCCATCAACATCCCTAATATCAGACGACAGTTTAATGCCTGGCAGCTTTTCCAGAATATAAAATAAAAATAAGAAGTGTGCCAGGCATTGCATACAAAGTTCTTCTATGCGCTTCTCTACTCTCATCTCCTGCAGAGATAATTGAATAATAAAACTAAGACTGAAAGTATTGATTTACAAGCATTTTTGCAAATTAAAAATAGAATAGTTCTGGGTAAGTAGGCACATTCCTGCTCACTCGGACTCTAACATCAGATAATGGATATGGTAACACCGAAAAGAAAAGGAGAAAAACGTATTATTATTTCATATACAGTCAAACCAAAATTTATTCAGGCACCTTCAACATTTCTCACATTATCACAGGTTATTCGCTAATCGCTATAGTTTAGAAAATGTTAATAAATTATGACAAGAACTCAGAGTTATCAAATCAGTTGATATTTCACTGGTTTTGTCCATCCCTCCTTCCTTAAACTGTCTCATAAATGAATTAGATTGAATATCTGTCAGCTGTTAAATTTAACTACACAATTAGATAATACCACTTTAGCTCAACCAGTTACCAAGCAATGCTTCATTTTGTTCAGTCTGCGGTGTAAAAAGTTTAAGAATTTTCAATTTAAGAAAAAACACTTAAGCAAACCATGGTCAGGTCAAAGTGTCTGAATAATTTTTGGTCCCAAATTTTTATACATTTTACTGGTAGTCACTGTATGAAGACTTTTTGGGTATAAAATGTCACAGTTTACTTTATTTTGCTATCCTCACTTCCATAAATAAACTACAATGTCCTGCACCCATTAGTAAAAAAATATCAAAAATTAAATCTGGTGTGTGAATAATTTTTGGTTTGACTGTTTAATGAACTATTTTATAATATTAAAGTCAATACATAAACATTGATGAAATAAATGGCAGAAATTTCTAAATGGCTTGTTTTGAAGGACAAAACAAATTTTAGTGCAGAATTGTTATACTATACATGTATATATATAGCAATAAGCTGCAAGATATCATGCATTACAGTAATTTTTATCATGGACAAGGAGTGTTTTTACCCATATAAGAACCCAAGCTCTTATACGCTGTCTTTTTCCTCATTCTATCCCTTCATCTCTCCGCCTGACCTCGCTTATAAAAAATCATATTTCTGCAGCTCCTGCAGGCATCCAGCCCTTCCTGAAGAGGAACACACACCACCGGGGCTCATGGGAACTGTAGGCATATGACACGTCAGTACCTGAGGCTTTTTCATGGATGGACGATGCAGTTTTTCATTTCTCCCACTGTCTGTCTGGTCTCGGCGCAGTGGTCATGCGTGGAAGGGCAGGTAGAGGTCATGAATCGCTGTCAGTTGATGCTGTACTTGACATGCATGAGCAATAGAGGTTTGCCATTGAAGAACAAGGAATTATTTTGTGGCTGAGTGAGTGTGATTTGTTCAACGTTACATGTAGTCGTAGTCTGTGTTGAAGCATGAATTAATCAGTCGAAACGCTGTTTTGAGTGGATGAGTCTTGATTTTAATTTAAGAAATGCCAAGTACCAATTAAAAATAAACCAGTCAAACTTATGACAAGCTAATTAGATTAGTTGAAACAGAATATTTTGTGCCAGCGTCATTTTCTTTTTCTAATTTAAAACACTCAAGTGTGTTTGGAGTAGGATGAATGTGCTTAATTTAATTAAATCCAAATAACAATCCTACAAGTGTCAAAAATACAGCCAAAGCCAAGCAAATCTAAACAACACACTTTCATGGCAATTCGTAACAGTTGTATGTTTCTATACAATTCACATCAAACTAATGCATACTAAATCACAAAGTCGTAAAAAAGTTGGTCCTTCATTAGATTGGGTTGTAAAATACAATGCAAAGACACTTTTTGACCAGCAATTAAGAGAATTAAGAAATTTAAAATAATCATCCAAATTCAAAATGATTCGCTAATGGATAAATCAGACAGATTTGTGAACTAGTTCACTTAAATTCACTTAAAAATTCGAAATCATTATCCCTTGTGATCTTGTTTTCCTCTTCATAAGAGCAATAATTTGTCCAGAAAATAATTTAAAATATGTATTATATAAAATCTTTGTATTTATAATTTATTAAACATTTTTTGCTTTATTTTTGCATTGAAATGTAGAGAATATAATAATAATATTTACTTTTTGTTTATTTACAGTTTCATTTTTACATATTTTTCCCCACAATTCTTTCACAATTTTATTCATTTCTATGACTTTTCCAGGCTTTGATACACATTTTTAAAGTTACCTAATATTCCCAGGTTTCTATTACCGGGGGAACCACTGAAAAAGCACATAACGCATCCAAAATTGGCTTAATGGCAGTTGTGACTCTTTCTAATGGATTTTGAGTCAAACAACAGGCAGATGTTGGACTAGTCTCACACAGAGCGACCGTTTTCTGTAGCACTCCTCAACAATTTCAAGTTGTTGTCTCAGAAGCATTGCTTATAACCTCCAAGAAACTAGATTAAAGGGGACCTATTATGCAAAATTAACTTTTATATGGTGATGTGTGTCCACAGTGTGTGTAAACAAAAAGCCTGTAATGGTAAAAATCCACCCACTCCTTTTTTATAATGCCCTTAAATCATAACAGTTTCTCCAATCGAGCAGATTTCCCCCTTCTCTTTCATAAGCCCGGCCCATGACTGGTGACCATCTGCCCTATTAGCATAGATCCCACCCTGAGTAAGACATTTCTGTTTCCCCGCTGTAGCAGCTGAATTTATACAATGTTTGCGCCAAAAAATGTACCAACGAACATAAGAGTCTCCATAGACTCCCAGCGTCTGAGCCACTGAATTTAATTTAGGAATGAAAAGTGCCTAAGAAAGTCATTAAAGTGTTTGCTCAAATCATTTTACGCCAGAATGCTTCACAAAGGGTCAGTTCAACTCTGGGTTTGCATAAAAGTAGTTTCTGATTTTTTTTTTTTTTAGATTAACATGACGGTACATGCTATTTGATGAGCTAAATCAACGTAACTCCACAACAACTACACACATTTATCCACTAACCATTCAGAAACGTCCAGTTGCATTCTGAAGTTGTAACTTCTTTCTGAGTCTCTCCATTAGTGTCCGACTCCGGACTATTTCTGACATTTTGGCTGCTGGAGATTCTCTAGTTTTGTCGTTGCCAGAGTGTCTGGGGACTCATAAATTTTGGGGCATCTCGCCCGGGGGGCGGGGTTACGTCCTGCGTCACATCTCTAATGCGGGTTCTCGTCGACCAGGGTCAGCGCGCACACAGGCAGGCACAGAACTAGCTAGCGAACCTAGGTCTTAAATCTAATAAGTTATGTTTTTTACAACACGTTTTTTGATGGAAAAGTGATGTTTAATTTCCATAGTCTTTGTTTTGAACGAAAGCGAAATCAGGAATTGCGGTCTTTCAGTTTGTTTATCGTTGCCTAGCTACCAAGGGTTGTACAAGATGTTTTTTTTTTTTTTATTGCATTACAATATAAATCAATACAATGGAAATAACACAAAACAATGAACATGAACATGTGGGGATACAGAGAAAATGAAAGTAAATAATAACAGTAAATAAAATACAATTACAATTTACATAAAACTTGTTCTATAATACAGGATGTTTTCAAAGCTTTTTTATTGGAGGGGATTTTTTGAAGTGAAGACAATAATAACTAAATCATAAGCAAAAATTTTGCAACTAGGTTTGAATTTAAGGTATCTTGCTTTGTGGATGTGGTATTTTCCCATCATACAGAACAAGTTTAATATATCATCTAGCTTTTTATTTTCAGAGACATCAGAGTGAAAAATAACCTTACTGACAGAAATATTACATAACTGATGAAATGCAAGAAATATGGAAGCTGAAATTTGAAGCCAAAATTGTTTAGTATAAGAACATAAGTAAAATAAGTGTAAAATAGATTCTTCCTCCTCTTGGCAAAAAGAGCATAGTGGGGAAATATTACTGTAAAATTTACTTAGATATTTATTACAAGGGTAATAACGGTGAATATTTTTAAAATGGATTTCTTCTATTTTATTATGAAACAAAAATTTGTTTGGCACTGTCCATACCTTATGAAAAGTGATATTTGGGAAAAGCGCTAACCATTTCTGTTGTACAAGATGTGCTGTAGCCTTAATTACAATGGCCAAGTCGCGTTTCATATTAACAGATGAATAGGCTTCGGCTTCGCTCAGTTTATTAAATACATCCAACCTGAAATGTCTCTTACAAACTATGATGGGACAATGAATCAATACACTGACATGGCAATGCTAGACAGATAGTCTACTTTGTTTGCACAGTCCTACCGTGATTTTCAGGTTGGATGTATTTAATAAACTGAGCGAAGCCTATTCATCTGTTAATATGAAACGCGACTTGGCCATTGTAAATAATTAAGGCTACAGCACATCTTGTACAACCCTTGGTAGCTAGGCAACGATAAACAAACTGAAAGACCGCAATTCCTGATTTCGCTTTCGTTCACTAAACAAAGACTATGGAAATTAAACATCACTTTTCCATCAAAAAACGTGTTGTAAAAAAACATAACTTATTAGATTTATGACCTAGGTTCGCTAGCTAGTTCTGTGCCTGCCTGTGTGCGCGCTGACCCTGGTCGACGAGAACCCGCATGAGAGAAGTGACGCAGAACGTAACCCCGCCCCCCGGGCGAGATGCCCCAAAATTTATGAATCCCGAGTGTCTGAAGCACAAGCTCTAAAGGCTCCGCCCTCTTCTGGAAAGAAGCGTCAGTTTATTTGCATTTAAAGGGACACGCACAAAAAGGCGTGTTTCTGCTCACACCCAAATAGGGGCAAATTTGACAAGCTATAATAAATGATCTGTGGGGTATTTTGTGCTGAAACTTCACAGGCACATTCTGGGGACACCAGAGACTTATATTACATATTGTGAAAGTGGCATAATAGTTCCCCTTTAATTTTCAGAACTGTGCTCTTCTGAAGCGTCCAGAAATGAACATCCGAACACAAGAGCCCTATGTTGGGACCATGATATCACAGATCCCATTTTCTTGGGATAAAATCTAACCTCCTAGCAACCTAGAGCACTGCATGGCAACGCCCTGGCAACCACCTTAGAAGTTTTGGATGGACAAGCAGACTCGCATTTTCTTCAGTAAATGTCAAAATGCAGTTTGTTTTTTTGATGTGCTCTGTCATGGTCATAAACAGGGGTGAGCACTTCTTCTCCTCTTCATTACAACGACACTTTGATGTCGGAAGGTTTCGCATCCAAAAGCCTGAGGACTGGTATTATTGCTATTTTTTTCAGCTCACACTTACACCTCGAGGAACCAGAAGGGCCATGGCGCAATTTTGCAGGATGAAATGTTTTTATTGATCTCGGCAGGAGAAACACTCCAAATGGTTTCTTCTGTTCTTTTTATTATTTGTTGCCATGACAGACACATTGAAAAAAGCAAAGAAACCCAGTGAGGGAATACAATTTCCCTCTCGGTACATCAAACAGCGGACGATAGGGCGAAAAGCTTGTGCGAGAGTGTGCATGTCTTTGGGTTGTTCGTCTTTTAGAACATCAAGGCCAGAGCCTGACCGACGGGCCGTATTTTAAACTGGTAAAACATCTGCTATAATTTATGTTGTTGACAGTGGTGTTTCAAAATGAGGAGGCAAAGTTTTTTAATCATTTTTTATGTATATCAAATGTAAATTCACATCCCTGTTACACTTAATGTTGTCACATTTTCCTGGTTAAATAAACTACACAACTACCAAATTTTGTATTTTGACACTATGTAATTAATGTTCTATTTATTAAAACCAAGTATAAATTATTCCAAAATATAACTAAATAACTAAAGGCAGTAACATTTTAAACAATATATTTTATTTGTGAACTGATGTTCAGCTGCTCTTTTTACTGTTCAACTTATTTTCATCAGTCATCAAGCTCGGTAAACACTGTCACAGATACGGAAACATAGGCTACTTTTAATTTCCCCAAATTGATTGCTCACTAAAAATCCCCACAGTCATGATGTTTTCTGGCCATTTCAAGTTTGATTTTGACGTGACATAAAGCAGTGATATCTAAGTGGGTGAGATGTTTACTTTCTTTTTAACTTCCCATTTAACTTCCCATTAACGCCATCATTGTCTTCATTAAGACTGATTCGCGAACGTGCACGAAAACAAGAGGCAGGATTTATTGCACAAACCAATCATATTCAATTGTAACCAATCATAGCAGGATGGAGGCATTGCCTCCTCTCAAGTGACTTTCCCCCATTCATTCTCAATTGACCCCCCACTAAACCCACCGCACACTTTAGGGCGTCTGTTAAAACTCAATGGGCTCAAAGTAACTTTACCTGCTGGTGTTGCTGTTGGACAGCAACCGTGTTTCCATTACCCTTCAAATTGTTCAAATTGAAATTGCGAATTGAAAACAGCCAAACGAAACACGTCAATTTCGCAAAATCTCCCATATATCGCAAAAAAGTTTTTCAGCCAATTCCAAAACGGATTTCGCATTTACAGGTCACCTGGAGTACGTAAAAGTCACATGATCCTTCTTTAAAGATGACACAGTATGTTTGGACAGAAGACGAGACTGAGTTCTTTATTAAACTCATAAAAGACAAAAGTATTACAGGAATACTGGATTCTAAACAACAAAGAAATGCCACAGGAATACTGGATTCTAAACAACAAAGAAATGCCACAGTTTATCAAGACCTTGAAGCAGATATGATGGAGAAACACCTCATACGTGCCGCTCCCAGGTATAAGGGGCTTTCCTTGCAATTAAAGCTTGGATAAAACGCCTACGACGTCTCCTTACATTAAAAATAATGGCTCGAGCAGTGTCTGAGATATACAGAAACTTATCGACTTCCGTTGCCATGATTTTTGGAATGATTTATCGTGAAAAGAAAAAATTACATTTTAGTCGCATAACATTGGTTAATGGTAAAACGGTGTAATTTCACAATAGTTTTTTATCGACATTTAGGAAATATCGCAGAAGTTTTGTGCAAATCTGTAATGGAAGCAACGGCTAGTGTCACTAAAGAAAAACTAGTGGTTTTTACACTTTGATGTCACATTTTGTAATATTTGCGTTGATTTATTTTTGCAATATGGATTATTTTCTCATCCAATTTTTTTGGAGAGGCACTGCCTCCCTTGCCTCCTCAGAGGAAACTAATTTTTGCCCCTAGATTGTGTAGATACAGCTAGCAGAGAGGCTAAACATCCCATGCTAACCAGCTAAACCATGAGCCCTTGAGCTAGACCAGCATAAACCAGCACTTATTTCTCTTCAGCAGGGTTGATAAAGGACCATGAAAATCCCATTCACTCTTCTTGAAGCAATAATGACTCGTGCAATAAAAACATATGGAGCTCTTGATAGCTGAGAGAGAAATTTTTAATGCACTTGATATGTTTGCACTGCATGATTGGATGGTTTCCAAGAGCCAGAGAGTTTGAACAGATGTAAAAACTACTGAGACCAACTAACGCCGCCGGTCTTAAGATTGAATCCTTTAGTGGGTAGATTTCACCATGTGTTCAGATCAATTAATTGATTTTATGAGTCCGCTGTTATCGGGGCTAATGCCGGAATTACCATAAAAATTAGTTTTAGGCTAAAACTGTTCACGTCCTCATTGAACTCATAATTTCAACGATCTGCCTTTTTTTCACATGAATGGCAGCGGCCTCAACGGTTAAAGATCACTTTATTAAAGACAGTGTTTACCTGGTGTGTTTTCTTTGTTTTTCTGTGTTTTGCTGGAGCTTACAGAATGAATTTGTGTAGTCACTTTCTTTATGAGTATTTTTTTACATCACAAATTTAGAAAATTTGTCTTTTTTGTATTTCCATTTAAAATCTCTAAACATCCTTAAAACAAGATGCTTTTATTGGTTAAATTTAACATTTTATTGTTCTAATGCCGTCTGCATAGTTTTTTCTTGTTTTAAGCAAAAATCTAACAACATTTAGTGAGGTCTATGCTTAAAACCTGCTCATCTTCCACTACTTTACTGCTCATATTTATTTTATTTTAAGGATTTTTTTTTACTGTAAAACAACACAAAATACTGATTTGAACAACTCTTTGCAATGTACACTACTGTTTATTATTCTTATGTAACATTATAAATGTCTTTACTGTCACTATTCTTTGCGGAATAAATGTATTAATTTCTTTAAAAAGAAACTCTTACTGACCCCCAACATTTGGGTAACATTTTATTTCAACAATCCACTTT
>NC_138223.1:42867011-43052011 GCF_964197995.2 Scardinius erythrophthalmus
ACATATTCCCGTTTTCTTCCAGTGCTGCTTGTGTGTGCCGCTCACCTGCTGAGCGTGAGATTGCTCTCAGGCTTTGACTAATTGCTTTTCTTCCGAGAGAGCGTGAGAGGAAACCATTCGCCTTTGTGAATTTGCCGAAGCTCTGAACGTGTTGGATCTGGTGCTGTTTTTGGCGGCTTCTGTCCTGGCACAGATTGATGTCTGGAGTCGTGCAGTGTACATACGCTCACTTCTCTCCTTCTTCATCTATTTCCCCCTCTTCTTCTGTCCTCCTCCTCACTCAGTCCAAGACAACAGTTAAGTGCCCTGTCTTTGGACTTCAGAGGTCCTGTCAGGTTGGACTCTAAATCTGGATAAAACTCTAAATCTGGATCTGAGGAATCTCCTGATAATGAGTTGACACGCAGCCCACCGTAAGCAGGTGATCCTCACATTTCTCACGCTTTTGAGTTTGCTCTGCGTTGTGTGCTTTTTGTCTTTGTTTTGTTTTCTTCCTCCGTCAGCCACACGAGCATTGGCACTGCAAGGTGAATCTCCCAGAGTCCCTCACACGGGCAGAATGCCAATTAGATGTGCCGAGTCATTGGCAGACCCACGAGGAATCTGCGCCCGCAGAAAGAGCTGGGACGGCTATAAATGATTAGGTTCTGCACATCCCTTACATGTTATCTTGACTAATGCAATGATGCTTTAAGCTACTAATAAGAGTGTTGCACTCACAGCTTCATTTAATAATGTGTTGGGGAAACCACATTACAACTGGCGCATACAAGGCAATTATAATATAAGCAATGTACACATATATAAACATATGATAAATATATTTACATTAATTTATATAAATCAGAGCATGATGTTATATACTATGCGTGTAGAACTACACACACACACACACACACACACACACACACACACACACACACACACACACACACACACACACACACACACACACACACACACACACACACACACACACACACACACATATATATATTTTATGAAATATTCAATAAAATCTCCAGTATGTGCATGTATAATAGATATGATAACTTAAATAAAATATCTTATTTAATATTGTATATATTGCAATAAATATATTTACGATTGATATGTTAAACATTAAATCATATATGCAAATATTTTATATAATATAAACAAATGATATATATTGAAATATTTATATTTCTAATATAATTGATAGTATAATATATAATTGATTATATATATATTATCTGATTATATATAAAAATGATATCATACAAAAATGTGTGTATATATATTTATATATATATTTCAACACACATATAAATATATACATGCATATGTTGTGTATATATATATATATATATATATATATGAATCGTGATAATGAATATAATGAATATTGATAATGAGATAATGAATCGTGAGCATTTGATAAATTTGTTCTAAATGTGGCAAAAACATTAAGATATGACTAAGTTGAAAGGATATTATTGAACAGCAGCATCTAACTGAATATCACCATGAAAGTGAGGTAAAATGCCACAGAGACACGCATCAGTGATTTGTTTCATTTATATAAACCATCTGAACAAACCAACACACTTCTAAATGAATCAGACACTCCAGTGCTAAATATGAAGTTTTAGAAGAGCGTGTTTGATTACTGCCCCAGCGCGCTCAGCGTGTATCATCAGTGTCTTATTTATGGTTTATGGTAAAATAACACCAAATTTAGCTAGCTTCTCCCCAACAATAACACTGTTCAAATCAAATTACTTAAAAATCTGCATATTTCGCCCTAAAAACAAGCACAGAAATGATGAATAAGGTGCTGTTTTGGCAGAGTGCTGTGACTCATCGTTGTTTCTGAGAAGAGCTTTGGAGGATAGACGCCTCTGGACAGGTAACAATAATCGCATTTATGCAGCTTGCATTGGTTTGTGTGTGTTTTTTGCAAATGCAGCACTTTGAACAGGTAATTACAGAGCAAACGGAGGAGATGAGTTGACAACTGTGCGTTTCCACGCACGAGGTGGATTTGTTTATATTTCCAAGCAGAGGGATTTGAGGTGCAGACATAAGCACATTCACTCGATGACCTAGAAAACTCTCTCTAATGATGCCAAAGGCAATATGACTTAAACAAACAGTTCAAACTGCCGAATCGACTGCAGAACACATTCGCTCTCAGCCTGAAACCTGCAGGAATTTCCATACTGCATTTATTTGATCAAAAATACCAACAGCAACTAGCCTGGGTTTCCCCATACTGCCTTGCTCACAGCGCGATTTTATTCACGCTGCTAGGCAGTCTGGACACCATGGACCAAATTTTCCCCTGAAAAAGGGAACCAATCACAGAACGGGGAGGGAGCAGCAAGACGATGACGACACCGAAGCAGTTTGTTTATATCTATGGATCCAACATGGCATCAGACTCGACGTTACCTTCTACCCTCATGTTTATCTTGCACAAACGGTAATATTCGCTAAACGCCATCGTGTACAAATAAATCTTTGACCCATCGTCTTTTTCCTCGTCGAATTTCTGTCACTCTACATACGTCATCTGGTATAATTGAAGCGATTGGTTATGAGCTACATACAGGCGCATTTGATAGACATTCATAGCGCCCAATAAACGGCTCTGGGCATTCGTAAACCACGCCTCAAATACGAGAAAATGAACACGTGGTTCCCAGACCAAGTCTCAAATGAGACTTGGTCTGACGTTAGCCAGGCTAAACAGCAACAGCATTATTGTGAAATATTATTGAAATCTTAAATGACTGTTTTTCTATTTTAATATATTTTGATTTATTCTAAATCATTCTAATATGCTTATTTGCTGCTCAAGAAACAATTGTTGATTATTATCAATGTTAAAAACAGTTGTGCTGCTTCATATTTTTGTGGAAACCGTGATACGCTTCCTCAGGATTAAAAATAATAGAAAATTCAAAAGAACAGCATTTATTTGAAGTCGAAATATTTGATAACATTACTTTTGTTTTTACTGTCACTTTTGCTCAATTTAATGTGTCTTTGCTCAATAAAAGTATTTCATTCACTGACCCAAAACCTTTGAACGCTAATATATACAGTATCTTTATATTGAATTCATTTAATGCAAGCTATATATCCCAGGTTATGCAAGAACTATTGATACGGATTATTGCTTTTTTGTCACAGCCTTTTTTGAAACTAAAAATTTTGCCAAATGTTGCCACTTAATACTACTACTAATAATATTCATAGCATTTATATGTTTAATTAGCAGATTCTTTTGCTATAGTGACTTCATTGAAAATGGACTTCTGAGCAATTGTGAAATTGTTTAAAAAGTGATGTGAACTTTTTTTCTTGTCTTTGTCAAAAATAATTTATGGAAAAACCCCCTACATATTCTTTTAGTTTCCACTGTTTTGTTGAATAATGAAAAGCTACCCTCTTCAGTGGAAAAAAAAACCCCAGAATGATTCTCTTTTTTTGTCAGTAGATGTTTTGCCCATAACTGATTTTCATTGTTGTTGTTCTTAAAAGCTAGAAATTGACTTTTTTATACATATATTTCCTTGTCTACTCTCTTTGATGTCTCAGTTCAGGATAGCAACTAGAGAAAGGTTTTGGGATGGTGCGTTCTTGTGGTTCTTGTGATGCCAGAAGCCAATCAGCATTGTCATGATGTCTACATTAATCCGGATACATTTGAAAATGGCGTTTTCGTTTCAAAATGCTCTCTGTCCACAATAGAAACTTCCAAAAGTTTCTCATCCACACTGAGGCCCCGTTTACACGATGGGAAAACGCAGATATTTCCCTGCGTTTTGGCCTGTCATTTACACGAAAACGCCGTTTTTATCCCAGAAAACGATTATTTCTAAAAACTACGGCCAAAGTGGAGATTTCTGAAAACGCCGGTTATGTGTTGCCATGTCAACCGTTAGAAACGGGTTTTAGGTTCTCAAACGTCACATTATGCGCCAGAAAATGCTTCCGTCATGTGAGCGCCCTATGTTTAGAGTTTGTTTGGCTACTATTTGATCATGGATGGTACTCATTTTTACTTTTGTGCAAACATTTTCGGCCTGTTTGCATTTGCTTCGCTGTCTGTCCACACAAACGAACCTCGCGCCATGAACTGGAAGTCGCTCGTGCTATTTGTTGTTGTCGATTTTGAGGATTCTGATTGGCTTGCATGGCTTTGTCCTTCTCCCTACACTGCTGCCCATAGGTTTGGCAAAGTTATGATGTTGTTGCTCGACGGCGTATTTATGCGGGTTGATGTAAACGACAACTTTTTTGAAAACGATGTTGTGTGCATGATGCTATTTTTGAAAACGGAGGGGGAGAAATATTCGTTTCTCTTAATACCCGGCTATGTGTAAATGTGGCCTGAAACGTCTGAAAACGCCAAATTGACCTTACAGTGCATGCGTAAAGCCTCATAAACGCTCACTGAGATGATACAGACGGAAAAATAAATAATAAAGTTATCGCGCAATTCTTCTGGCAGGATCATTTTATTTAGGAAAATATCTCACCATTCGCTCATGTTTTGCCGCAGGAAAGCAAATGCGAGTAAATTTTCTGTCATATTTGCAGGACTGTGATATGAAGAGTGTGCAAAGGAACATATTTTAGCAACTGTGTGAAAGTGAACAGCACATAACAGGCACAATACAGATATAAACATGAATATCTATGGGTTCAACATGCATCACATGATTAAACTTACGTCATCGTTTTTAAATACCTCCGTTTTGACAGTCCGCACTACAGCACGAAAACGGCATTTTCAGATTTATCCACTTTGGAGAGCGTTTTCAAAAAGCTTTGTTTTCATTAATTAAAACGCTGTCTCAGAGTGGACGAAAGGCCAAAATGCAAAACGGAGAGAAAAAGATGCGTTTTCAAATGAAAACGCATTGGTGTGGACAAGGCCATCGTCCCATGACATTCATGGCTCAGGTGATTGGCTCAAAAAAAGTGTGAGCAGAACTGATGCTCATTTACCTCAGGAGGAAGGATGCCGTATCTGGGAATGAGCACGTTCCAGTATACATGGTTAGAAAACTAAGATGGAACCTCTTTCCGATTACAAACTCATACAAAAGCGGTATTTTGCACAGATAACGTCGAAGTATCATGTCCACAAATATAGGTTGGATAGTACTGTGTGCACCACTGATTTTATGGAGACACAGACAAACAGTGTGTTGAAGGGGTTGTTGTGCTTCCCCCGAGTTTCCCAGTCGCAGCTCCGACTTGAGGGGGCGTTCCAGATAAAAGTTCCTCCTGGGAACTAGGACTTTCCTATTACCATGAGCACAGATGGCATCATGCAGGTCACGTTCTTCCGACGGCTCATGCACCAGCTAAACAGCTGCCATTGAGTTGAGCGGAAATACAAATGTATGGCTTTCTCCAGGTATGTTATACCTCATTGCTAGTGAATCTGGATGATTGAAAGCAGCGGCACAAAGACTTCGCCCTCGTTAACAGCCCGTTGAAGCAATAGGCCACCGGCCTCACCATGAAGTGTTTTGATAGAGTCGTGTCATGCAGAAGCAGCGTTTCCATCGCGAAATACAAATGCGCCGAGAGCTCCCTTGATCCTCTTTTCACAGTCATTTATAAGTAAATGGGCCTTGTAGAAGAAAGTGAATATGAAAAGGAATTGCAAAAGATCCCCTCTGGGTCTCGCCCAAGTAATGTAATATCTATTCATGAAAGAGGATAAGCATCTGATAGGGGCAATCAAGACGAGTCAGATTGGAGCCCTGACTTTTCGGCAAGAATACGTGATTCGATGCAATCTTAGGCTTCCCCTTCTGGTCGACGGCTTTCAGAATAGAAATGAGTCATGCATGTGTTGCTGTGTGTCTTTATCCGGAAGCTTTATGAGAAAGTCCAGCTACGGCAGTCGTACAGAATGAGGTCATGCGGGTGCGTTCATCACTAATGCATTGCCCAAGGGGGCTGAACGGCAAACCCTGCACATCTGCATATATTAACGTGTGCTTTCCCTGATAAATATAGTGGAGGCTGTGTTGGCGTATCCAGCCCTGAATGAATCGGCCGTCTGGCCAGATTATCTCGGTGCGCATAACAATCTGTATGAGCTTATTTCATGTGTGTTTTACACACTATAAATACCTCTGTTTTGCTCTCCGGCCTCTTATCTGTACTTGTTAATCAGCCAGGACCTACTGAGGTCATTCAATTGAGTTGCGAACATAATGAGAACTTCATCATCGGCAGCCGAGTGCAGTTGGCTCAAGCTTGTCCTCTGGGAGGTATGATATTTGTAATAATTATTTGTGTGTGTGTCAGTGTGCATATGCTGTTGTGAGAGCCAGAGTTCTCGCTAATGCGGTGAATCCTTGGAAATCCACCAGAGAATCATTATTTGTTGCCGCAGAGTGATAACGGTGTGGTTGGCTGTTCATCTACTCTACACTCTTAAAAATAAAGAGCCCTATCATACACCCGGCGCAATGCAGCGCCAAGCGCGAAGCAAATGTTTTTTGCTAGTTTCAGCCTGACGCAGTTATCCTTTTTACGTCCTGCGCCACAACAATATTTTTATACGTCGCAATATTTTTTTTAATTTAAAGAGCACATTAGTAATGTGCGCATATAGGCGGGACCACAACGCACATACACTCTGCTTCTTACACTAATAGGGATGCGCAGCAGCACACGAATTAGCCAAATATTAAAAATAAAAGGATTACAATGTAAAAGATTAATATTGTGTACATAAAGATATGGTGGAATCCGGCTTGTCCCGTATGGTCTGCTTGCACGCTTCGACCTCGCACATAAGCAGATCCGTTTGTGCTCTGGAGATGCGTTCAGTCTTTCCGCTTGCAAATTCCGTCATGTAAATAGCAAACCGCCATGGCGCGAGCAGAACTGGTAGAATGGTAGATGAGACTCCGTTACGCCCAAAGCACACCCATTACTCATGAAGAGAATAGGGACAACCCTTTTAGACCATGCGACGGGAGCGCCAACCATTTTTCCCGTCGTTAAACTAGCAAAAGTGGATTCAGACATCACGCCCTAAGTGCACTTGCGCCCTGAGCTTTAGACTATGCGCTTAGAATGTTAAAATAGGGCCCAAAGGCTCTTTATTGGCACTGATGGTTTCATAAAGAACCTTTAACATCCATCCACAAAAGGTTCTTTTATAGCGGGAAAAAAATTCTTTTGATTTTTAAAAATGGTTCATTTTAGAACTGTTCACTGAAAGGTTCTTTTGGGCACATAAAATGATTGCAACCCCCCCCCCCTTGTTTTTAATAGTGTAAGTTCCTGAACTAGATAACTTTAAAGGGGCTAAATGCAACTTTTCCCCCAAAATAAACGTAACAATAGCCTTTTTATTTGACCATGTATGACTCAAACATCTCCTGATGAGCATACTGACACCTTGTCAGCTCACAGTGGGTGCACCTATAAGCCTGTATCCTATTTTTCCTATTTTCTGTCGGGTCGGATTTTTCGCGCGCTGTCTGCGGATGTGACGTCAAGCGCGTTCATGTTAAACGTTGCAGATCACTCTGCCACCACCGCTAGTCAGCAAACAAACTTAGTTTCTCAAACAATATATGTATTTGACTGTTCTTACCTCTGTAAACATAATGTAGACTTCTTTGCAGCGGATGACTTGTGAAGTGTGCACTTACGAGAGCGAGCAGAAAGGAAGAGCAGTTCCGTTTTTTGGCCACAGGTGTCAGTCGCGAGTTTAAATTTCAGAAAAACGCATATAGCCCCTTTAACTAAATATGTAAACCAAAAATAGACTAAATCTTTGTATTTCCACTGTAAAAAAAATTAAATCCTTAAAACAAGATAAATTTACGAAGAAGGAAAAATGCATAAAATATTCAGACTTGTTTTCATATATTGCGTTCAAAATAAGTGTTTTGTTCGATTGTCACTTGTTTTTCAACTGGTTTATACAAAATACACTTGTATTATCTGAAAACAATTCTTAGTGTTGATGTTTAAGTAAATTTACTACGGAAGCGTATTGCATTCACTTGAGGAAAAAAATCTACTCTGTTTTTCTGAATTAACGAGTTAATTATCTCAGAATTACGAGAGAATTTTTCATGGGAAAAAAGTTTTTGCTCTGTTTTTCTGAATTAATGACTTAATTATCTCAAAATTATGAGATAATGTTTTCTTGAAATGTTTTTCTGAATTAATGACTTAATTATCTCAATATTATGAGATAATGTTTTCTTGAAATAAAAATATTTGCTCTGTTTTTCTGAATTAATGACTTAATTATCTCAGAATTATGAGATAATTTTTCATAAATAAAAAGTTTTTATTCTGTTTTTCTGAATTAATGAGTTAATTATCTCAGAATTATGAGATAATTAAGTCATTAATTCATAAAAACAGAGCAAATTTTTTAAAATAAAAAATTATCTCATAATTCTGAGATAATTAACTTGTTAATTCAGAAAAACAGAATAAAAACTTTTTATTTATGAAAAATTATCTCATAATTCTGAGATAATTAAGTCATTAATTCAGAAAAACAGAGCAAATATTTTTATTTCAAGAAAACATTATCTCATAATATTGAGATAATTAAGTCATTAATTCAGAAAAACAGAGCAAAAACTTTATTCATGAAAAATTATCTCGTAATTCTGAGATAATTAACTCATTAATTCAGAAAAACAGAGTAGATTTTTTTTTTCTCAAGTGAATGCAATACGCTTCCGTAATTTACTGTATTGTGAGGTTTTTCATTTATTTTGTGGAAGGTTATTCAGGCAGGTTTATGGACTTTTGCCATAGATTTCTGAGGATTAGGTTCTCTTAGAGTAATCTAATACTATAATCTAATCTAGTCTTGGAGATGAAAATATGATGTCAGTGTATTTCAAATTTATTTAGGGTTCACAAATATTTAAGGGGAAAGTGAATGCTATGCAGAAGTTTCTAGCCACAAGCAATTTTTCCAGGCTAAACACAAAACTTTTGCGTGATGTGACTGGTTTTGTCTGCATTCTGAGGTTGCCTTATTCTGAAAGGATACATCCAGTACTGCCTTGTCCATATAAGATATTCATCTTAACCAGCTCACTAGGTTTTGAAACCGATCCTCTGTCAGCTGTGTAGCATTATGGGTAAACGGGAGAGCAATGATTTGTGAGGCTATAAGTCACGCACCTCATGTACAAGGTCCGGGGCCTTTATTATGTAAAGGCCTCCAGGTATGAGCATATTTCTTGTAGATGTTCAATTGAGCAGCATTAAGGAGGATAGTTTGTCTTGCTTTCCCTTTTTCCTCTCCCTCCAGCCCCGCTCTCGCACACAGAAGTCATCCATATTGGAAAACCTCCGCACCCAGAGTCTCGCTTGGGTACGTCTCGGTCCTTATTCTGTTTTCCTGATGTCTGTAAGAAGGATTAAGGTTATTCTTCAGCCTCAGTTAGTTGATGATGCCATAGCTGGAAATTCATCCATGGCCTGTACAGACGTCTCAGACTTCACATTCAAAACTGCTTGTTACTTCAAAGCCTGATAGATCTGAGCTCTCATATTTCCATCAGTCCCTTTTCAGAGGATGCAGCGTTTTCATATCTATTTTAATGCATTTCCCTGTCAGTATTTCTTCAGTGCATGAGGTCTATTAGACGTGATCTCTTTTGTCAATGATTGGTGCGAAACGCACTCACTCCCATTAAAAAGATCTTTCTGTAGAAAAATGCTCCTTTAACTACTGATAGTATGTCGGCCAGTTTTTCACTGTTGCTTTGGTGATTAATCATGTACTTAACTTTTATGATTTTTCAGATATTCCCTTTCATGCAGTGTGTAATAGAGCTGTTTGTGAACGTAAGAGGCCTCAAAGTTTCAAAGATCAAAGTGCAGATAAATGTAGTTATTGTCTCCTAAAAGAAAGAACCGATTCTAATCTGCCTGAAACGAGTCGTCAGTAATTCCAGACTTGCTTTTTGCACGAATCTACGTAGGTTTATAACAAATTTGGATAGTGCCATCATATGGTCTTCATTTGGCTGCCTGCAAAAAATAATAATAGTTTAAAATAATAATAATAGGGGCACTTTAAAGGAATCGTTCACAGAAAAATCTATATTTTAAAATGTACTCACACCCATGTCATTCCAAACCTGCATACTTTTTTTTTCTGTGAAACAAAAGGAGATTTTAGGCAAAATAATCAAGCTAGTAAAAATAACTGAGGTAATTTATTCTGCTAAATTGCATGTTTTTTTTTACTTGATGCATCTCAATCACTCACGTTACAAGAAAAAATGTCTTTCAAGTGAGTTGTCCTTGCAGGTCGCACGATCAATGTAGTCTGATTCACAAGCAAACGACTCTTATGAACAGAGTCTTTGTAGTGAATCAAATATCGGTGTAGTCTGATTCATGAACAAATAATGAATTTTCAGCATCAGTACTCCAGTCTTCAGTGTCACATGATCCTTCAGAAATCAGTATAATATGCAGATTTTCTACTCAAGAACCATTGCTTATTATTATTATTAATGTTAAGACAGGGAGTTAAGACAGTTAAACTGCTTGAAGTCACATAAATAATGACAAAATGGCAATGTTTAGATGATGAACTATTCCTTGAATCAGAACTCTTTTAGACCACAGTTTATGTCCCTGACCGTCCATTATGCGCCTGCCACACGCACACACCTCACAGAAATGTAATTTGCTGCAAATATGTGTGATTATGAGCTAAGCAAACCAGTTTTTTTTGTGCTAGGAATCCATCAAGATATTTGATTAGTGTCTCTACTGGAATCACCTCTCGTGCATCTTTGGCTCCTTTAAATGAGCCTGCATGCAATCAAACGATGGGTCAGTATTATGGTCATTGCCTCGCGCCATTTGCAAGCATCATCCAATTACATCCGCAGTGTTTCACATCAGCGTTTACAAGTGAAGGCGAACTCTCCTTCCCCTCTGATCGCTGCCTGTGAAAGTCGGAATGGCATCTCAGTGATTGAATAAAAGCAGCAGGGGCACTTTAATTACCCGCATTCATAGAAGCCTTCGTCGAGATGGAGCTGTGTTTATACACCTCCAGCTGCAGTAATTACATTGGTTGCTGAGGTGTTTGCTGCCTTTCAGCCTCTCTCTGGAAGTACAGAGATTGACAGAGCGAGGTGACATGCTAGTAATAAAGGCTCCGTGAGTTACCAGTGATTCAGATACTGGTGAGGTCATGAGTTAACTGTGACAAATAACACTGTGTGCTTTTAGATTTAAGTCACTTGGTTTAGGATTGAGTGGTACAACTAAAATGATATATCATGATATGAGTAATTGTATAGCACCTTTTTTGATTTTTTTATATACTGTACATTTAAAGAACAAGTAAAAAAATTAATATTGTGAAATATTTTTTATAATTTTCTGAATATATAACTGAATATATAAAGCTGAATTTTCAGCATCATTACTCCAGTCTTCAGTGTCACATGATCCTTCAGAAATCACTCTAATATGATGATTTGATGCTCAAGAAACATTACTGATTATTATCAGTGTTGAAAACTGTTGTGCTGCTGCTACTATCAGGATTCTTTGATGGATAGAAAGTTCAAAAGAACAGCATTTTTTTTTTATATAGAAATATCTCTAACATTATAAAAGTCTTTGCTGTCACTTTTGAGCAATTTAATGCATCCTTGCTGGATAAAAGTATTTTCTTATCAGTAAAATCTTCAAAATACTGTCAAAATAAATTCATTTAGTAAATAACTTAATATTAAACAATGTAATAATGCCTATTTCTGAATAATCCAGTGAAAGCAATATTTGTACAAATTAAAGATACTTATTTGATTTTCACTTTTTATTTAGAACTTGGACACAAGCCAAGATTATTATTATTATTATTATTATTAATAAACGTGTCTAATATTTATTCTAATCTTTCTATTCTCAATAAAGATTGTTTTTATGTAATTATGACTTTATATCTCACAATACAAATTTATCCCACACATTTGACTTCAATTTATAGTCACTTATTTTATTTTATTGTATTTAATAATATTATATTTCAAGTAATACAGTGCAATTGTGTCACAGAATCAACAGAACCATCAATCCAGCAATCAATCAGCACCAGATCACTCCGCCCACTCGATCACAATCACCTGAATTTTGATCACCTGCACCTCATTATCACACACACACACACACACACACACACACACACACACACACACACACACACACACACACACACACACACACACACACACACACACACACACACCTTCCACCAATCCCTTTTCCTCAGTGTCTGGTCTCTTCCATGACTAACACCACAGTCTACTCACCAGAGATTCCTGACCTAAAGTCCCGTTCTTCCCATCATCGCCGATCTTCTGTATCCAGGCTCTCCTCATCTTCATCTGCCTGCAAAGATATACATCATTCCTGACAGTTAAGTCTTCATCAGTTAAACGATCATCATTCTTCTCATCTGCATTCCTTCAGGGCATTTCTCTTCCCTCTGCACTATTAAATAAACTTGTTATATTCACCAAACTTTGTCTGTCCTCTTCTGATTGTGACAAATTGCAATTACAGTCGTAGGTCGAATCTGTGCAGTTGTTCGAATGAGTTTTGTCTCGCTATACACTGTAAAAAAAAGTTGCTGCCTTAAATTTTTAAGTACAATCAACTTGGATGTTTGTCATTTCAACTTAGATTACATTAAACTTACTTAACAAAATTAGTTGAATCTTGTATAACTTATAAAAAGTTGAAAATTGCTCAACTTATTTTGATGAGTTAAAGCAATGTAAAACCATATGTTAACATAACATAATTTTTTTACCAGTGTGGTTTTAGTTTGTTTTTGTATTTCAGATGAATTCACTCCTAAAAAACTGTCTCCGGCCATTTGCCATGCCATCAAGATGTCTCCTTCTCTTTAAAAAGGCTGTTCTTGACCAGAATAAGCTGCAAACTGGACCAGATTTGATGCTATCAGTCAAAAGTTGTGAGACTGCTGACCCCCTGATTGTGGCTTTATGGTCTCAAACGTCCAGTTTCTACAGCTCCCATTCCAGATATTTCATGATAGAGAGAGATCTTCATCTGACACCAGAGCATGTGATCCCAACCTGAAATTATTGTTTGGGCTTTCTGACTCATTTTCTCATTTTCTAGGCAGCCAGAGATTGAACTCAAACTCAAGCCTCCTCAGAAATCAACCTTCAATCAGGAGTGTTCAACCAGCCATCAGATAAGAGGCATTTTCAGCAGTTACAGACCACATCCCAAAGACTCCTGCTACAAATGGAGGAAACTTAGCAGCCGCCATCACTTCATGTAAGTGAAATCAAATAGAGTAGCCTGTAGACGGCTGCATTCACGTTCACACACTTCAGTTCTGTGGTAAACTCTTAAACATACAAAATTTGATTCCCCCAGTGTTAGTCGACTCTGATCTGATTTTCCCTGTCATCTGCCTTCAGGGCATCGGTCACGGCACTATTCTCGATTATGGGATAATTCCCACGAGGGGGTCCTTTTTGGGGATGCAGATTGAAAGCATTAAATCAGATACGACGTAGTAAAATACAAGTTACTTTCTTCAAAAGAGCCGTCACCCTCTGTTCATGAGCAATGCTTTCGGCAGCGTAAGTAGACCAAGTATCTATCTCACTGCGAATTATGAATCTGACCCTTTAAATAGATTACATTTATTATTGTAATCATTAATACATTCATTTTATGTGTGATTTGAGCAGGCAGTCAAATGAAAAATGGCAATAACTGAATATTTAATCTTTTAACACATTTCTATTGTGGTGAAGGGCTGCCTCGGGGGGTGGGGTGGGGGGGTCACCGGCACACAATGAGCGTGTCAGATCGCCTTCCTCATCCCCAAACACTCATTTACACAGTCATTATTCAGCAGGTGGGGAATATTAGCATGGCACTTGTTGCTAAGTAACAGGCCAAAAGGATTTCTTGTTTGCTACAGCTGCTCTCTCAAGTAATACACTGTCAATACGTCACAAGAGCAATCCAGAGCAGGGTTCAGTCTCAAAAGTCGGAGAGCACGTTGAAAATCTATGATTGATTGATTGATTTATCCTAGACAACACTTAAATAAAAGTCTGTGTAAAATGAATAAGCAATATATGCAACTTTCTAATGCTGATCATGTTAACTCCTTTGGACAAAAGGCCAGATTTCTCTTTTTAGAAAGATAAGTTTAGAAAACTTCCACAGGAACAAATGAGTAACGCACTATTAACACTCTAGTTACGACTAACTAACAAGAAAAATTAGTAAGTAATAGCACAGTAGTTACAAGTTAAGAAAAATAATTGAGACAAATTTGCCACTTTTATCTTTGTACCTTAACTATCCCTTAAGAAAAAATAAATGTTTGATGTGACAAGCTGTTTAAAATCTACAGTCTTATATTGTTATGTGTGACATGCTAGTCCAACAGCCGATTAGAACAACTTCTTTTTTTTTCAGGCAAACATCACCAAAGTCTGAAGATGTTCAAGATATAAAAGACTGTTGATGTTGCAGCGTTTGCCTTGGCTTTTCTCTCACTGGGATCATAACATCGTACAATGTGACCACAAACGCTCGTAAAGGACAGAAAGCATTGAGGACGTAACATCCCGATCCTGCTGAGCTTTGTCAATTGTGTGCACAGAGTTTTGTCCGGGGGGGACTAGACAGCTAACAAGCGATTAAGGTAAACATATAATTTTACACCTATTTGCAATCAAAAGCTGTGCAATTACGAGACAGTTAAACCCCTTCAACCTGAAAACCCCCTAAACTGGAGTTTAAAGTGCAGATGTGCGGGAACGCCTGATTAAAGACAGAGTTCAGAAAGCTGTGGAAAAAGGTTCCCTCGTCTCCTCCATAGCAATTTTCTCATAATTAACATTTTAGCAAGGTCAGTGCCTCCATGCGCCACTTGATTTAACAGCACTTGTGTTTTCAAAGTCTTTTAAAAGGGAGGTGAAATGCTCCCCTTGCCTTTTGTTATTGAATTCAAAGGTTGTGTGTTCAATCAAATATAATGCATTTTGGTGGAAACTTGTCAAAATAGGATGATGCTAATATGGACATGAATTCATCTTGTTAAAGGGATAGTTCACCCAAAAATGAAAATTACTTTTTATACAGACTTTCTTCTTTCAGCCGAACGCAAGCAAAGTTATATTAAAAAATATCCTGGCTCTTAGTAGCTGAATAGTAGCTGAGATTTTGAGGCCCAAAAAAATGCATCCATCCATCCATAAAAGTAATCCTTATGACTCCAGGGGAGTCATAAAGGCCTTCTGAAGCGAAGCAATGCGTTTTTGTAAGAAAAATTTCATTATTTATAACTTTATGGCTTACGGTAACGGCCGTACGCGAGTCTAGTTCCGGCAGAAGAGTGACTTCTGACCTTGTGTTTGGCTGAAAGAAGAAAGTCATGTACACCTAGGATGGCTTGAAGGTGAGTAAATGATGGGTAATTTTCATTTTTGGGTGAACTATCCCTTTAATGCTGTGTTGAGTAGGTTGAAAACGATTAATCGATGTGTGAACAAACCTTCACAAAACATTCAGTGTGTTTCACATAGCTTCCTAGTTCAGTAGTCAGGGCACTGATCAAGGAGTCGGACATTTTAAGGGCTGTCGCAAAATCCTCCCAGTGCACTGAATCGTTCACTCACTAAATATTCTCATGATGCACTGTAAAAACAACGAAGCATCAATGCTCAATGTTCTTACTAGAAATTGTAAATCACGTGAGCCAACTCACTACACATAATGACACGCGATAGATAGAAAAGAACCAAACCATTGTTTAATTATATTTTACATTTATAATAAATTTACGGCTGAGGGATATTCAACAATCAACAATCTAAGTCATTTAATATACTTTTAAATAACATAATGTAAAAAGAAATCTGTGCTTGATAGCAGTAGTGATGTTGTACATGGAGGATTGTCCAATGCCACTGGAAATAGTCATCAGAGTCCCAATGTGTAGTGAGTCCAGGGTCCTTACAAGTGCTCGAATTCGTGTACTGTACACCAGGGGCGTTGCTAGACATAAAGCTCTACTGGGGCACAGGTCCCCCATTTTTGTCTGAGATAGCAAAAGTAACTAAGGAGGCCGTGGCATACCGATATCCGAAAGAATGATTCATTGTTATCACAAACAATCAAAGACAGTAGTACAGAACACAACATTGAGTGTATTTTCTGTGCTATACATTGCTGCAGGCAGGGGTGTTTTGTTTTAAAAAAAACACCAGGCTGGGTAGTTGGCTAACCTAGGGGGGTTCGGGGGCATGCTCCCCCGAGAAAATTTGGATTTCTCAGACCTACATATGTGTATTTTAAGGTGTTTGAAAGGCAAAAAATTTGATAACAATAGCTTTAAAAGAATGTTAGTGGGCAGCATAGCATAAATTATTTATCAAGCAGATAATAGATTCTTAAACAAAGGATAAATGTTGCAATGAATGATCCAATGAATGAGGATGATGCTTGTTCAGTGTGCAGTGGAAGTGTATGGGAGTTTGTCACATGTACATGTATGTGCCCAAAAACACTATATATTATACAGGATGTTTGATACAGTTATTGAACTGAACTGAATCAACACTGAAGTGACTATTAACTGAATATTGACACTATTGGCTTGTTGGCCAAGCTGCTTTTCAGGCGATTTTTTAATTTGTTACTATTGTGAAGCTGCTCTGAAACAATATATTGTAGCTCATATATGTATACGGATCTACACACACACACACACACACTGAATATGCAAAAATGGCAAGTCAGAAACTCAACTCTATTTCTAAAGCACTGTCTCTGTGTGTGTGTGTGTGTGTGTGTGTGTGTGTGTGTGTGTGTGTGTGTGTGTGTGTGTGTGTATGCATGTAAACAGAATGCATATAAACAGAAATTCAAGGGGGTAAAAATGATTTCTTTCTTTCTCAAAACTAAGTTTCTCACTTCACGCTCACTACTGCGCAGGCTCAAAGACTTAGGCGTCACTTTTCTTCAATGGAAGAGAGAGTAGGCTACGGCGTCGTCCGTCTTCTTTTACAGTCTGATCGGAACAAAATACGGGACTTATTCCGCCATAATGCACGTTGCACTTCTCTCATTCATTGTAGGCTAATGCGAGACTAGTGCACTCTTTTTCTGTATAAAAGTTTTTTTGCCTATAGTAAAGTGCAATTCCATTTCTTGGCAGAGGTTTTTCATATGGGTTTTTCTGAGGCTTGATGCTTTTGCATCTGATGTCTGATGATGTAAATTGTTTATCAAGTCTTACCTCAAACTAATCATCTCTCCTTTCTGCTTCCCTGTCCCTGCTTCGTACAAAAAAAAAAAAGTCTGATGTCCATCTACAGAAGCCAATAATGAATAAAAATAAGATTATTTGTATTATCTACAAACTTTTGTTTCGTAATGTTTTCATAGCCTATAATAGCGTGCCAACACCTGACCGGACTTCAGTGTGTTCAAATATGTGCGCGCTGCACTGCAGTTGCTTGGAAACAGACGCTCGCGGACATGGATTTCTGTCGCGCGGTTCAGTTTCTGTTTTCGGTTAAACTGCGTCGCTTTTACAAGCGTTGATTGTTTTATTACTGCGTTGCAAATAGAGAATTTCTATTACCCTACAATATAATTCATATTAAATACACTGACGAATACAATAAATTGTTAAACTCAAACTTCAGATTTACTGGGGCACAGCAGATTTATACTGGGGCACGTGCCCCAGTAAAAGGTGTCTAGCGACGCCCCTGCTGTACACCATACTTATATATTTATTCAGGACCTAGGAGCTGATTTGGAAGCACCAACTATTTGTAGCACACCTCCATTCCAATACATCGCAATAAACATTGTGCTTTGTTACTTTTAATATGCAATAAAGCCTCACATTTCAAATCCTGTCAGTTTTATCATGATATTCAACAAAGAATTGACGTTTTGGCGCTCTTTATTGTGGCGTAACATACCGCTGTAACGCCTCAGTTCAAACGAAGCGGCAGCGCGCATGCGCAGCTCACGTGAACTGAGCATATCCTCCGCTTTACTACTGTAGGCTACTACTACAGCTTTACATTACAGTATCTTTCACCATACCTTCCGAAGTTCATCCATGTTAATCTCGTGCTCAGCAGTACGACTTACTCAAATAAGTAATGTTGTTATGTAATAGCTCAATCGGTGTTTCAAAAGATGTTAATAAAACCGCTTAAAAACGTCACGTGACGTTACATTTACCTCAGGAAAGCCATTCAGTGATCATAGCTCGATAGCTGGAAAAAATTAAGGAGAGCATTTTGCTAAATATATGCACTACGTTACATATTCATTATATTTTTTACTTTACCTGTTAGTGATGTCTTACTTAATGTCGGCCTACATGTTTGAATAAATCTGTAATGAAAACAAGTTTTTATGAAAGCCACCGTTTAAATATTTATATTTCAACAACAGATGGAAACATAATTACACCTTTAAGATAAAAACTGACTTGTGTACAATTTAAATGTTTATATAAAACTTTTTATTTGTTGGGTTGATCAGTATATCTTAAAAAAGCTATTGAACTGAATTGTGGTGCATTTTTACCTTTAATATTGTAGTAGGCAGGGACGTCACTAGGATTGGAAGAAAGGGGGGGCTTAGCCCCCAGGGTACACTTTACAGGGTTTTTCCTGGTTCAAAACGAGGCGGACGTGGTAAAATCCTAATAATGTATTTTAATAATAAGGTAATTAAATTTGTATTTTTTTTGTATATCATCATGGTGTTTCTCACACTATTTTTGTTGGTGTAGTTTGGTACCTCTAGGGGGGTCCGGGGGCATGCCCCCCCGGAAGAAAATTTTGTACATTTTAAAGATAAATTCATTAATCTGGTGCACTTTGAGTCACCCGAAACTATTAAAAATAAATAATCCACCCGAAAACCGCCCATATTCTCTGATTTAGATATCTGCATCTGATCATCACATTACAATTATTCAAATTCTCAGTGTTAAGCATGATAGTATGGTAACATATCACACTGAAGTAGGCTGATTTAAAATGAACATTTATTTAAAATAAAAGTTCTTCTTTTGGCAAAATAACATTTCCTTAATAGCCTAAACGGAGGCTTTACTCCCTTCAAACTTAAATTGTCAATGTTTCATTACATCACTGTTTGAAAACACTCCTTTATAAAGGGCATTTTTCCCTAATTTTATTAAATGTTTGCTCCATCTTTCATTTCAAATTCTTAAATTTGATCAATATATTCAATTAAAATAATAAGACACTAGGCTGTTAGTTATACCAATCAAATTAAATAATTTACATTGAAAAATTATAACTGTATTAAATGAGATTATTTTAAATATTTTTGAATATACACATAAGGAATGTTGAAAAGAATGATACTTTATGAAACTAAACCGCCAGTAGGAGGCGGCAGGCGACAGTCTTAATGAGCGAGTCATTGAGTCATTCATTCAAACGATTCGTTCAAAAGGCTGATTTATTCAGAATGAGGCAGTTTATGAATGGATAATTGAATCTTTGACTCAATAGATTCGTTCAAAACGCTGAATCATTCATTAATGAAACACGGCTGAGTGTTGCTGTGAGATGCGCTATTGTTCTGTTGTTTGGAACTATTTTCGCTGATGCTGAAACAGAACAAAAACAGTCATTGCATGTACTGTAAGTGACTTAATTTTAATTATTTGTTTATTGAACTGTTATGAAATCAGTCTCGGTTTCAATCTTGATGGCATTCAGGAAAACAGCTCTCTGGTCGTGTGTAGCCTAGGCTATATATTGTTTCTTAACTATAATAGCCTATGTTATAAATAACAGCGCGAGCCTCAACAGCGCAACTTTGTTACCGTGGGCATAGATTAGATAGGCTATCTATGACCGTCAGTAGCCTACATTATAGGGCTATCAATCACCACTTACAATAAATGAAATAAAACAGAATCTTCCTCACGTTTTCGGTGATTCCCTAGTTTTTTTTATTTTTATATTAAAAATTGTTTTAATCAGGGCATTTGTCCGGATGGGCTACAATTCTCTCTCACTTTTCCCTTCAAAAAAGAAAAAAAAAAGCGGTATTGTCGAGTCCTTGTTTTCGATATGTTCGATGTTTGCCTTGATTGGTTTTCCCTGAAGAGAATTACGTTATTGAAAACGAAAGTAGAGTGATGCACGGGGAGGGGTGCATAGCAAGTTCAACTTCAGACTAGAGTAACGACGAGACGAGATGAATCCTCCAGTTTCTTGCAGCGCTCCGGTCTGCAACGCTCTGAAAGCTGCCACAGTTCACACCAATGCAACGAGACGGTGCGGTGCATCATCTTTATAGCACAACGACTCTTTGTACTTCAGTCCAACTTCCGACTTTTCGGCTATTTTTTGTGGCTGTATATATCATTTGTTGCGTCTAAATATGAATGAGGATACGGTTATTGATAAATCGAATTGTTATTGTTGTTCTTATTTTCATTTAGGGGGGCTTAGGAACATTTTGGGGTAGCTTAGGCTAATGCTACAAACTGAACTGGGGTGCGTTTCCCAAAAGTAGATCGTAAAAAGATCGTACGACTGATCTTAATATTACGGTCTGTTTCCCAAAAGCATCGTAACTTAAGTAGCACTTAAAAATCATCGTAGATCTACGAGTGCTCTGGAGTAATCGTAAATCCCCAAGTGCATCGTAAGAAGACAGAGTTATGAGGTCACCTCCAGGACAACCGGCAGATGACACCTTTAACTTTATACAAATGCAATGTGATTATAATATAAGGTTTTGATTGTACTTTATTTTACACTTTATTACTCTTTTTTTTGGATAAATTAATGTATAAATAAAATAAAAAGGTCAGAAAACAAAACAAAAAAATATAAATAATTTAATAATTTTAATCAAAATTAAAGGAATGAACAAAAAAATAAATAAAAAATGTAATATGCTTCAAAGACTGGGAAAAATAGAATCTACAAACAAAACAAAAAAAATCTGTCAATGACTTGCTGACATGCCCGAAAACCAGCCATGTATTGGGCATTTCTTGGTTGCCCATCATTGGTCCCACCACCTGTTTTATTAAATGTTGTCCTCTGCCAGAGCCCTTTTCCTTTTAGCAAGGCTGGCAAAGTCCTGCCACTTCTTCCTGACCTCCTTCCCTGATCTTTAATGCCCCTAGTTACAGTCAGTTTTCTAGCAAAATCCTCCCAGATTTTTATTTGTATGACTTCCCTTAAACCTGCTGAAAATAATATGTTTGTATAGCTCCACCTCCTCTAAAATTACCTTAATTTCTTCTTTAAAAAAAAAAAGGTATTTTCTTTTCTTTTTTTTTTTTGGTTCAGCCATTTTGCTGGTGTCTCCAGTAGGTTTGTGCTTTTATAGATTATTGGCCTCGTGGAAAATGCACATCAGGTGAATACAGTTAGGTTAAAAATTTAAAATTGCAAGCGTGTGCTGCAATTTCAAGCCATTCTACAAGGTGACATTTCAGCACTTGACAAACGGACAGCGACTCTTAAGTAGCACAGCTGCGAACGATCGTGCTAAGTGCATTTTTGCGAACAGCACGTGAAATGAACACGAACGTTCGTAAAGTCGCTCGCAGAAAATCCTCGTAAGTGCTAAGATCCATCGTTATCTGGAAACGCAGCCCTGTACAACATTAGTGAAGAGATTGTTTTCCTTTAGAAAAACTGACATGTACTATATACCAAATCGTAATCAAATCGATTAATGAAATGTGTCAATACCCAGCCCTAGTGTTGGGTCACTGCTTGATGTCCTGAAGCAAAACAAGTGGAGAAGATCTGACGTAGATGACTCAATCGACTCAGTTCTGCAAGCTTTTCTGGTTTATTCATCTGATGTTTCCCTGGTCTTCGTTAGTGTCTGTTTTCATGTGTGCTAAAGTGCTAACAAGCTCATCCATTTAGTTTCCAAGTCTGAATAGATGCAGTTCAGGTCAGTGGCGTAGCCACGAGGGGGCCTGGGTGGGCCTAGGCCCCCTCATTTACATGTCCGGCCCCCTCAGATTTCTGATTGCTTAAAATAATAAAAATAAGAAATTGTTGATGTGTTAGTCTAATTGATAGATTGACCAATCAAAATACTGCGCGGTAAAATGCGACTGTTTTCAAACTTAATTTGACGTGTTGTGCGTAACCTACGCTGTCATCTTCGCGTGAGAGTTCATGCGGTGAATGGCAGCGTTGTGCAAAGTACAATATTACGCACGAAAAGATGAGCGAGAAGGAGAAAATAAGCCATCTACATCTGAGTTTGTTTCAGCTTACTACAAGACGACAGCGAGTGAAGCGGCTAGGAGACAGAAACGCACATATTTCATCACAGGAATAGCGGTGAGACTTCGACTCAGATCGGCACAATGGGCAATGACTTGTTTGCAATTGATGAACCGCCTTCACAACCAGAGATGACCACATTTCCTGTATAGCCTATATCTGTTGTATATGAAGAGTTTGGTTTCAAAACGCGATAAATCCATTATGATTAATTTGAGTAATAATGTGTTTTCTTTACCAAGAGAGTGGAAAGATGAAAACCACTATTTTTTGTTTCAAACTTTCACATAGCATATTTAGGTTATAATAACATAAAAAAAATTTAAAACCAGATTTTGATTTTCAAATATTTATTATAAAAAAGGATTAGTTTCCCCCCAAAATGCAAAAGGCTAAATTCATGACACTTTTTTTTCCAAAATGCAATTAATCCATTGAATCAATATAAAAGTTATTTTTCATATTTTAACTGTTGAAAATACACAACAAAGTAAGTTGATCCACATATGACAGCCTCTGAACTTGGCCAATACTAATCTTATATAACTTACAGGCACTGGACTAAAAATAGCCGACATTAAATCACCATCGCTAAGAAATACCTCTTGAACTTTTTTGACGGCGATCAGCTGTAAAATGGCTTGGTCCTGCTCGGTTTTCGTTGACTTTGAGTAAAACAATTGAAAGTTTTTCAAAAGATCCCCTGGGGTCAAAGTGTCAGCGTGACAGAAGTTTGATGCTGTCGTGTATATATATATATATATATATATATATATATATATATATATATATATATATATATATATATATATATATATATATATATATATATATTAGTTGCCCCCTCATTTTAAGATGGGCCCCCCCAAAAATAAAATTCTGGCTACGCCCCTGGTTCAGGTACACACAACCATCCCAAAGGTCTTGGCAAAGGGCGTTTCACTTACCGCCAACTTTTTAATGAGATGTTCACTAAATGTCCCCTCCATACAGGTTTGTTTAGTTTCTTAAAACTTGATTTGGAACAGTGGATGCCAATACAATATTACATCTAATTTTGTCAGCATTGACGTGTGCATTGTATTATTGACGATCCGAAATGGTACAACTGGCATTGGGAACCTCATCAGTTTTCCTCATTAGGCCTGAGTTCCAGTTTCAATTAACGCGCTTAAGCTAATCATCCAACAGGTGCTGCATGGAGGCCAGATGCAAATAATGTCACTTTAACTGAAACAATGACAAAATTACCAGGATGAATAGTCCTCGCTTAAAGCATATGGGTTTCCTATAGTAACCCGTGTTGTCTCCTTAATGACATTACACATTACTCAAATTGATCCGTTTCGAGGTCTGTGGAGTCTCTTTGTCGTAAACTAATTACAGAACATGCTCATCTGCTATGCTAATGGCTCGACGTATTCCAGTCGCACTAAATAAACAGCACGGCGTAATTGCAGCACTGAGAATTGGCAGATGTGATTAATAATATTCAGAGTGCTGGATTCTTATGTTAATTGCAGATCACGTTCTTTATAGTTGCAATGGCACGGTAGTCTCGCAGGTGCAAATGTATACTGATGGAGTGGCAAAGCAGTTTAAAGAACAGAAATGCATAGGTTGCTTATAAAAAAGTTTTGCAGTTGATCTGCTTTGCTAGGTATGCATTGTTAAATATCCCCATGGCCCCATGGAAGCATTTAAAGTCACCATCAAAATTGACAATTCTTATTTTTTTTTAATGAAATATCGCAGTGCTTATTATAAATGATTAGTTTGGGCACATCATTATCCATATGCCCTTGTGATTTTTAATCAAAATAACTTCCCCTCCTTCTTGCAGTGACATCTCTTCTCTGATGATGCGTTTACTGGCGTGAGGGCGGAGCAACCTGTCACTCACATGAGATCAGCCAATTGCAAACCAAAACCATCTAATCAATTCCTGATGTACAAAAATAGTCCCGCCTTACATTTTTTTCTTGTTTGAGAAGCTGTTTCACCCTAATATCACCTATATATCACAATAGGGAAGAAAAGACTATCGTAACTTCCATTTAATGCTAACTTTAATGTGTCGACACACTTCCCAGCAAACATTTGAACGTTTAATGACCGTTGAAAAGACGTCCCTCCGACACGTCCCGTCATGGTCGAAAAATAGTTCCAAAATGAAATTTGAATGGATGTTTTTGACGTTATCCGTTCTTTGTTACATATTTTTACCGATTTATGCCATCCTACCGCGACTATTTTTGGCCAGGGACACGACGTTGCCGTCGGACCAATGTTTGCTGGGTTCCTATTGAAACAGGAAGTTAAGGGCTCGACCTGTTTTTAAATATCCAGTAGTCTTTAATTTTGCCAATGAGCTGTGATTCGCTGTTTGCTTATGCTATAGTCAGAAGCAGGAGGTTTAGGGGGAGGGGATTTTTCATTCTAGAAAGCATTTGATTGGATTAAAATTTGCATTTGCTCTTGAGTGCAGAATGTGTCATCAATATTTCAAAGAGAAAACTCTGGTGACCTCAAAACTTACAGACGTGGAGTAAAAGCCACAAAACACCCATTTTAAGGCTTGTATATTGCTGTTCCAGTTACATGAACTCTAAACAAACTTGAGAAAATTGAATTTTGTCATGTGGTTGTGGAAAGCAACTAAGCAAGGATGAATTATGGTCTTGTAAGGCCCACGGGGCACCAACCAGCCTGATGCCATTTATCTAAATATAAAATATGTTCCCCACATGCATGTAAAGCCTAAGTCATACTGTTCAGACTAAGCAATCATCCATTGAGAAAAAGCATTATATTTATTTATACAAATTTTTGTTTTTCATTTAATTATACAATATTAGGCCTATTTAATTATTTGTTGAACGGAATTTAATTTAAAAAGTTATATAATTTTTTATTATTATTATTATGCAGTTATTTATGTATTATTTTTATTTATTGAATAACCTAATTATTCATATGATTTAATTCCAAATAAATGACTAAATATTTATTTAATTTATATTGTTGTTTGTAATTGTAATTTATATATTTATTTAAAAGATTAAATTATATAATTTATTATATGATAGTACAGTGCATTTTTTTTATCTTCCACCTTTATTTCTTTCTGTGTCTATCTATTCATCTTAAATTTTTAAAATTTTTGAATCCTAACATAGGCTTTTAATGTCAATGAAATCATAAGGTGAGCATCTATTTTATAATGTCAGCATTGTGTGTGTTATTTTTGGTCCTGGATGTGTTTGAAGTGGCAGCAGGCCCATCTAATGAAACCGTGTGTGAAGCAGCGTTAATGAATGCGCCGTTTCGCCCTGAAGGACGGAGTCAATTATTGTGAGACTCTTGAGGTTTTTTTTGAACAGCTGATAAGAATAAGAGCTTTTATGGTTGTTTTCCTAGATTTTGTTAAGATTAGCAGAAGGATGGTGGCTGAAATCACCCAATGGATGTCAGGTGTGAATTACTCACGGGTCTTTGATGTTAAAAAGTTCACCTCGCAACCTGCCGAGAGAGTTTACTGATGTCGCCATTGTCAGCGTAGACCTATATGAGCTTAGACATTAAGTTTCTAATGCCTAGGTTTTAAAACAGTCCTACCTGTGACTTTCAGATCTCACATCTGTACTGCTGTTCCCAGCAGTTGCTAAAATGAGAAAAATGTTGCCAGGAACATAGAGTCCTGAGAGATTGAACAGGTGCTGTGACTATCTGTCCTTGTGTGTAAATGTCTTCATGAAAGCCTACTTGAGAAACTCAAGTATGCACTTAAGGACTTGCAGAGGGAAACACATATGTAACATCTCTCCAGTTTGGTCAAGAAAGCCATTGGGGATCTTAGTAGTGGATGACTGGATGAAGTGCGGTGCACAGACTATTAAATGCACGTTTTACAACAGAAAATGATGCATCTTACATATTATGTGCATGTAGTTGGATTACCAAAATTATCCGTACATTTATACAACCAACATAAAGCTTTTTAGAAACATTGGTTTTCATGTGGTTTTCAGATCTTTCTCTTTGATATCCATTTATTTCTTATTTTTATGCTTTTTATACACCAATTAATCTGCTATGCTATTCTTAAAGTCCCCCTGTAGTCAATAATTTTATCCCTTAAAACTGACCTTTGATCACCAAAATTACATATTTAAAAGGTTGTTTTCCTTGAATTTTTTTGTCATGCCTTAAAGGGATAGTTCGGCCAAAAATGATATTTAACCCATGATTTACCCACCCTCAAGCCGTTCGAGATCCATATGTCAATCTTTTTTCAGACGAACACATTTTCAGTTATTTTAGAAAATGTCTTAGATCTTCCAGTGGTTATAATGTGTAGCTATGGGGTCCACTCCTTCAAGTCCCAAAATGTGCATGCATCCTTCACAAATGTAATCCAACCGGCTCCAGGGGGATAAACGAAGGCCTTACGAAGGGATAAACGTAGCGTAGGAAGCGCCGTGACGTAGAACGAACGTGACAGCGCAGCCAGAGAGCAGAGCAAAACAAAACTCTACGTTCGTTCTACGTCACGACGCTTCCTACGCTACATTAGTGTTGCTTTCGTCAACGAAAATTATGACGAAATATTGTCGTCAACGAACCGTTTTCACCTGACGAAACGAGACGAGACGAGACGTAAATGCATGGTCATGTGACGATGACTAAAATACATGTATGATGCATTATCGTTGACGAATAAAAACGAGACGAAATGTGGCTTGCAAAATAAAAACTATGCTAAAATGTCTCCTCATTTTCGTTGACCAAAACGAGACGAGACGAAATGTTATAACGTCACGACGAATGAGAGAGTTGTGCGTGAACCCATAGCTTTGTCGGCTTTAAATTCTGTTTTGCGATCTGGTCACCCGATTATCAGCGAATTTAACAATATTATTCCATTAGTTTTTCTATTAAAATGTATCATTGATATATTTGACACATTCATAATCATTACTTTTGCCGGTTCTTTGTGACAGCTGTTATGTGCGTTATGGCAGCGTCTCTGGTTACATGAACGCGTCATCGCATCAGCACCAGAACATGGAGATTTTATTTTAGAGAATAATCGCACAACCTATTCGATATTCTATAATTAAATAAACTAATCGAATATACAAAAATCATGACTCATCCTTGCATGGAATCTCTTGTTTCTTTTCCCAAATCTTCACTCACGTCTCACCCATTTTCTAAAGGGATTATACACGTTTCTTCATTGGTTCGCTTTTAATTAGGCCTATTATATTCGTATTCTTTACTGTGGTAAAGTATAGCATACATTTGTACTTGCATGTCAAATTCTTTTTAACACAGTTTGTGTTTCCTATATTAGACATAGGGCGCGTCAAGTTTAGTTGTAGGCTAAAGCGCGTTTCACACGCGCGGGTGATTTTTAGTTTCACTTTCTCTGGCAGCGCAATCTCAAACATAGCCTAAATATTTTGCCCTTGTGGAGGATAAAATTCGCTATTCAGACCAATTTACATCAAGTAGAAAACACGAAGATTAGATATCATAAAGAGATCGATGGTCTCTCTGCTCGTGTCCCTCAGAGCGCAGAGTGGTTGGCTATTCTGCTATATCAGGCGTCTTTGTGTGGAAATATAAAACGAGTTTTTATTTTTTTAAATAACCCCCCAACCACCGCCGGTAGTTGGTCCATTACCGCGGTGGTAAAAAAAAACTGCCACCGTCACTGCCCTAAATATACTAAATAGGCTATAATAAGATAACCTTGTTTTGAAATTCTATATTGACTGGGTTAAATAGAATAGCATTACTAACAAGAGACTAAAATACAATTTTCATTGACTAAAACTAGACTAAAATGTCATGAGTTTTCGTCGACTAAAACTAGACTAAAATGTCATCAGTTTTCGTTGACTAAAACTAGACTAAAATGTCATCAGTTTTCGTCGACTAAAACTTGACTAGACTAAAAAGAGTATGAACGTGACTAAAACTAATAAAAACTAAAACGACAGCTTGACACAAAGACTAGACTAAAACTAAAATTAAAACAGGCCGCCAAAAACAACACTACGCTACATCCTACGTCATAAGCCAGCATCCATCTCCGTGAACGCGTGTCGACCGCTACCGGAAGCCAGTTATTTTCATTTATAAAGTTTTAAATATGTATATTTTTACGACAAAACCGCACGGATTACCCTCAGAAGGCCTTCGTTTATCCCCCTGGAGCCGGATGGATTACTTTTGTGAAGGATGCATGCACATTTTGGGACTTGAAGGAGGTGGACCCCATAGCTACACATTATAACCACTGAAAGATCTAAGACATTTCTAAAATAACTGAAAATGTGTTCGTCTGAAAAAAGATTGACATATACATCTCGAACAGCTTGAGGGCGAGTAAATCATGGGTTAAATATCATTTTTGGCCGAACTATCCCTTTAAAATAGCTTGACTGTAACTCTACACCCTTGCCTCATTTAGTATAGGCGGTTCTATGAATATGCAAATGACCCCGCCTCCACTCACTCACTCCAGCTCAGAGATCCACTCGTTGACGATCACACGTTGATCTGATTGGTTGCAAGGTAGTTTGTGACGTCAGAAACAACGTGTTTTTGAGACTGTCTTTGGTTCACTGCAGTTTTAAGGAGAAAATACTCAGCAATGGTGTTAACTTATGAATTTGCACATGGTTTGTCTGAAAGCATATTAACCCTCAGAGGTCGGAGATCACGCCGGCGTGATCTGCTCGCTTTTTCCTTATGAGTTGAATTGAGACCCGAAATACTCTTTTGAATTTGATTTTACAAAACAAGTTTCATACATCAATCGATTCTGTTAAATGTGTATTATTTTTGTGTATACTCACAATAAAAACAAAGTGCTGTGCTTTTTGCCAAATAAAGAAAAATAAACACGAAGCGAGTTCTGCCTTCTCTCTGCCAGTGTAGTCCATTCTGAAACGCGTCCGAAAATGAACAATAACTCAGCGAATACTCAGTCAAACAGGCATACAGTCACACAGGCATGAAGCTTGAATTCTCTTCTTTTTAATGAAGTAATTTATATAAAAAACAAATATTCTCATCTTGTGAAATCTGTATTAAAAGAGAGCGATTCCAGTCGAGCTAATTACATCTAATTCAGATTAGGGCTGTCAACGAATATTCTAAATTCGAATATATATTCGAATAGTTTTAAAAAACAGAAATTCGAATGTGAAAATTAATATTCGAATGTGGAAAAACGCCCGCGGTAGCAGAGGCGCGGCTGTCAGCTTTGCGAGTGGGCGCGCTGCCTGAGGGGTCAGGGACAGGTAACAGGAAGAAACGTTAACGGTAAACAGAAACATTACTAAAGAGTACTGAGCTACTGACTAAATAGATATTGCGCAGCATGAATAAGGTAGGTTAGATACAGCAGTTTCATGCACTGCAGGCTTCCACTGGTTTGATTATTTACCGTTTCATGTCAAGGAAAAGTAAAATTTTTACCACAGCACAGCTCGCTCGGAGCGTTCAATGTCGGATTCGCGTCTAGTTGGACTCCTAAACATTTTGAATTTGCGCGTCAAAAGCAAAAGTTTGATGCTCGGAGAGCGTGACGCCTCATTCGCGCCACAAGACCTCCAGACGCGCGTAAACGCGTCTTTACATTGACTTAACATTGAAATCACTCGCGCCAGACGCTCTATTCGCGTTTGGTGTGTGAACGCAGCGGGTGAGGGCGAGAGAGAGAAAGAGTGCTTGCGAGTGAGCGAGCAAGAGTGAGTGAGGTCTGCGGTCTTGGCCATTAGGGGATTTACTTGTTTGTTTTTGTGTATGTAATACGTTGTCAAATATGTTTAAACTTAAATAAACTACCTATACAAGTAGTTATGTCTCTTTGTATTAATTTGTCCTGTTATTGACGTAATGTACGTCATTGACAAAATGCGCAACCAGATGTTCGAATAGTTCGAATATTCGTGTGTTTTTTAGAGGGAATATTCGAACGTAATTTTTGAGCAATTTTGACAGCCCTAATTCAGATGTAATGTGACTCCGCCCACGGAGAGCGCACGCTATTCAAACGCAAATGACTGAGGCAATCCGCGCAAACCTGTGAACGCCCACATATCAGCGCGAGAAAACACAAGTTTATTCAGATCATTACTTTTTACACCGTCTTGCAGCTGTGAGGAATAATAATGGAAAATGTCCCCCAGAAGTGCGGGTATATCGAGGAGCGAGCTGAGGAATACTAGTAAGTTTTTTTCCTTCTCACGTGAATTTCTTCACGTGGGTTTCTGTTTATGAATGAATGAACGGCAGAGATGCGCACTGTTTACCACAGCTGGCAAAGACAGTTTAAATTTAAATCGCGTGTGTGAATGAATGATGATGTTTCAGCAAACTGTATTGCTATACTGAGATGAGTAAAAATCGACTGAAATATGTTGAAATAAAATGTAGGCTATTTGTATAAGCAACGTATTAAACTGCAAATTAACAATATGCCCTAATATTTCATGAAAACAACGTTACAGTCAGGCGAAATATGAAAGTAATGAATACATAGATAAAATGTAGGCCTATAATCATTTTCTTTTTTTACAAAGAAAGAGTACACTTGAAATATTGTTGAAATTGTAATATTGTTGTAATTGTAACCTTTTTAATAAAATGGCAAAACATATTTACAAGATAGATGTAAGCAAAATCTTAAATGATCAATATAAGTCTTCTTCTAAATATCCTTTGTCCTTGCATTGTGGCTCAGTCAGTGTCACACCTGAATGAATGGCTAATTATGCAGAGTCATTATGCAGAGTGGGTGTTCTAAGTTGTAAACCACTCCTCGTTCACGCCTCCTCGCATATTGGCTTTCCAAGCAAAACCTGTTTTACAACAATTTAAATCAATGTATGGTTTTATGTGAACGATAAAGCAAGACTATTTTCACATGATTTTGAAGAAAAAACACTAGGCGAGGACATCCATTATTCAAAAGTCTTATTGACACATATTTACTATGTGTTTTGTGGCCTTATTTCAGAAATTTTAGTTTTTAGTTTTTTCAATAACCATGCATAAACATTATTCTCTCAAAAATGAAAACATGTACATACACGTGGCTCACATATTATGGTAGCCCTGTTTGTGCTTTATAGAGTGAATTTACACCTTTGCCATTAATATGTTTATAAGCAACTGAAAAAAGCACAAATGTCAGGGCATGTCAGAACATCTCAAGGGCCCCAAAAACACCCTAGACCCCTGAGGGTTAAAAACACCACATAGACATTAAAAACTTGATTTTCACCACAGGGGGACTTTAAAGTTTGTCTAGTTATTGATTGATAATGTGATGTTGAAAGGCAAATATTAAATTGCATTTATGGTGCATCCAAAAATAATCGTTTTAAAATTATTAAAATGATTTCATCATTTGGCAATAGAATTGCATTTATTAGTATTATTTCTTCCTCGAAAGTTCTAAGAATCTTCACTAGAATCGTTAAGGAACCGAAATCGTTACGTTCCTTACGATTCCCATCCATACAGTATGTAGCACGCTCATTTTATAGCTTCAGGTCAATAACCTGAGCTCTTGTACTCCGCTGAAAGTCTTACAGGAGTGTTTGACAGGAAGCCTTGATGCTCCTGGTCAGTTCTTTTGATGCATTTTTCATTGGCATTTTTTACCTTGGATCACTGCGGACCGCTTTCTTGTTTGTTAGAACATATCCAACTCTTTTAGATTCTGAACTCAGGCTGCTTTGTGAAACTTGGTTTTCATGAGTTTAATAAACTCTACACAGATCCTAATCCCAGAGGCTTTCAGAGTTTGGTGAGATGGTGTTATACAGGAAGACTGTGGAGGAAGGAAGGGAAGGAGTGAAAGAAATCTCTCTTCAAGAATAGCTCCAGAGCGGAGCGGCTTTTCCTGCTATGGGAAACCTGGAATGGGAGGGTGAAAGCCTCACTGAAGCATTTGCTGACAGAAATTCAACCGTAATGGGAGAAATAACTTCTCACAGACACTTTTCAGGAGGCTCAGCCAGACTTCCTGTTTCCTCCTGAGATACTTCCTGTGGATACCAACATAACGCTCTACACATTTAAAGGTTTCTCACCTCTTTTGGGCCCTATTTTATGTTTTTTTTTTTTTCACAAAAGAGTGGATGTTTATCTTCATCTGCTTTCTCTCTCATGCCCTCAATTTCCTCTTGTATCAAGCGTTCATTTTTCTTCTGGACTCTATCATTCTGTGTTTATGACTTGTCTCTTTTCTCTCAGCATGTAAAGGGTGGGTGTCAGAGTTCATGGGAAGGAAACTGAGCCCGTCGGTGCAGGTGGTTGTGTTGGGCATTTAAAGGCACGGCATCATGATTATGGATGTACTGTAAACACGAACGCTCAAAATAATTAATTGGTTTGAGTAGGACAAACTTAAACTAATTAGTTCAGTCAAATTAACTTTTTTGAGTATTTAGCACTTTCTTTTGCTTTCAAGTTCACAGAACTGATATATTTTAAGTAAACTGAACTGTTTCATTGTTTTGAGTTTCATGACATTATTTCTTTTAATTTAGACAAACTTAAGTTTAACTGAAACGGCTGGGATGTCTATTTCCCAGCATGCTTTGCCGATGGCACTCGAAAGGGAGAGTAAATGCTATAATTAAGTAAGTGTAATATAATGTTGTTGTTTTTTTGTGCAAGATTAATGTTAAGTGGGAGATTTAGTAGTGACTAATGTTTTGTTATGCTAACTTAGAGGAATTTCTGTTAATGTTGGTTTTAGGATAGTTACCATCATGGTGACAAGTGGTGCATGCAGCTTGATTTGAGAGCAAATAAAACCTTTGTATTGCTGCACTCATACAGCAAGTGCTACTTTATAACATACTATTGTTAATATGTTAACAAATTAGTATGTTAGCAAACTAGCTTGTTAAAGCTAGCTAATTTTATACTAGCATTTTTGACCATTTTCACAAATGTCATGGCTCCCAGAATTTTTTGAAATTTGAATATCGAACTTACAATATACCGAAAAAAAGGAACAGAGCAAGAAAAAGTATTCTTGCTTCATGCATTCTTTTTTTTTTATCAACATTTGAATGTAGGTACGTTTCATTAATAAAAAAGCACACAAAAAAAATCATGTTTTTGTCAAAGACTACACCCGGAAGGGATTCAGAACGATGAATGAAACACTGATGGAGTCGATCGAGTCCTTCAAAAATCAACCCCCCCCCCCCCCAAAGCTTCACAGTCGTTTCCTCTTCCTGGGTCGACATTTCATTTGATTTATATGCCGTTTAATGTTTGATCGCTTTAGCTTACATGTGCGTAAAAAATGCTTGTTTCATCTTCGCATGTTTTTGGATCCGGAGATTCAGTACACTTTCAGATGATGCTTAATAGCGCCCCCTACCGTATAACAGTGAAAACACGGATTGCCGGAAAATTCCATCAATGGCAGGGAAAGAGTTAAACTAGTTCAGTTCAGAATATATTTTAAAATTAAGCTCTTTTGCATACATTATCAATTCACAATGACCACAAAAAACCCTAAAAGGATCATAAAAGTAGTTCATAATTAACGCTATATTCCAAGTAATTTGTTATAATGTGTCTTGCGACCAAAATGCCATTGACGTTAACGAACCTATAGCAACTAAAATCTATCAAGAGACTGAAGAATGGAATAAGTAATCTGGACCACTTTTATGGTGCTTTTTTAGCCTGTAAATAATGAAAGAATTTAGATTTTTGAGGCAGTGGAAGTAAAAACAGCTTGATCTGCATGATCTCATAATGTGTTTGTGTTCTCGCTGGCCTAATTACTGAGCTTCAGGCTACAGGAAGTGGGAATCTGTTTCCGGGAAGATACCGGGTTATAATCTTTTTTCCCCCCTAATGTGTCAGTCTTGGGTCATGTAGATTGAGTCTACGGCGGTTTTCATGCTAGGTTTGATTGATTGGTTAAAAAAAACTCACCAGTCCTCACCAACCTTTTTCACATTGTACTTTTGGGTTTGTTTGCTTTGTCGATGTGAGCACTAGTGGCAGCTGTTTACTGATGAGAAACTGCGTTATAGAATGATAAATGTGACTGAGATCATGCAAAGATGCCATTTTATGTCATCAATACCGGTTTGCTTTGGCGATTGTTTACATGCACATTGTGAACTGTATCCCAAACCGAAGACTCTCAGGTGTAGTTTGCTGGTTTCGGAAAACTCACACACTAACCAAACGAACTAGACTCTGACATCAAAGCGGTGCTTTATCAAAAAGATGGATCAAACAGACAACATTAAAAATCTGTTGTGTCGAAGTTCACGTACAAGTGAAGTGTGTCATTCGCAAAACGAATGGCTTATTCCTAACACTCTCTTGTAAAACAACAACAGTTTTCACGTTGGTTATTAGTTAAATGTGTAATGTTACCATGTAATGTTTGCATTAATATGTGAAAATGTGAAAATATATATTTTAAATGTGTCATCAACTAAAATGTTCTTTTCTTTGACTAAAATTAGATTGCGTTTACCCCTAAACCTACTCCTCACAGAAAACTTTCTGCATGTTTACATTTTCTAAAATGATTTATAAGTTGTTTTCCTTATGGGGACAAAAAAAGTCCCTACAAGGACAAGGATTTCAGATATTGCTATCTTTGCGGGGTTTACCCACACACACACACACACACACACACACACCCACACACCCACGCACACACACACACACACACACACACACACACATTATTAACTGTGAGAGGGGGGCATGTTTCTGCTGACAATCCTCTTGAGTCCTTTATTGAGGGCAACAGCTGGTTGTTCCCTGTGCCCGTATCTCACACCCAGACACACCCTCCAGTGACACACTGATCCCTGTGTTTCTGCTTTTCCTCCCTCCACATGGACTCTCAGCCCCACAAGAGTGCACAAAGAGAAGTCTATTTCCCTCCAAATTAGATTTGCTAGAGGAAAGAGCTTTGCACTTTTATAGCTCACCCAGACTGCAGTAATATTTAGCTTTCATGCATGTGTGTTTGTAGTTCTGCGACATATCTTCTGTAAACCTCACGGTATAGAACGGACGATGACTAGCGTCAGTTTCAGAGTTAGCAAACTGGATGCTGGAAGGTGCTGAATATTGCCGCTTTTAACCTCTTAATGAAACCTCGCTAGACTTTGGACTAAAGATGGACTTGCGCTCATGTTGTTGGAGGCTGAGGTGTCCGGTAGGTGTACATTTCTATTTATTATGTTATTTGCGGAAGTTGAATGAATATGAAACTTTAAACTTTTTTTTTTTTTTACTATTGTAATGAAATAAATAAATGATATAAATACAATGAATTACTCTATGCTTTTTTATGTAATACTTTTATATTTTCATCTTTTACTTTTTCATGAAACACAAAATAGAATTTAAGAGTATTCATGAAGCAGTTTTGAATACATTAAGTTTGTATTAACTACATCTGTCCCAAAAATATTTTAATAAGATATTTTACTAAATTAAATGCAACTAAATATATAGCCTACATAAAATTGAGAACGATTTGAAAATCGTTTTATGCAGTTTTTTTCCACGTAACTAAATATTCATGTTACGAATATTGTCGACTCTATGACAAATTACTTTGTTCCTCTATTGTAGTTTGTTTTAGATAAAAGCATCTGCTAAATGCATAAATGTAAAAACAAATGGAAAGTGTTTGATTAAATATTCATGAAGCTCTTTTGCATACATGCTGCATATCAGCAGTTCGCAAAGAAAAACGCTCCCAGAAGGTCAAAAACCACCAATAAAGTACTATAAAAGTAGTTCAAAAGTAGCACTATATTCAAAGTCATCTAAATTTAATGCGACTTGTTACCAAAACGCCACTGACATCATGTTGACTTGAGAAATAGCGCTGAGGTAAAATAGCACATTTGCTGCAGCTGTACACAAGGCGACCCGAGTTCAAGGTTCATGCTTTCTCAAGCCAACATCAGTTTGTTCTTACAGTATAACTTCTAGATACAGTTTGGTCTCCTTCAGAAGACTTTGAATGAATCAATGATGTGTGAATACATTATTGGCTGATCTATTCATGTAAGTCTGGCTTGCTGTGACATCTTGTTTGCTGTGTGTTGCATTCATAAATAAAGCTTTATGCTGTTAAACGGTATGCAATATAATTTGCTAGGCAACATACAAATGAAGTTAATCTTGCACACGTTAGCAGTTCCACTGAGATGCGGCTCATAATCGCATGTGATCATCTGAAGTGGTGGTGAATACCACAGAGGTTCCCCTAATGGGAGAAGCATCACGCATTGAGTTGTGCGTGGGGAGCCGGTGTCTGTTGTGATTCCTGTGAATGGCAGTTGTCTGAAATAGCTGCAGGTGTGAGGAGAGCTGGCCCACTTTTGTTGTTTAATATAGACAGGTGGTGTCGACCGAAATGAGACTACAGCTGTTCCCCGGCCTGTCGACTTAATGCACGTCTAATCTCATGTACAGCGCAGGCGTACACGGATGTGTGAACATGTTAGAGGCTGTTTGCCCTGGCAAATTCCCATATTTCCCAGTGGAGGTCTTGTTGTGGGACTGAGCTGCTTCAATGCTGATGTTGGTGGTCTCAAAGTCTGCTTGAGGAGTCGCGCTGAAACTATTTCGTGCTAGCCTGGAAATCCAGACCTAAATCTGAAAGATTAATGGTCTGGCATCGACTAATGAAAATCGGCCAGCTCGAGGGGCGGCACCAAGCATGCATTTGAAAATCTCACTGCACGCAATTGGATAACACTACGACCATTCACAACATCAAGCCCCATACGCTTAGCTACCAAAGTCCTTCTTGCAAAGGAACGATTCAAGCTCCGTCTTCTGTTCCTCTTTTAGAGCCAAGTCTAACTCGTTCATTGTAGCGGCCAAAGCCGTTTCAAACAACTGTTGTTCATCCACAGCCATCTTGCAATGTTTAGTAATGACTTTGACGTCACAGCGCTGTCGTCATCTGTTTATCTCGCCTCTGGCCCGCCTATATCAGATAACCCGATGTGATTGGTGCAGCTCAGATAGAGGGGCATATTTAATGAGCATCATTACTCAACGCCAGAGTAAACTCGCTGAGCAAATTCAACTTGTGCTCTCGCGAGAACTCTGGATTTCCAGGGTAATTTCCTGCAGAAACTGCTAGTAAATTTCACAAATAATTCCAAAGAAACTGCGAGTAACATATTCAATCAAATGTGATTTCGAAGGACTGTAATAGTATTTTCTTGTGAAACGTACTCCAGTAATCTCCGAAAGTCATTTTTACAGAGAGGGCTGTGAAGGATTGCATCTGATTGGTGTGTTTTAAAGAGCCATGGTCACTCACTGACTTAATGGGAATCATGCCATCTCGTGCAATTTAATGTTTTTACTGGATCGTTAGAATATTGTTAATCTAATAATAATCCTGTATTTCAAACAAGATTTATGAAATGAGTTTCACAAGGGATATTTATAACATTATTTCTTTATATTAGTTATTATTACATTTTTGTAACATTAATGTAGATATGATAATGAAAGTAAAACTAGTCATCTAAAACTTTTGTGTATTTTTTTCCATCTTTTGAAAGTTTGAAACTATTATACTGATTTTTTTTTTTTTCATTTTTTTTCATTTTGATGCTTATTTGTTTAGTTGTTTTTCCCACCAAATATGATGTCGCTTGGTGGAGGATGATGCCATTAGGGAACTGGCTTTTGGCAGTTGCAAAAGACAATCAGGATGGAAAGTGATATTGAGGAGATAAACTATTAGAACTATATTTAGAAGAAAAAAAATGTTTTGTTTGTAATAAACCTTATTATTTAGAGAAAGAAAAACAATGAAGAATAATTTATAGATATATAGTTAAACACCAACAAAAATTACAATCACTGAAACCCCAAAAAAAAAGCTAATATGATTTCAGTCTTCCAATAATAAAACAAATACACTAGCATTCAAAAATCTGGGGTCAGTAAGATTTTTTTTTTTTTATGTTTTGGAAAATTCTTTTATGCTCATCAAGCCTGCATTTATTTGATCAAAAAAAAAAAAAAAAACCCAAAAAAAACCCAGTAATATTGTGAAATATTACAATATAAAAAGCTGTTTTTTTATGTTAAAATATGTTAAAATATTATTTATTTCTGTGATGCAAAGCTGAATTTTCAGCATAATTACTCCTGTCTTCAGTGTCACATGATCCTTCAGAAATCATTCTAATATGCTGAATTATTATCAATGTTAGAAACAGTTGTGCTGCTTAATATTTTGGAAACGGTGATACTTTTCACCGTTTCCAAAATATTCTTTATCCAAGATTCTTTGAATATGAAGTTCAAAAGAACAACATTTATTTGAATTAAAAATCTTTTGTAACATTATAAATGTCTTTATTTATTTTATTTTTTTACTCAATTTAATTAATTAAGTATAATATGATAATTTTAATGCATCCTCTCTGAATAAAATTTAAAAAATCTTAATGACTGCAGACTTTTTAGTGGTAAGCGTTTGCTACATTGACTTTTACTGCATACTAAGAATACCAAGTTAACAATTTAAGTATCAGAATATTGAATTCAATCCCTAAATATATTTGGAAAGGATTTGTGTGTGTGTGTGTGTGTGTGTGTGTGTGTGTGTGTGTGTGCGTGCAGGAGAAGAATTCAGACGAATTCAACCTCTTAATCTCCTGGAAAATCCCACTCTATAAATGTGTATCTGTGCTGAAGCGCTTTGACGTCACGCTCCTGCCTCTTTATAAAACATCATTGTCGGCTATGTGTTTTTGAAATGCGTGCATCTGTGTGCACATTTATTTCTAGCCAAAATCGAAGCGACCAGCTATTTATCCTGTCCGTTTTTCCATGGCATTCCTGTCGAACATCCGGTTAGTGTAAAAATATGAGTGTGTCTGAGTCTGGCCAGCATGATGGCGCATTACGGAACAAATTGGCCACTTTGGGACACGTCTAAATGACTCCCTACGCCCCGCATTCACCACACACTCTAAATAAATGCTGCTTTTTGAAGCGGGGCCATTAGTCCTGAGGACTGACCATTACCCACGCTGCAGCAGTGAGTTTTCAGAGCTCCCCCGCGTCGCTACGCTGATTTATTACCGCTCTGAGATTGACCTTGTGGTTGTATGGGTTTGGATTGAGGCTGGTTACTTGCTTTACCTCGACTCTAACTGAACTTTTAGGCATGGAAGGTGAGGTAAGTGTGATGTTGCAGTACTTTTTAATGAGTTAGCATGGCTTGGTAACCCTAACCTTTTTCAAATATGGTCCTCTTGGTGCTGTTAATAGGACAAAATGCAAAAACCTTTTAGTCTTTACATCCTGCTGATTCTTTTAATTAAGCACCTTATAAATTATCAATCTCACCCTGTTGAACTGATGAATGATGCAAACCTGTAAAAGACTCTTAAGGCCCCTTGAGGAGGTGTGTGTGTGAGAGAGAGAGAGAGGTAGTGCTGGGCGGTTTGACCAAAAATCAACATCACGGTTTTTTTCTAAATTATACCGGTTTCACGGTTTTTACCGTTTTTTTTTTTTTTTTTTTTTTTTTTTCTCAAGCATGATGGGTGTTTACCACATTTTCTACTGAGTGAGAGAGGAAATAGTGCAGTAGATTTACTTATAATGCCCTATTTTATTGTCATGAGTGAATATTATAGAAAAAATCCACACTAATATTAATAATACAGGTTTGCAAGGCTGTTTACAAAGAGGTGTCAGCAGGACGCGCTTTAGGAGCGGCAGAAACAGTGGTTTCCCCGGTAACGGCTGTACACAAAGCAGCAACGCTCATAAACACTGCTTTATCAGGAAAGATAAAGAAAGATTCAATCGTAATAACAAAGAAACTTTTCTAAAGACTGTCAGTTCACTTCAGATACGTTAATACAGTATAAAAACACACGCGCCGCAAGAAAAAAGACTCTCACCCCCACACGTCTCGTGCCCATTCTAGTCAATGCTTGTGTTTCAGATCGAAGCTTCCCAGAAGCGGCTCTCCGCGCCGCTTCGCTAAATATAGGCGCCTGGTCTATTTTGACGCACCACGTGGAGGACGGAATAAAACCTTGTCGCAGCTGTAATGCGCCGCAGACGTGTGTTGTAAATGAGGGGTGAGACTGTGTCGCGCAGCGCCGCGTTCCGATTAAAGCGACATACACCGGTTTTGCGGTATATTAAAAATTCATATCGTAACAAAAATAAACACCGGTATTCGGTATGAACCGGTAAACCGCCCAGCACTAGAGAGAGGGATGTTAATGTCTCTGTGTCTTCTTGTCTAGCTTGATAGTTCATCCAAAAACTCTTTCTTTCTTGGAACACAATAGGACGTTTGAAGCATCTTTACAAGCTTTGAAAACAATACCATAAAATATAAAAAATCTCATAATTAAAAATTATGTCATAGCAATTATGAGTCAAAATTTTGAAGAAACATCATGATTATGAGATAAAAAACAAATGAAAAAAGTCTAAATTGGTTTGATTTGAATTATGAGATAAAAAGGCATTACATCGGAATTATGATGTCATAATAATAACATAGTTGACATTCATATAGTGTAATTATAACTTTTTATGCCTGTAATTGAGATAAACATAAAAGCATAATTTTGAGATAAGTCTAAATTAAGACGACTTTTTATCTTGGAAATTGGTTTCATTTGAATTATGAAATAAAAAATACACAAGACGAAATTATTGCATGTCATCATCAGAATTCACACAATTTTTTCATAATTATGACAAATTTGAAGTTATTGGATATACTTTTATCTCATAATTATGACTTAGTATCTTAGTAATTTTCATTTTTTATGTCATTAACCTTTTTTTATTTTTTATATGGCATAAACGAGCTTCCGTTATATTCCATGTCTTCAGAAGCTGTATAGTAGCTTATCTGAGATACATATCTTTAAAATTATTTCATTTTTTCATCCTCTATGCCGTTAGTGTTCTATGTTTGTGTTTAAAAAGTGTTGCACCATGTTTGCCCTCATTGACTCACCATTTCAGACATGCAGAATGGAAAATACATTGAAATCTGGAGCAGAGGGGAAGATGTTCAGTGAATAATCTAAAACGTGGCCTGTTCTTCACAAAAAGCTATTGTGTGGCTTCAGAACATTTGAAATATAGTGAACAAGTTATTATAGGCAATCATTTTATGGCCTCTTTGGAGCTTCAAAACCATCAAAAATCGTCTTTCTCAGTGGACAGTTTAGGAACGACGCGAGTTTGAGTAAATGATGACAGAATATTCATTTATAGGTGAGTTCTCCCTTTAACTGGATACATTTCCTCAGTTGATTTGCAGAACCGGAGGCTCTTAGACTCTTAGTGATCTGTGGCTCAGATAGCGGCGTCTGCTCAGCCAATAAGCAGATGTGAAACCGATAGACTGTGGCCTCATCGATCCAGCGCTGACTTGTATAACAGCCGGGCTGATTTTTACCCCTTAAAAAGAGAGCGGTTCGAGTTTACAATCGGCCCTTGCTATCTGTCCCGCCCGCCGCCTCCGGGGACCACTGTCCAGAGACGCCCCAGAACGACATGTGTAAACTGGGAGTTTCCCGCTCTGAGATCAGTGAACTATGATAAGTGCACGAGGGATCGGTCGTGGGAAGACGACTGGCTTCTTGCGGGTCGAATAAACAGATGTCTTTTGATGTGGTGCGGGTTTCATCTCAACATGAGGCCTGAAGTGCCCCGTTAAATGAACTCTCGCTCTACACTATTAAATGGAAAGATTCCAAATATAATCTTAAAGTCCCCCTGTGATGAAAATACAGTTTTTAATGTTGTTTATATGTCTCTGTGGTGTTTTTAATATGCTTTAAGATAAACCATGTGTAAATTCATAAGTCGACATCATTGCTGAGTATTTTCTCCTTAGAACTGCAGTGAACCAAAGACAGTCTCAAAAACACGGTTTGAAATCGCTGGCGTCATAAACTACCTTGTAACCAATCAGATCAACGTGTGATCGTCAACGAGTGGATCTCTGAGCTGTTGTGAGTGAGTGGAGGCGGGGCTCATTTGCATATTCATAGAATCGCGGTATTCAGAATCGCGGTTACTTTAGTGATCAAAGATGATTTTAAGGGATAAAGTTATTGACTACAGGGGGACTTTAAAGTGTTCTGTCATGGCGCTTCATGCTGTTTATGAACTCCAACAAACAAATTGGCTGTTGGATTTAGAATTTTATGAAGAATAACTGTCATGTTCACATCGCCCCAACAGACACTGACAAACACTTGAACTTGTTCAGTCGGGTGAAAACAAACTCTGACCAACACCGACTAATCCATTAGTAAGATCGGCTAGTTCTGACATTTGTAGTGGTGGTGCTTTAATTGACATGTTGTGCTTCAACTATTAGACCGATTTGCATCCCTTTTATAAAGGTTGCAAGACAGATTAGTTGACTAGTTGTTCAGGCAATTAACTAACAAGTCTATTGGAAAATGTTGTAGTCTAGCACTGCAGTCTTTGAACTTTTTGATGCCATAGACCCACAGAAATGATGATTCCCTTTTGAAGGGCCCAAATCCAAAAATATTAAGGGTACTGTATATAGTATCATGGTTTCCACAGAAATATGAAGCAGCACAACTGTTTTCAACATTGATAATAATGTGTTACAATAATAAGTGAACACAGTAATGTTTCTTGAGCATCAAATCATCATTTTAGAGTGATTTCTGAAGGATCATGTGACACTGAAGACTGGAGTAACGATGCTGGAAATTCAGCTTTGATCACAGGAGTAAATTGCATTTCACAATATATTCAAGTAGAGAACTGTTATTTTAAATTGTAATAATATAACACAATATTACTGATTTTATGATTTTTAATCAAATAAATGCTGACTTTGTGAGCAAGAGACTTTTATAGTTTTTTAATAGTCACTTTTATAAACATTTATACATCTTTTGGCACCCCAGTTGCAATGTCTCTTGTAAAGTTTAGGCTTGTTTCTGATCCGAACTGACCTTTGAACAGTATGTCTTATATATTTGAACATGTTAGGGGATATTTATGCTGTAAAATTTTTAAATATACATATTATCTGGAACATTAAATAAAATATCTGGCCAATTTTGTAAATTATTGAATTTTACTTAATTTAATTTTACTTTACTTTACAAGGCCATATTTCTACACAGTAAATTATTTGCACCCCAGTTTGAAACCCTGGTTTAGCACATCACTACTCTGATTGGCCTCGCTCTCCTCCGAACTCTAGCCTTAAACATGACTTGTCTCATTTTTATTCCACTTTATCTGCCACTGAAAAAGTGAACGAGTGACCGTGCGTGCTGCAGATTCGCTGTTGGTTCAGTTCTCATCCTCACCTCCTGCTCTCTTTCCTCATTGCAGGGAAGAAGAGATCCCGTGTTCCTCACTGGAGGGAGTTTCCCACCTGATTGTCCCGTCTGCAGTGAGACACTCATCAAACTCAGCGTCTACGGTGTGAATGACGGCCACCAGCAGACGGTGAGTGAAGAGGTTTCTCTCAACACTCGTGTTACGGCTCTTCTCGTCTCGGGTCCTTTCAGCTGTTGTTCTGCAGATCTCAGTCTCTGGTCCGTGTTGTTTGCTAAACCCTGAATGTTTTTTTTCTTGTAATCACATGCTTGGTAATTTCTGTCACAAAATCATTGAGAGCTGCAGCTTTAGTCTATAAATCAGACGTTGTCTTGCAAGCCACATGTTTGATTATTTTGCATAAAGTCTGGCACATTGACGTTTTATTCTGCCACAAATTGACAGTAATTTAATTTCTGTCACAGCGGTTCATTCTGCAGACAACACCAAAGAAATTAGATATCATTTCACAGACAAAATCTGATAACAAAGCAGGATATGCAGATGTACTAGCGAAATTTGCCAACTTTAATGCTCGCTACACATTGTACGAGTTTGGGCTGTCCTAGACGAAAGATGACCAATCGTGATGATTTCTGTGGTCTTGGCTACTAAACGGTGGTCCTGCGTCGTACAGTGAGAGATATTCAAAGATGGCCGTTGTCACGATCTTGCGACCAAAGATCGTTTTCTGACAGTGTCTGTAAGCAGCCAAGTCTATTACTTAAAGATCAGCATACATTTGGAAATTGACTTTTTGACAAGCGTTTGGCAGATCATTTTAAATATCGATGATCTACTATATCGAACGCCTTCTTTAAAGGGGGGGTGAATTGCTGTTTCATGCATACTGAGTTTTTTACACTGTTAAAGAGTTGGATTCCCATGCTAAACATGGACAAAGTTTCAAAAGTTAAGTTGTACGTTTGAAGGAGTATTTTTGTTCCAAAAATACTCCTTCCGGTTTGTCACAAGTTTCGGAAAGTTTTTTTAGAGTATGGGTCTGTCTTACGTAAGATAGGGCGGAATTTCCTTATATGGGTTCTAAGGGCACTTCTCCGGTAAGATCGCGGGCGCGCGCGCACTCGTAGACTAGAGCAAGAGAGTGAAAGCAGTTCGCCATCAAAGCGCCCTGCCCGGCTTTTGGAAGTCAGTGTGACCAAAGAAGTGTGTTTTTGGTTGCCAGGGCAAGACAACCCTGCACAGATTCCCAAAGAATCCAGCGTTAAGGGACCCGTGGATGGAGTTTGTTTTCCTGAGCATAAACGGAGTTGTGTAAGACTGTTTGTTCCCTGCATTTCGACGATGATTGTTTTATAAACAAAGCCCAGATCGACGGATTCGCAGATCGTCTAATGCTTAAGGATCGAGCAGTCGCAATGATAAAGGTTCGCGGTCGTGCGTTGGAACCGGACGGTGAGTAAAACTGTTGAACAAATGTCTCTGTGTGTTGTTAGCTCGGTTAGCACAGCTTTAGCTCCGCCCACACGGCCCGCCCCCAGCCGCTCGTTTTTTTCCGGAAAGACTCGGTACAGCCTATCTTTCTTTTATAAATATAATAAAACTAAAGACTTTTCGGAGATATGAAGGATGCAATACTACTCTATAGGTACTCAAGATTAACAGGAGATTGAGTGAAAATGAGCATTTCACCCCCCCCCTTTAAATCCAAAAAGACTGCTCCAACACAGGTGGTTTCATCAAGCAAGGATTTCACTGTTTGTTATGAAGACACAGTTTGCATCTCTGTGGAGTGGTACTGGCGAAACCCAAATTGCATGGGGTGCAGGAGAGAATGGCCGTGGCTGAGGTGTTTATTCAGCAGATTGGCGATCCACTTTTCTGCAACCTTAGACACAACAGGGAGGATGCTGATGGGGCGATAATTTGAAATGTTTGTTTTGTCTCCAGATTTAAAAATTGGTGAGACTATAGCCACCTTCCATCCTGATGGCAATTAAAGGTTGTTTAATCTATTAGAGTTAGAGGAACTGTTGCCAAAGATATATCATGCTAGAAACATAATAATCACTACAATAATGATACAATCAAGCACTCTTAAACATTTGCCTATTTATATCCAAACAGCGAATTAATTATTATTTTTTTTTTTGGCCGGGTAGTGAAATGTATTGGCATTAATCACAGAGAGTTTATCACTGCAGGCCTTCAGCTTCACTGAACAAAGCACCTGTCCAGTGCCGTGTGTGTACAGTATGTCATGTTTATTAGCCCCCTGAGAGAGTCAGGACCTCATTACATTTATTTTCCCACTGCAGACACAAAGCTGGTCTGGCCTAGTGGTTAAAGATCAAGGCTGTTAAGTGAAGAAGAAGTGAAGTGACGTGAAGGCCAAGTATGGTCTTACTCAGAATTTGTCCTCTGCATTTAACCCATCCAAGTTAGTGCACACACATTAGGAGCAGTGAGTAGTGAACACTTGTGAGAGTCGAAACCTCGACTCTCTAACCATTAGGCCACAACTGCGTGATTGTGGGTTTAAATCCTGAAGAGGAATGTTGAGCTGTCAAGACTCTTCAACCCTAGATTCCTCCAGCGATATTGTGCCTGTTTGAGTCATTTCGTTTCGGTGAATCAGTTCCAATCCACTTCTTTCTGCCTAGCTTCAGGAAGCAGAACATTAGCAGAAGATGCTAATGAGAGCGAGAAAGAGAGTTTTTGAAATTCTGAGCAGATCCTTCAGGTTTCATTTGAGCATCATTTCCTCGTCCGCCTGTAGCTTCACACTTTAGTATTCCTGTACGAGCCCTGCCTCATGAATAAGAGAGCAGGAAGAGCGATGGAAACACTTCCCGATTGCTCTCACTGGATTTGATCTTGCCAGAGGGCATGAAGTCAGAACGGACAGGTGGACTGCATTGCATCTCACATATATAGATAAAAAATAATAGCAGGGTTATTTCTGTAATGCTCTACCTTACGACCGACACTTCAACTTTAATTACGGTATAACTTGATTATTTAGATAATGGCAACAAAATAACATGATAGTTTGTTGTATAGTTTGAACAGTATTTATATCGTTTTTACCTCTTATACACAGCCACGTCCAAGTGATCTGAGGGCGCGCATCCTGGTGTGTGACGTGTACGCAGACTGGTGCATAGATATATACACTAGATGTCGCCTTAAAGACATTCGTTCCAATGGACTGCCGTAGACAAGTTTATAGTTAGTTAATAGTTTTATTCAGCAAGAATGCATGGATTTCCCATTACAGTATTACCGTGAATATCATAATGATTTGTTTGCAATATAACGCAAACAGATGTTCCTACCGCATTTTACGCGCATACACCTAGTTTGCAGAACAAATAAACCGACAAACTAAACGCTCTCATGGTGTCTGCCGTTGATAAGCATCATGAATTCTCCATGATGATGAAGAAGTTTCAGCAAAGGATAAATGGATTTCGAGCCCTTGCATTAGCTCTACTGCTAGATATATTTATAGAGATGAGCAATAAAAAACCTGCCTTGTACAGCTATAATCAGCTGTTCGTCCATCTTGGCTGAGCTTTCAATGTTGTTACGGAAAGGCCAAAGCTGATTGGTTGGTTCGATGTTACATGACCTGCTTGCGGCATTCTGAAAATGTGAGATTTTTTCATCTCGCTGCGGCACAGTGTCGGAAAAAATGAGTGTCGCAATGGCGTTGCTTTTTGAGCATGCTTGTAGCACGTCTACATTTAAAATAACAAACTTGGACGCAACATATGTGAAGCCCATTAGTTAGTGGTTAGATCAGCATAGCAGTCAATAAACAGGACAATAGAGGTCACGTATGGGACAAATCATTTAGGCCCAATATACGGGACAGTTGGCAACCCTAGTACACAGAGTAAGATAACAACCCACAGAACACAATATTCTCAAGAGGTTGAAATTCCAGAAATAGTCTTTGTTTATGCACTAAATAAAACGCAAACTTCTGAACCCACAGCGGGGGCTTTGGAGTCGTATGGGCTCCATTACTGTCAGGTCCAGCTCTGCGGTCTGAGCTTACTCGAGAGATTGCTGTCTATATATAGTGGCTTATCTGAAGATCAAAAGATTCCAGTCAGACATGTTTGCTTTTGCTTCATAACTGTGATGGATCAGATGGATAGTGATGCAGATCTCCATGTTTTTAAACGCACAGCTTTCACTTACAAATGCAGAGCATGCCTCCTTATCGCTCTGCATGAAGAAACTTGGAAAATTATGATTTATTTCAGTGGCTTGTTTGTTTTAACATTGCATCTTGTTGATCTCTGTGCGCCTGGAGTACTAGGTGGGACAAAAGAAGTTTAGCTTCAGGACTCAGCAACATAGTGTCAGCCCAGATCAGGTCCACATCTGGTTCACTTGGATTCCACACGGTCCAGATGTGGATACTATGTTGTTATCTGGGATTGGGCTTCAAGATGCTAAATTGTTACAAATTGGCCTCAGAATTGTTTAATGTGCAAAATTAAATCTATTTTTGAAAAATCAAACATTGAAAGATTGTAATATTACTGTGAACTGCATAAGCTCATGCAACGCTATTAAAACAACATAAACATTTACAATTTTATAAATGCATAAAGCATTTTTAGTTTGAGTTATTTTTAATCTTTAAATGTCAAATCAGTTTTGATGGATTTGTGCTCTTTGGTAACCAATAATTTACAAATCTTGTTGCAAGTGAACCTTTTTGTAGTTTGTCTTGTACATTTTCTTTTACTTTGTAGTTTTGTTCATGGTTTTTGAGGATGTCCATGTTGGCATCTCTCTGATTTGTTTTGTTTCTACCAAATATAAAAGTTCATTAGCCTATTGATTTTGCTATCACAAAATGGTGTTATGATAATTATCCACAATTATATGTTCAGTTGCATATTATTATTTGCGTTTAGCATTGTTTTTTCCCCCTGTTGTCCATGACCCTGTCAGAACTGTGTATTGACTTTTCATTTTTGAACTCGCTAAATGATTGGAGATCACCTTGTGAATGATCACGATTCAGTTTGAGATATTGTGGAAAACTTAATGTGGCAAATACTTGATGAAACTGCATATTGCATGTTGTGTTAGAGAGAGAAAGAGAGAGAGAATAAGTGTAAGAAATGAGCAGAAGCATTCGGCCAATGCAGATAAGACTTCTCATATCTTATAGCACTTGTGTACCTGATTTAAGAAGCACTTTGAGAGGCAAACTAATAGCTGTGCTACAAGTTGCCTGTCAGGAGAAAGTAATTATCTACTGTCCGCTGGACTGCTGAACATGTCATAGCTGTCGCAGCAACAGCGCACCAGCTAATCAAGCGCTCCTTCATTTCCATTCACGCTCAGAAGGAACACGCCACCGGATAATGAACGAATATTTTTATCACTTAGTCTCCATAAACCCGCCCCTTAATTTGATTGTCTTGATGCATGGAGGTGCTCATGGGAGCGAAGAAGCGCTTGCATAATCACTGATTTTCCTAAACGCGTTGAAAAGTATAAAAACTAGTTATTAAAGTTATCAGATGTGCATACATCAATTTATCCAGAGTGAGAAATGGTTTGGGGGCAGGGGTCCAAAAGTAGGTTTTGGCTATGTGCAAATAGTGAGGAAACTGTGAAAATATACCAGCCAAGAAACTGGAATTTTGCAGTATGTGTGTATGCATTTATTTATGGATTTATGTACACATTTATGCATTTATTTATATGAAATTACATCTATTATGCTATTTTAAATATTCCTAATTTTGTTTTGGAGTCTCCTACAATAGGAGTCTCCAAACATTTTAATGTTCTCATAATACACATTGCATCACCTCTTTACTCACAGTGTCTGAAACAGTTTGATTGAGGATTCTGTCTCTATAAACCCCTCCTTTCCAAGAGAATACTCTGCTCTGATTGGTCAGATGACCCAGTATATTGTGATTGGTCTACTCTGCTCTGATTGGTCAGATGACCCATTCTGTTGTGATTGGTCTACTCTGTTCTGATTGGTCAGATGACCCAGTCTGTTGTGACTGGTCTACTCTGCTCTGATTGGTCGGATGGCTCAGTCTGTTGTAATTGGTCTTCTCTGATGGGTCAGACCAATATTAACCAACTGCAGAACCGCAGAACCATACGTCATAGCAGTGTGAGGATGACAGCGCCAGCCTAACAGTCTGATGCCGGAAGTGGGCGGGGTAAAAGCATCTAAGGGGTGGAGATGGGTAGGTTTAGGTATGGTATATGTAAGGTGGTTATGTATAGTATCCACTTCCGGCACCAGACTGTTAGGCTGGCGCTGTCGTCCTCACACTGCTATGACGTATGGTTCTGCGGTACTGCAGTCAGACCTATCTCGGTCAGACACATTGGGCAAACACTGAACCAGACTATTTAAATTTTGAGCAAGCAATCTCATTGGCTGCAGGATCAGCAGAGGCCAATCAGCTTTTGCCATGCGGTAATCATGTGAGATTGCATGTAAAGGACCGATCAGCCTTTGCCATCTAGAGTTTCATGACTGAACTAGATATTTATTACATTCATTTATATCATACTCAAAACCTTGATATTTTAATAGAACAATCTAAAGTACAAGCTAATTTTAAAGTGCATGAGTGCACTGCAAAACAATGACTTCTTCTTAATGAGTTTTTAATTAGCCATTTTTACCTTGGCCAAGATGAATTTGCTTTAAAGGGACACTCCACCCATTTGCATTAAGCTTTGCATTGTTAGAAACCCAATCATACTATTGAATGGTCGTGCAACACTCTCTCATTTTCCCCTGAGACGGGAGAAATCCGTTATTTACCTCTTACACTTCCCTTTGAAGCTAAGCTAACAGGCGCTGTGGAGACAGATGTAAAGTTATGACAATAGTGGAGGAGAGTACTCAATATGATATAGAAGATGATGATTTCGGAAGTCTGATGCTTGAATCAGGTGTTTGTGGCTACCTTTACAAGCCGCATTATAGCGAAGAGCAGCCGAGGCAGAAGACCTGCCTGCCGCGGACGAGGAGCCCGGACTGGCTCGAGTTAGGGCGGACTGGTGGCGCCGGTGATCTCACTATGCAGCTACGAACCGCAACGAACACAGAGATAGAGTCCGTCTGCGGCAAAGAATTTCAACGATGACAATTTCTCCTGGACGAAATCTCTGAATCAGACGTTCATCCTAGTTTCGCACCGCATATGTTCTGACTGAACATCCAGGTACCATGCAATAATTCACCTTTTCGAAAGAAATACAAACGAGGAGTAATGCACTAATGAGTTCGCCAACTAACTAGACATTTTGTGTGAATGTGAAATGAATTTCAAGCTCTGGTGGTAGCTAGTAGACGGAAGAGTGATTTCTCTTATAGGCAGATATGCGCTTTCTGGATTAGTGGGAGTGGCTTGCGGAGCTGTGCAATGTGGTGCATTGTGGGAGTTGTCGTCTTTCATACAAATGCGTCCTGAAGTTATTTTTTGTCTTTCCTCGGTCACGAAGGCACCAAATTCAAAATTTATTTATTATTTCATCTACATATATGACCCACTTTAAATAAAAAACAATGTTCAAATGGGTGGAATTCCCCTTTAAGCAAAAGAGAAAAAGATAATAAGATTTGTTTTCTTATTACATCTTGAATGTAACTATTTTTCCACTTGTTTTTAAGTTGCTTATACTTAAAACAAGTCATAAAATCTTCCAGACAACATGTGTTTTAAGTCTTTTTTTCTATCCAGTTAATTTTTTTGATATTTTAATTGGGAAAATATTTGTTATTTTTATTTATATATCTATATCTGATCTATTTTATTTATTTATCTGTTGTTGTTTTTTAAAACTTTTTGATACAATTTTTAGGCTATAAGAATTTCTAGATCTAACGAGCAAAGAAACATGAAAGGTGAACAAGCTGACAAAGCTGTGGATGAATTAAATGTAATTAAATGAATTACAACAATATGATTTATTCATTTGATATAAGTTTTTAGAAGGCGGAAATATTTATTTATTCATTTTATTTATTTATTTATTTATTTTTTGCTTTTTGATAGAAGTTTTTTAAGAAGTCTGAAGAATTTCTTGACCTTCTTGAAATGGAAAAATAATCCAAAGTATTAGCAGAACAAGCTGACAAATCAGTGGATAAATTAAATGTGTATCTTCTTATTGCATTATTCTCAATTTCATTATCTTTTGCATTTCAGCAGATTTCCAGTGTCAGAGTTGTTAATCTACTTCGACGAACTTCACATGTAATTCTCCCCGTGATTGTTGTCGAGCGATGACATTAATCTCTTTTTCAAAGCCGTCAATGGAGATAGACGCCCTCATACGGTGTGGTTACGTCACTTTGAGCGTCAGCAATCAAACGGCATCATGAACGAAACATCTGATCTTCCCCAGAGACGTGACCTGTCAGAATCCATACGTTTCTTTGACATCATCACATCTCATTTCATCATCCTGTTTGAAAATGATGCCGTCACGACATGCAGATGAAGAGGAACGTCAGTTCTCGTCCTTTCCCTGCAGGGCGAGGCGTCTTTAATCCGGAGAGAAGCGCAGATCAAAGCTGTACAAAGAGATGAAGATGAAACAAAGGCGGATCTGGAGCGAGACATCCGCACGTTTACACTAGCCGCTCCTGGATCTGTTTCAAACAACACACAGATAGTGCCCTCAGCCAGCGAGAGCCAACACAAGCACGCCGCTCTCCCGCTGTGATATCCCAGCATCCCGTCTGCTTTCGGCCTGTAATCTAATGGTGTGCACCTGAAGACCTTCCCAGCATTCTCTGCAGGGAACCATCTCTCCGTTTATGTGTGCAAGCAGCAAACCGACTATCAGCACCTGCTCATCATGTGCAGCCAACACACAAATGTGTGTTTTTCTGGCTCTGTTTCCGCCCAGTGCTACAAAAGACGGCGGGAAATCTTTTATTTGCACTGCTTGTGTGTTTCGCCTCCCTTTTTTTTTGCAAGTGTGTACTTGAGTTGGCCAACAGACTTGTGGGTGGTCCCACTTTTGAGGAAAAAATGTATGAGCCAAAACATTATGACCAGTTAGAGTTTAAGCGAATATCATCTTCTAACAAGGCCACATGTCAACAAAGGCTATCTAGTCTGGTCCAGGCCAGCAGAAGCTCTACTGTGGCACCAGTCACACAACATTGTAATGATGTTATGGGAGGAATGTGTCACAACACACAGCGCACGTAAGACGTAGAATTGACCCGTGACATTGACATTGTTTCATGACAGTGGTGTTCCCTGCTGGAAGTGGCTCTTTCCGCAGAATAAAACACCCTGTCACTGCACACATTGTTCAAGAATGGTTTGAGGAACATGAGGAAGAGTTCAAGGTGTTGCTCTGGCCTCCAAATTCCCCATATCTAAGTCCAATTGAGCATCTGTGGGATGTTTTGGCAGCACGCGGAGGACCAACAGACCAATAGTCATAATGTTTTGGCTCATTGGTGTATATATATATATATTGAGATAGAGATGGCTAAAGTTAGCTTGTTCATTTTGACTACCAACTTTTTTTTCTTCTTGAGTTAGCAAACAGATTGTGGGCTTTGAATCATTGTATGTAATGTGTACAGTAGAAGCTAACAGACATTAATACCTAATAACTAATTCTTAATACCTAATAACTAATACTTCTGTAATATACATTTTTAAGGCCAGACAGGTAATTTGTTGAGGTCAATTTGTAAAGACTACACGCCTGCGCACATACATATTCAAACGCTCATACCTATAGACTAAACACGTAATAGGCATGTGCACGCCATCAGCGTTTCTCCAATTTTTTCAAGGCTTGCACCTTGAACCTGTTTCAAGGTTTGCGTTCTCGAGCCGCCAGGCACTGTGTGTGCGGATGAGCGGGCCGGAGCGCGTTAAAGGTCCCGTTCTACGTGATCCCATGTTTCAAACTTTAGTTAGTGTGTAATGTTGTTGTTAGAGTATAAATAATATCTGTAAAATTATAAAGCTCAAAGTTCAATGCCAAGCGAGATATTTTATTTAACAGAAGTTGACTACATAAAACGGCTCGATTGGACTACACCCCTCTACTTCCTGCATTAGTGACATCACCAGAACCGTGTTTAGACTAACCTCCGCCCACAGGAATGCTCCCTCAACTCTACTGGCTACGTTTGCACACTTCTTATAACTTAGCCTACTGTGTTTACTCAGCTCTGACGCTTCATCTTTTGTGTGAAGTACAATAAACTTTATTAAACTCATCAGTACATGTTTGATCATCATTCGGACCTGGTCCGAAACAGCAGACTTGTAGGCTGTTAATAAATAATGGATACATACAAGCAGATGACAAATACGTTATAATAACCGTAATTAAACTACTAAACTATACCTGTTCCATCTCTATACAGCAATCTGACTCTGTAGGCATTATTGTCCGACTCGAAATGAACACCGTTACTGAGAGTTTCTGATATTATCATCATTCCGTGAGATGAAATTGTCCTGAGAGACTAAGCACGAGCTCATGAAGCTCCGCCCCCTGGGTCGTCCAGCAGCACCTCATTTGCATTTAAAGGGCACACACTAAAACAGCTCGTTTTTCTGAGCTCCAAAAAATGTCAATTTAAACATGCTGTAAAAAATGATCTGTTGGGTATTTTGAGCTGAAACTTCACATACACACTCTGGGGACATCAGAGACTTATTTTACATCTTGTGAAAAGGGGCATATAACGGGACCTTTAAGGGTTTTCTGTTAGAGCGGTGTCGTGTTAGCGGCCCCTAAGTTAATAATGATCTTTGCAACGGAAGTGATTCAATCAAAACTAACTTTAGCTGAACAGTAACTTTATTTTAGAGCTGCTGTAAAGCCAAACAATCTCTGTTACTTTAATTTCCTATTATCATTGTAAAGCTGCTTTGAAACAATCTATATTGTTAAAAGCGCTATAGAAATTAAGGTGACTTGATTTAGAAATCAGTTTATATTTCATGAGGTCTTTACCTTATTTTATTTTATTTTCCTTTTTTTTCATTTGTTTTTTAATAATTTTATTGTATTTATTTATTTCCATTTATAGCTAACAGACATTAACTAATTCCTAAACAAATTCAGGTAATATTTCACGAGGTCTTAAAGGAACTAGATTTTGCTGATGAGTCATAGCTTTTTTTTTTACATATATTATTTTTATTGAATTTTTATTTACCATTATTTTTAATTTATAGCTAACAGACATTAACTAATGTCTAAAAAAAATAGGTCTTAAAGGAACTAGCTATTGATGGTGGGTTTTAGTTTTGTTTTAACATTTTGTTTTATTTTACTGTTGTTATTATTATAAGGAGCATCTGTTTGAACGGGAGCTCATCTGCATGTGATACTTGCAGAGATCAGTAGCATCTGACCGGCCTGTCAGAGATGCCCAAGCCGATCAGAGGGAGGGTCAATGGAAGCAATTACAGCAGCGACGACTGCCGGGATCGGCTTTGGTTGCGCTCCGGTTTTCGGCACTGACCCCGCACAGGTGCTTCACGCTGATAACACCGCACTGTCAATCTAAATGAAAAGCCACCTCTCCCTCTTCACCACCCCTGCGCTCAGGCCTTCTCCAGTTATTCCTAATTTAAGGCTGGAAAGAGGAGCGAAGGGCTTTAATATAAAAGACCAGGACTTAGAGTTGACAAGTGCTGTTTGTATTTCATGCATGCTTCGGTCAGTGTGTGTGTGTGTGCGTGAGACAGATAGACAGACAGAGAGATCATTAAGATGTCCCGGGCCACACACCAAGTTGATTAGTGTTTTGTTCGGCGACAATCATGGCGTCGTTTCAAAACAGACCTTGAAACATCCGAACTCATCTGAAAGGGAATGCTTTATGAGCACGCATTTCTCATTCCCGTCTGCCAGGGTAATTCCGTGGCCGTCGCATTACGCTCATTTGTTTATGCTAATTTTATGTTAATGCTCTGTCATTCAAAGGATTCTGGCAGAGGAAAATGGCACGGCGGCCGCTGGTCGCGAGCGCTGCATGTACTCGTGTTCGTACGCGTGGAATTGTTTCATATTCCATCATATTTCTCTGACGTTCTAAGATGAAGAAGAGCCTGGGCTTCCGGTAAATTTCATCTTAATTGTTCGTGCCTTAAGATTTTCTACCTTTAAAAACATTTCTCTGTCATTATTTACTGATTTGCATGAATTATTTCATTTTAATATTTAATAACCAATGTAAAAAAAATTAAATGAAAAATTTAAATATACATATTTTGATGTTAACATTAAGGGCACTAAAAATACATTTAGTAGAGTATGTACTTTTTTTTTTTCCTTTCTTTCACAGGCTCTCTAAAGAGTGCAAAAGTCTGGTTGAGGAAGTAAAAAGTCTATTGAATTTCTCCATAGGGAAATTGATTTTTAATGATAACTTATAAACCTTTAAATACAGACCTTCCGTGAGCTGCAAAGTTGTTAATCGATGGTATTTGCTTCTGCTGAAGACGTCAGCCCGCATTATTTCAGCATAGTTTTTAAAATGATCATGTTTAACAGTGGAATTCTTGGTGAAAAACTACATTACCCATGATGCTGTACAGACAATCACACCAATCAGAGAGTTGAAAAAAAAGCATTTTTTTTGTTTTGTTGTTGCTTTAAATCAAAATTTGCAGTGTTGTGATTCACCTCGTAGCTGATCAGCTTGGTTCATGGCTTGTAATCCTTTTTTGAAATCCCTATGGGAAAATTGAATAGAAAAAATACTTCCAGAACCAACGGCGCTGAAAAAAGGGGCAGGCACTAATGCACTCTATAGTATAAAATCCCTGGTATAAAATACTTTTATGGTGTTTTTTGTCCTTTTTTTGGGGCTTGACAGATGTGGTCACTGTGAGCTGTTGTTTGGTTTTGGTGTGAGTTTTCTTTGGCTGAGCTTTTCCTTGTATAAAAGCTTCCCCTCCGAGCAGTAATGACTGAGCGGCCAGTAAACAGCGTCTCCGTGAAGGTGTGGAGGTGAAGAGTGATGAATTAGGTTGTTAATACAGTGCCATTGTAAACGGTCACAGGGTTTTATTCAGCGCCGAATATTAATAGTGATTTGGATGTCTGCTTCTTGATTTTATAGCGGTGGAAAGTGGCAAAGCGCCAGAACGTGAGCAAACTTGGCTGACTGGTTGTTAGACAAATGAAGCAGTCAAATAAAAGAAAGCAGCTGCTGAATTTTACGTGCAGACGGGAGTTAGTGAGCATCTGCTGTTTTACCGCCGCGTGAAGACTGTCACAGTTATAAAAGTGCCGAGGCGCCATGACAAGGCTTGTGGGTTAGATAATACCGATGTGGCATTCGGGAACAACTCGAGGCATGATGGAGTTCATTGTGCAGCAAGCCGATTATTATTGTATATACTGCAGCAAATTTAGATGTTTGTGCGAGGAAGTAAAAGTGCATGATTGTGTTTATTTATTAAGTAAAATTTCCATTTAAATGTCCAATGCTGCATATAATGTAACCATGAAATTGTTCATTGTTATATTATTGCCATTATTCAATCATAATATTTAACAAATAGGCCACAGCTGGATTGATTTTGGGTCGTTCTGCTAATTTTAAATAATAAAACACTACATTATGTTGAATTTGATTATGATTATGAATTATGATTGTGGCATTATGCTGCAAGCTAGTTGTTTCTCTTGTAATTTAGATGTTTAGATTTAAGATGTTAGTGCAAGGAAGTAAAAGTATAAGGTTTTATTTATTTATTTATTTAAAATGTCTAGTAATGAACAGAATGTAACCATAAAATACATAATGTTATCTTTTTGATTTTGATATACTGGCATTTATTCAATCATTATATTTAACGAATATGCCACGGATGGATTGATTTGGGGCTGTTATCATTCAAAACTGTAAAATGCCATGTTGAAATAGTGATTTAAACAAAATAGACATACTATATATATATATATATATATAGATATATATATACACAGTGTATATATCTATATACACAGTGTATATATACAGTATATATATATATATATATATATATATATATATATATATATATATATATATATATATATATATATATATATATATATATATATATATATATATTTATTTATTTTTAAAACTTACAAGTTTTACTTTCTGTATGTTATCAAATAAATTGAAACTTCTATAGAACACAAATTTGTTATGTTTTGGACCACATTGACTTTCATTGTATGCACAAACACATTTGAAACATTCTTCAAAATATATTCTATATTCTTTTGTGTTCCACAGAATGAAAAAGCACATGAGGGTGAGTAAATGCTGACTGAAATTTCAGTTTTTGTTACTTTTTATGTTCATTAAGTTGCAACAAATAGTTTATTTCTAACTAAAACTATTAGAAACATCTCTCTTAATTGAAATAAGCTGAAATCTTATAAAATACAAAAATTAGCTGAAAAACTAAATAAAAACTAAAAATAAATTAAACCTAAATGCCAATATTTAAAAAAAAATAATAATAATAATAAAATGACAAGCACATAACGAAATGATTAAACTAAAATGAACATGAATAAAAATAAAAGCTAATTGAAAATATGAATAAAACTAAAATAAAAACTCTGGATGGCACTTGATGTCCAGCATACAGTGTGTGTGTCCTGCAGTGAAACACTCCAGCGCGTCTGTCAGGTATTGATGGACCCTTCTGGAGGTGCTGTGGTTTAGTCAAACATCACAAATCTTTTCAGAAACTCATTCTTCAGACGCTCCAGTCATCCCTTCCCTTTATAATCTCATTCTAGGTTCTACAAGACGGGATTTGTCCAGATCAATTTTGTAATGCGTTTTTCATTTTGAAATGTAATTAAGGTGGTCTCACTTCTTCCTCCCGCTCATAACTGATTCATATTCCGTCACCTGGTTTGTATTAGTGGGTCAGGGGTGAGTTCAGTGCTGGGCTTACTTTAATCTCTCAATGTAAAACTGGCTTACTGTTACTGTAATATATCCACGGAGGTCGGCTCATGGCAGCTTTCTTCTGAAGTAGGGGTTATTCCAGCCCTCAAACAGCCTCAGCCTCAGAGAGATTGTTCAAGCTCCACCTGATGCGTTATACACATGGCAGCACTTACCATAATCTCTGATCTGATTGGGTTTACGCATATATATTACATTTAATTGAATTTAATTTATTTTTAAACTTCATTTTATTGAGTTTTTTTCTGATTTTCTCCATCAAATATTTTAAACACAACAGGCGTCAAAACACCTGGTCTGACCATGTGCGACAACACTAATAATATACCAATATTCAATGCTTGGCATAAGCATGTGTTATTATTATTATTATTATTTTTTTTTTTTTGTCACATGTTGCCATAAGCACTTTACAGACACGATTAGTTGATTTGATGTACTGATAGGACAGAATTGGCATCTTTGTAGTTGATGCTAAGGCTCATTGTGGGTGTAAAGTCTAGTGCTTATGTAGGCAGCTTTTTAAATCACAAAGCAAAGGCTGTTTCAGAAGGTAGGCAGCATAATTTAACAAGCTCATTAAAAAAAAACATGCAGTCAAAGTGAGAAATGTTGATTTGTAAATAAAAATCATTCAATACTACAATGTATCTAATATAAACTGTCATGCATACTTTTAGACTATTTTACCCAATGTATAACGAATCCATTATATTGACACGGGCCCAATATGAAGACATAGCCGACTGTGTTTATGTGATTACACGTCATAATGGGCGTTTTGACATAATTTTGCCTGTACTTGTGTTAATCGATCTATCACAGCATGCGAGTACCAAATTAAGTTTCTTTCACAGCGTCTTGCGCTTGATTGGCTTAAAATCACATCAATGTTTAAAAACTGATAAGACTTAAAAACACGTGAACATTATAAACTTTATTGAAGCAACACTGGCCCGATCCTTCAAATAGGTGATTATAGTTTTAGAGGGGCTAAAAACAGTCTAAACCACCTCTGATGTATGATCCATTTCAGTCATGTTGCCTATATAGGCAGCTCACTAGATTTTAGAACAGAGCCAGAGACTCAAAGCACTTCCTTAATTGGACTTCCTGTATGTCAAAGAGACGCAGCATGATAGTTTCACCCAGAGGCGTTGTGCGTGTGTGTGTGTGTGTGTGTGTGTGTTTAACAGTTCTTTCCTGACCAGCATCAAAAGCGTTTTTTTTTTTTTGCCCCCACTGTTGCCATGGGTTATTTGAGGTGCATTAATTCAAGTGTATTGACTGCACATTTGAGTAACTCTAAAATGACCTTGTGCTTTTGAAAGTCTTCAAAGTCAAAGCGTATCACAGAGTTACTACAGCCAGAAGCCACTCTGTTGATGTTGGGCAGCCAGATGTTATTTCTCATCGAGTGCAGTTTTGTGAATCTTTACTCTGTGCTGTTTGTGATCTCTCTGAGATGATCAAGCTTGTGCATCTTCGTGTCATTGTCATTTTTTTATCTGCCGAGCCGCCCACCTGCATGCTTCAGAGCGACAGGAAAACAAGCTGCTCTTGTGAAACAAAACTATCTGATTCTGTGACACACAGTATGTGAGATAAGAACCCTCAACCACTCTATCCTTTGACCTCTAAACCACATGGCCCCTAATTGTCTAATGATTATTTATTTGATCACATTTAATCCTCTTGCTCTTAGAAGTGATATAATGAATTCTGTACCTCTGTGCAATAAAACTATATAAACTGCAGATAAAACAAAGATCGAATAAAGATAGAACTAGACAGAAAGATAGAAAGATTTCCGGTTGTAAAGAAGAACAGTTATATTAACACTGTATTGGTTGAGTACTACATACATGTAGTAATTAATGTGTGCAGATATAATAAATGAATGAAGTGAAGTGCAATATATATATATATATATATATATATATATATATATATATATATACAGTATATATATATATATATATATATGCAACCCTATGGCTATTGGTTTTCACATTTTCACTGGCCACAATTTTGACATCGAGACCTTGGCATTGGAAATGGTCTCATAATTTGGCAGCAGGAATATTAGGCTGTTGTCACTTTAAGACCGGACCTGATCATTCTCATCTTTTTCCGCTCACTTAAAACATAAATTACTGTGTTTACGTGAATACTCGCCAAGACTGGCGTTTTGACATTATTTTGTGTGTATTTGACTGTTTAAGTGCAATAAAAAGTGATTTAGTACTGAGAGGCGGCTTTATGTGCCACACTTCGGCTGTGAGCACAAAATCTGCTGGAATGAGTAAAAGTATGAGCAATACACGCAATCACACGCCGAAATTCAAGCCCTGCAACAGCAACAATATTCATCCGGAGCAAATTAAACGAGTGAGTGAGAGGAGGCAGGTTTGTGTGTCACTCGCTGTCGGAGAGATGAGAGAGAGCGTGTGTCTATTCTGTGGAAAATGAGTATTGGAAGCGTTTCAGATATTTCAGTATATTTGGGTTGCCGGGTGGTAGTGTCAAGCCCTGTATCAGTTTTCCTTTCTGTAACTCCCCCAGTTGAATTGAAACTGTGGTTGAAACCCCTCAGAGGGAAGCGTTCGGATTGGCTCTCCACACCTGAGCCCAGAGGCGACTCAAAGTTCAGTTTGATTAGCTCTGTGGGATCACCGGGACCCTTCGAGGTCTGACACTGGAGTGAGACTTGAAGCCGAATGGAAAAGTAATCCAGGCACGTTCAGATATCTACATCTTTATGTCTCTGGAATACTCCATTCTGATTGGTCAGTCGTGTCAGTATTTTGTAAAATGCCGTTAAACTGCCTAATTGACTGATTTTCTACATAGCTGTGCTGGTTTCATGTCTCACGTATCACTTTGCTGTCTCTTTCTTCTAGCTTAATAGAATAGTTTCAACTCAAATCAATATTGTCCATTTATTTATTCATTTGGTAAGAAGTAGGATAATGTATAGTCATAAGATAATGAAATTCCATTGAATTGCAATTAGGTCAATTCCTCTTCCAGTTCATGAACTAAAAGGGAGCCGATTCTGACTTGTTCATCACTGGAAGTTGTGACAACGGTCACGTGGAGGTTTGAGGCGAGCATGGGCATGTTGTGGAATGACTCTGTGTTTTCTTGTGTGAAGAGTTGTTCACTCAGTTGTGTTTCAGCACATGGAGTAAGTCTGATCAAGGATATGTTTACTGTATGATTCTTTGATTCAAAGGCCTGTTGCTGTTTATGGAAGTTAAGAAGCATTACTGGGTCTGAAGTTCAAGCTGGTAGGTCACTCTCCATGTGTTTGTGCCACGTTACTTCTGATGCATCATTTTGTTGCAGTCTTGTATGTTAACCATACTTCTTGTGAGTGAAGGTGTAAGCAAGCTGTGTTTCTCTGTTGATTTGACTGAGTTGTAGACTTGCATGTATACTTGAACGAATAAACCTTTAATAGAAAGTACACATACTCACATGATCCCACTGTTGCTTAATTGTCAAGACGTTAGTCTAGACAACATCAGCCTATATAAGAGCTCATGACTGCTTCTGTCCATGTGTCATGTTCAGTAGGAATTACATCAGGTCATGAAGGGAAGTTCAGTCTCAATCGCTCGTTTTCACCTCAGGATATGAATATGTTGGTAGTAAACAGATGGGTATGTATAAATTCCTACAGCATCTGAAGTGTGCTCTTTGAATTTCTTTATCAGTGCAGTATGACCTGTGTTTTGTCATTATGACTCTGTGTGTGTGTTTTAGAAGTTACTTTCAGTTTAAAGGTTGTTTAGAGTAAAAGAAAAAGCAGACTTATCTTATCAGATTAATCTTAAACAAACATACCTAAGATATTGAAATTCTAGGCCTATAGTGATGTATATTGGTTACACTTTATTTCGATGGTCAACTATAAGCAACTTTGCAACTACATGGCAAATAACTCTCATTAGAGTATTAGTAGACTCAAAGACTCAAAGGCCAGTGCTGTTGAAGTGACTGCTTAGCTCAGGAATTAAGAAGTTATTATTTAATAATGTATTTGTAAATTTGTCATCATGCAGTTCCATTAGCGCGAGAGGTTATGTAACAGTTTTATCCTGCTAGACTTTTGATCGTCATATGCCTGAATAAGCAGCTTATATTGGTTAAGACCCGCCTACTTAGACCTGAAGAGATTGACATATATTGTGGCCAATCACAGTTTGTTTTGCTTTCACATGCTCAACTTCTTTTCAGACCATTAGTCATCAAATTATCTGTAAACGCTGAAGCTACCATAAAAAAGGAGGTGCAGATTTAGCAAAAAAAAAAAATGAGCTGATCATCATTTCAAGGTCATCAGGATTCAAACGTGACCAAATGTGGTGATGCCTGTTGTTTACTCTGTAATTAGTCCATCCATTTTCACTAGTTATTTATACCGATTTGCGGGCTGAATAATGGCATTGACAGGGTAATCAGCCAATCTCCGCGCTCTCTCATGTGACCCCTCACTGTTTTTTTTTTGTTTTTTTTTTCACTAAATTTGCCTCTGTAACATTAATAATATTTTTTTTATATTATTGGTTGTCTTAATTGACAACCAAGGTGTATAAGTACTATTTAATCAATTTAATCAACCAATCCCTACAGACTAGGTCATCTGACCAATAAGAGAAGAGTAGACCAATCACAACAGACTTGGCCATCTGAACAATCAGAGCAGAGTAGACCAATCACAACAGACTGGGTCATCTGACCAATCAGAACAGAGTAGACCAATCACAACAGACTGGGTCATCTGACCAATCAGAGCAGAGTAGACCAATCACAACAGACTGGGTCATCTGACCAATCAGAGCAGAGTAGACCAATCACAACAGACTGGGTCATCTGACCAATCAGAGCAGAGTAGACCAATCACAACAGACTGGGCCATCTGACCAATCAGAGCAGAGTAGACCAATCACAACAGACTGGGTCATCTGACCAATCAGAGCAGAGTGGGCTAATGACCCAATCCTTTATCGAACTGTTTCAGTGTGTAAGTGTTTCTAGTATAAAGGCCAAAAGAGTTCCTGCAAATTTGACCTCTTTCTCTTTTCTGATCAATGTAATCAATCTCTCACTATTTGTTTCTCTTTTGTCAAGTCATAGTAATGCTATCGTTATTTTTTTTCTTTTGCTATTGGAGAAAAAGGAAACGCAAAAATGATATTCAGTGGAGTTTCCTCTTCAGCACAATAGAAGTTTGCCCAACTATATCGACTTCTGAGAATTTTCAGGGGGAAATTGGTCTATAGAGCCATAGATCTTCAGAAACAGCACAGTCGGAGCTTTTGCAAACACCTTTTACTTCAGAGGAAATATGGTTTATATGGTATTTAATCTAATGTTCTGTAATGTCTGGTTTGTAATGTCAAATATTTTATCATACAATACAAAATATATATATATTTGAAGAGACACAGCCTGCTTTTTCTCAGAAAACATGGCTCTGATGCATGTGCGTGTTTGTGGATTAGCTGTAAGCCTGTAAAGCCTGTAAAACTAATTCCTCCGACTGCAGAGCAAACGCACTCAAATATCAACCATATATGAACCATACGTCTCTCTCTCTCACACACACACATACACACACACACGTTACCACACAATCAGCGTCTGTTTGTGTGTGTTAATTCAAGTAGCTGTTGAGTCACTGACCCCTGTCACTGTTCAACCCGTGTGAGGTTTCTTTCTCTCACCTAGTTTTGCTCCCTCTCTCTCTCTCTCTCTCTCTCTCTCTCTCTCTCTCTCTCTCTCTCTTCCTTCCTTAATCTCTCAGTGTTACACGCCTCCCCAGTCTTACTCCCTCCCCCTTTCTCTCTCTCTCTCTCTCTCTCTCTCTCTCTCTCTCTCTCTCTCTCTCTCTCTCTCTCTCTCTCTCTCTCTCTCTCTCTGTCTGTCTCAGTGTTTCTGGCGTCGGCTCAGAACTGCAGTGGTTGATTCAGTCAGTCGGGTCGTGTCGCTGCTCTGCATGCGTGCGCGTGTGTGCGCGCGTGTGTTTGCTCGCTCCGGCTGCTATGCGTAGACGTGAAGGAGGCTGCAAATGTACCAGTGCACAGTTTATCAGGAGGAGATGTGGTGTCGCGCAGAAGCCCTGTGAGAGGCGGTCCTGCCCCGCGACAGCTTCGCTAGGACACTTCCTCTGAGGACCAGCGCCACTCTTAACAAGTGAGTCTGCTCTCAGGGTGCTGTGTTTAAGTGTGTTTGTGAAGGTATGGACACGCATGACCCCAACTCACAGGTGGGATGGACTGGTTGGTGCCGGACTGACATGTTTGGGGTGTGAGACGTGTCGTCTTTGATGAGCCACATGTGTGTTTGTTAGAGTTTGGGGACAAAATTGTCCTTAGACGTGAGCTAAATGTGGCAAATCTCCCTTTTGGGGATGTTGCCAAATGATTTTTAAATAAAGTGCATAACGGTTTTTGAATCCTAACAGGCTGAAAGTTTCTTTGAGGCGGCTGGGTTAGTCTGGAGTCATGATTAGTTTGATATAAACAGCAGAAGTCTGTGGTGTGTCTTCATTTAGAGAGCAAGGTAAGCGGGTGTTTGTGTTGCATGCACACTTCCTCCGGTGACGAGGCGAGGGCACGATCAAGTTTGTTTTTAAGCCTCCAACAGAGAGAAAGTGACAGCAGCCAGTGATCATAACTCATTATGTGTGTCAGGAAGCCTCTCATTTCGCTTTTTCTGTTTTCTCTGGCTAATCTGTTTGTTCTTGCAAAGCAGCACAATGTTGATTTTCCTCAGACATTCTTCTGGCGAGGGTTTGTTCAACACTTGGTATTAAACGGCTGGATTTAATTCTGTTTGAACTGTTTGATGCTCTCCATTTAAAATGTATTTTGACAGTAATTTCAGTGTTGGCTTTGCTAAGCATGAGCGGTCAACCCGATTTGCTTCAGACCAAAATGGATGTTTTGGTGCCAATTTTAAGTATTTATTCAAATTAAACAAGATTATATATATAAAAATTAAAAACCGAAGTAGTTTGTCTTTTGACAATTGTTAATTATAAGGTCAATTAACATGGTTAATTATCACTAGAACTGATATTCTGGCTCAATATTGGTTGATTAAGTGTTCTGAACGCTATGTTGGTCGATAAAAAATCGTCTCTCAAGTATTTTTGTAAATTTAAACTTTTATTTATTTATTTGAGATTACATTTTGAACATTTTCTGTTGACTTACATTGATAGAGTCCAACAGTAACTATGTCACTGCGATATCTACATGCACCATGATTGGTCTTCCTTGCATATATGTAACTGTACATCGTCGCATGTGTTGTTTCTCGCGTAAAGATGTGTCTGTGGTGCGTGACGTGACAAAGCGCCTCTGATGCAGCATTTCATTCACCGAATCAAAGACTAACACACACTCTCTTTAAACCGTAACATCTTTTGCTGCCTTGATCGTGTTGCTTTTTCCTTCAGGAAATACTCATCAAGTTTTGTTCGTGAGCTTGAATGATGAGTAGATTCTCTTACTCTATCTATAAACTGCTGAGGGAATGCATCTCCACTGTTTCTCTCTCTGTGTGTGAGTGTGTGTGTGTGTGCGTCTATGCGCATTTATGTGCTGTATGTTTATGTTACATAGATTTTTTTTTTTTAATAGTATAAATAGCTTGTTTTGTCAATGTATTTGGTTTATGCTCATGCATTTTGTTTTCATGGGTGTTTTTTTGTGTGTGTGCGTGTGTGTGTATGTGTGGGTGTGTGTGGTTGTTATCTTGCAACGCACCCAAGAAACCGATCTATTAGAGTAAAAGTGCTGAGGAAGGAAGTGTTCGCGTAGAAAAGGGTCAGTGCAAAGGATGCCCTTTAAAAGCAGAAAATTCCTCCACCAACAGTTGGAAAAGTACACGAGATATAAAAACGCTCTCGCGTGTGACTCATCCTGAGACTGAGACTATTTGTGCGTTGATGTCTGGTCCTTCATGAGTCGCCTCGAGAGCTTCGGCATGGAAAGAAGGAAGGAAGAAAGAAAGAAAACAATGCAGCATGACAAAAACCATTACGCTGCAGGTGGTTTGTTATCAAGATTTCACACTGTTGTGAGTGTGTCCTCATGCAAGTACTTTATACTTTGTATAAAGTACAACATGGCTAAAGGCCATCTGGGGTAAAAGGTCAGTTTGGGTTTTATCACTGACTCTAGAAACACTAAATAGAAACTAAAAACCACCGAAGCACTTCCCTAAACACCTGTCTGTCTCTGTGTATTACAGATATGGCCATATCAATGAAAAGAATGCTTGCTAAAGGCCTGCTTTTGAGGTTTGATTCATGTTGAGAATCCCTGATCACATTCTTCATGGTTTTCAGTTTTGTTCAAGTTCAAGTTTTTCAGGAACTGTTGAGTAATAAATGTATATAAGGTAGAAAGGCATGAACATTGTGGCCAAAAATGGCACCAAAATACTGTTAGCAAAGGAGTAAAATGAAAAGCACCTGAATTGCAATTATTTCCTGCCCTTTTGAAGGTAGAGATGTAAACCATACTGTACTTACAGCAAAATAATGCAAGAGATCTTATAAAATGAGAGGTTATGCAAAATGGAAAAATGAATTTCTGAGGTTATTATTTCTTAAATTTATTCGTAATAAATGAATACTTAAATTTTGCTATGCATTTGCATGTTGTCATATCATTAATGCATCTGTATCTAGAATAAATATCACTAATATGTATTTAAGGCCTTTTGCATTGAGTCTGAGGACATATTTACTGCATAAAGACAAACTTTGGTTACACCTTTTTTTAAGGTGATGTAGTTACATTGTACTTCCTCAAATAAGTACTGAGTACCCAGACAGAAACACAGTTTCGGCCCAGATCCGGCCCACATCTGGAATCCACGTGTACCTGATGTGGGCCGGATCTGGGCTGACATTATGTTGCTGTCTGGGTAATATTAGTTGACTTCTTACTATAGAGTTATGGTTTGGGCACTCATAAATTATGGGATTTTATTTGGGATGCGATTAATCGTGGCACAGCCCTTTGAATAACCATTGTACTTGTTTACAAGCATGAATTTTGCCTATGCACTTATTGTCGTAGTTATATGTAGATAACTAGCCTCTTGGCTCTCTGAAAACGATTCTGCTGCGTGGACAGAGTTTTCCCCGAGTTGCACGACTGATCTCTCTCTCACACTTAGCATAATGTTCAGCATGTTTTGTGGAGTAATGATGCCTGAGATTGTTCCTCCAGCACTGCCATTTTGTCAGGTTTCAAAAGAGACGTAGATCAAGACAAGCTAGAGGAGTATTTGTACACTGAATGTTATTCAGGGTACATGTAGAGTATTTAGCTATTATCTCGACTCACATCCAGCTCTTTCACTCAAGTCTTTGTCGATGCTGTGAATTGGCCCGTAACCTTTTTAGCACATGTAAAACATCAATAAATTACTATCCAGTCTGTTTTAACCTCACATCGAGTGGCTGGCGACCTTCTTATTTAGCCGAATTAAAGCGATGATGATGCTAAACCAATTCCTGCTCAGGAATAAACACTCTTGTTCCCAATTATCCCACATTGCTGTCAGAGCGAAGCTGTTCACAGTATTCCCGTGTATTTCATCATGTCATGCACAACCGTGAGATCCCGTCTTGATCTGTGACAACACTTATGTCTTGGTGAACACCATATGCGTGCTGTTTTGAGTAAATCTTTATTTAAAAAGGGAAAACGGCGGGAACATTTAGTGCCGCTCATGTTTGCTTTCCAGTGATTTTAAAGCGAGTTGGATTTGTGGAGGTGAGGAACAGTAGAGGAATGTTGTTTGAAACAGACACAACTAGGGTTTCAAAACAAGGAAAATGTAATGTTGCTTTCAGCTACCAATAAGAGTGCATAACCCGTTTGCTTTGTTCTGACACAGGATTGGGTGTGTTCACATGTTAAAACGATCTCTGGTGCGATTGCAAGTGTGAAAGCTGCTGTCTGAACTCTGTTGCACCAAACAAGTGGAGCGAGACGCTGAAAAGATGAGTCTCAATCTGCCTCCAAACCAACTCTGGTGCGGTTCGACTGAAATATGAACACAACACAGACCAAAGACATGTAAACAAGCCAAAAACAGGATGTGATGTCACAAGATGCGACCCTAAAAAGGACAGAATCCTCAAGCGTTCCTGTTTTTTCTCATCATAGTCGTGATGTTGCTCATCACAGTTCAGTACAGGCAACAGAACCGCGTCTCCTCACAGCAGATCTGTGTGTATGTGTGACGGAGGGATTCCTGATGCTGTTTTGACTCCTTTACACATTTTATAAACTATTCAAGAGTTCTCAGCTGGTCAAAATACCATCATATGAAGCTACGCACATACAGCAAGCGCATTTATCCCAGAACACAGCATTGTTTTAGATGTTCGGTAAATTCTGTTGCGAAATATACAGAATAAACCCGACTAATTAGGTTGTGAACGAATCCCTATGACTTTAGGTTCGGTGTTAAAATGCCTATGTGAACGCTAATTTTCTTTTTTGGTCCGGACCAAACCAGCCAAGCGAACCGGACTACAAGAGTGAACACACCCTTAAAATGTTTTGAATGTTGCATTTGGTTCGCTTTCTTAAAGGGATAGTTCACTTTGAAATTAATTTTTGATATGTTTTAGCTTACCTCAAGGGCATCCAAGATGTAGGTGTCTTTGTTTCCGCAGTAGTTTCAATTTTGATATTTTTAGGTCAAACCGTTCTTGTCTGTCAGTCATATAATGCAGGTCGATGGTCACTGGCTCAAAACACAAGCGGGCGGGTATAGATATATACATAGATGTCGCCTTGGCTACTGCAGTTCATTGGAACGAAACCGTAGCCAAGGCGACGTCTAGTGTATATATCTATACCCGCCCGCGCCGTCAGATCATTTGGACGTGTGCTGTTTTCAAGAGATAACAACGATATAAATACTGTTCGTTTTCTCACACAAACCGCTCGTTTCGTGTCTTAGGCCGTCAATGTGTACTTACGATGGGGAATTGTTTCATTTGGACGATGGGGAATTGTTTTAATTTGGACTCTGTGCTTGTGTTTTGAGCCAGTGACCATCGACCTACATTATATGACTGACAGACAAGAACGGTTTGACCTAAAAATATCAAAATTGAAACTACTGCGGAAACAAAGACACCTACATCTTGGATGCTCTGAGGTAAGCTAAAACATATCAAAAATTAATTTCAAAGTGAACTATCCCTTTAAGGTAACATTTCCAAGCGTACCAAAATGTGTGTGTGCAAGTCACACGTTGGGTGGCCGTTACACAAATATAGAGTGTCACAATTCCAGCTCTAACTTATAATATGTAATAAACTGTATATGACACGAACAAGCATAGCTACATCGACTACAACATAATCAATCAACCTTTCAGTCTGTCACGTCTCCGTTCCCTTGTGCATTCGTAACCGAGACGTTATTAATATTGAATTTGGTTCTCATTTGGTTTGTCTTGCCAACTTAACAGGGTCTGTTTGGCCCTGTTTGAGCCTTTCCAGTGAAGAACGTGGCACGGTAATTAATTGTTGAGAAATGTCGAGGGATTCCTGTGTGTGCATGTGTGTGTGTGTGTTGTAATTACCAATTAAAGCAGCATAGAGGGCTGCATGTCCTTGGTATGAACAGATCTCTCTCAGCGGAAAAAGCAAACCCAGAGTGATGAGCGCTTCCAGTCCACATTTATGTCTCTGTTTTGTCATTATGTTGTTTGACAGAGCAGTTGTGCTGTACAGCTGCTGTATCTGAGAGAAACACTCCTCCAGTTCAGCCATCCATCCATCCATCCATCCATCCATCTATCTATGAATTTGAATTTGTTTTAATTCTGCTACATTACATTTAAAATTCGAATGACAGCTCTCCTGTTTGCTACCTCAAATTCAGGAATTGATTTTGAATTGGAAAATCAACTGTAACACTGATGGTTGTAGTACGTCTTTAAACATGAACAGTGTATGTACAGAAAGAAACTCTCCAGAAGTGTGTATAACCGCACGTGTTCGACAGATCATCTGTACATGGTTTCATGACCAGATTCTGCTGTGTTTCCTCTTTAGAGCAACTTCTTGGGAAGTAGCAGCTTCTCGGTGGCCGATCTCCTCCAGTTCAAAGACCAGCAGCTTTCTCTCAGCCTGAGGTGAGTCGCATTGCTTTATCATTCACTTCATTCAGGCTGTGCTGTCGAAACTTCATTCGCTGCGTTTCGTGGTCATGCGACGAACTCTCTGGAGGTAGATGATGTCACAGCTGATCAAACAGTGCTGAGACTCCAGCAGAAAACAGGCCATCTGCTCCTGTATTTGGCACATATTTAGTTGCCACACATCTCAGTCTGACTGTCCAATGAATGCACAGCTTGAGTTTTCATTGTATGGTAGGACTGGGTGGGTGGTAGATTTGTTTATGCTAAATACGGAGTAGGATGTTTCCCAAACTGGTTAAGACGTAGAGAGTTTAGCTATCGCAGAGAACCGTTGCATATCAGGTTATTTTACAGCATAAATACTGTACAATAAAGACTAGTTTGACTGTTTTGAGGATTATGTTGCTAACTCAAGTGACTTGAAGCTGTTTTTGTCATTAATTTGTTTTGAATAATTTTATTTCTGATCCTCATCCATAAAGTTCCGAATAATTGAATTATATATGTCGTTTGTCATTTAATTCAGTGTAATTTCATACAAAAATAGATATTTAACACATTTTAATTTAAGATATGAATCATTGTTTTGTTAAAGTTCCAGCCAAAATGACTGATTATATTAGTATAAAATATTTTAGCTATAGCATCCATCCCTATATTATCCAAGTTTGGATATTTTATGATGAAGGTAAGGGCTGTTAAAGGGGGTAAATATGAAAACTGTGTAGTGTGTTGTGGAGAAAGAGATGTTGTGTGGTATAATGGTTATAGATGGTCATGCAACCTAAACGATTGCAAGTTCAAAGCCCACAAGGTTTGAATAAATCATGAATGATGATCTCCTCCCAGTGGGGTTGTTCCTGTAAATGTACTGTAAATCATTTTTGAGCTACAATTAAATGACAAATTGGTACTAAAGTAGTACAGATGGTGCGGGCAGGACACATTCATATCCAGAAGCATCTGCAACATGCCATCAGGACTTTAAACCAACAGTTTTGTTGCCTTGTTGTCGTTCACTAAGCAATTTCCTATTCAAACAGCTGCTCCAGTGCAGTTATTCTTTCCTGTGGACACGGACACACTGGATTTGCTCCAAAGCTCATTTTAAAGCTCTACCAAACGGCTACCTCAAAAGATAGCTTGTTTTGGCCAAATTGAAGGGCTGTTTGCTCAGTTGCTGCCTATGAAAAGCGCCCTCATAAGTCTCTTGGCCGTTATGCTAGTACACATTAAGAAAGCTTGCTGTGTTTTGGAGCAGAATCGGTGTGCGTTTCGAAATCTGCTTAGTCGTCATAATTGATAATGTTGTGTTTGCGATTCCCTGCACACCGCAATGTGGAATTCCTTCATACATTGGTATTAATATTGATTGTCGTTTCCCTTTAATTGGCATATTGGTCATGTTACGTTGTATGTTGGCCTTTGCTTCATGCTGTTTGTTCTGTTTGTCTGTCTCTGGCTGGCTGTTTGCTCTCCATCTCTCTTTCTGTCTCCCTTGATGCTCAGAATAGTGTTTCTCTTGGTGCGGAGCAGCAGAAGTACAAAAGCACTGCGCTGTCTCTTGTGTAATGCAGCAAGGCGTACAGTGCTCGGGGTCCAAGTCTCAGACTGCTTGTGAAAATGACATTTTTTCCATATTGTTAAAAATGGGATTGGGAAAAATGATAATGGATTTGGTTTGTGTCTCATGCGCTTTAATGAAGGCGGCACTGAAACTCAAGCGTGACTTTAGATTTTCCAAAGAGCATCTTGAGCTTCAGAGAGCCTTTTTCAGTATAGAAATAGTTTTAGATTTCGGAAAAAATGCACAAAAATTTCTACACTATTTCTAGGTCACTAATTAGATAAATAAATGTACTTGTTTGATAAGTGACTTAGAAATAGTGTAGACATTGTGTGTGCGTGAATTTTTCCGAAATCTAAAACCTTTTCTAATTAAATACAAAAAAAAGAAAAGACCTGAGGTGGTCAGACCTTTGGACCCCACTATATATTGCATTTGTTGCAGTTGGTAAACTAGTTAATAGTGAGAATTGGACCCTAAACTAAAGTGTTACCGCTACATTTATTCATTTATTATATTTTTAATGTTTTTATTGTAAAATATGGGTTAATAAATATTAGCAAAATGCTTAGTTACTTAAAAATTTCAAGTACAAAGTCTATTTACCTTAGTTGTTTTTTCCCCAACACTAATAGATTCGAATCAAATGTTATAATGTGGGGATTTATCTCAGAGCTTTGCTTGGATCATGGCGTAGAACTGGCTGGTTTTCTGAAAGGCCTTGGAAGAACAATGGGAACGGGAAAATACTTTCAGAAACAAAGCTGCTGAAAAAGTGGGCGGTACTCTTGAGCCCTACATCTTCAAAAGTTCATAATCAGCCCTCCCTTTTAGTTTATACGTGAAACAATGCTTTTCAGCAAAGATTTCGACTTGGGTTGTTTTTGCTGGGAAAATAATAGGAAAGCAACGCATCCGTCCGTAGCGTTTGTTTGCGACTCTATTGCTCGCCCCGGCCGAGACCTTTCACACAGTTGTCAGGTTTGCTGCGTTGTGTTTCAGGAAGTCTTGTCTTTCCTCTGTTCCTCCCCTCGCAGGTCACCTTTTCTTTTCTGCCTTATCTCTTCCTCTCTCTATATCATGGCACATTCAGTTATTTATAGATCCTTATCCAAGCAGTCTCAGATGCTCGGAGTGTAGGGCAATAAACAGCGGTCTGCAGTGGAGATCTCCGAGTCTTGAATTCAATCACTTTACAGTCGGTGTATTGATTGAGAGAGAGTTTAGGCCAATGAAATCTTGCGTCCTCTAAATGTTAGCAGGTCGGTCTTGCACTAAATGAAATTTCTCCTGCACTTAATGAAAGCTCCATCATCTGTGAGTTTAGGTCGAAAAATGAAAGATTTTTTTGGTACACCTACTAATGCCAGGTCCCATTATTTAATGTTGGTTAATGCATTAACTAAAAGAGTTCACTTTTAGTCTCACCTGCTAGTTAATTGAGTACATTTTCTACAATCTTTGGGTTTTTATTTTTTATGTTTATAGGTTATTTTGTCACTTATCACTCTTAGAAGAAAAGGTTCTATTTAGAACCTAAAGGGTTCTGTCTGACGCTTCATATATAGAACCTTTTAAGGGTTCCATCATGGCATAATTTTATGGATTTAGTTTTAATTAATTTTCTTATTTGAATTAAATTGTATGAAATAAACAGCTTATAAAACTACTTTATCACTAGAAAAAACTGTTAAACATGAAAGTATTATGCAATCATTTAAGACATTTTTCTTTATATAAAACCTTTTTGGCACAAAGGGTTCTTTAAACTTGAGTCAAGAACCTTAGGGTTCTAAATAGAACACAATTGAACCTTTTTTAAGAGCAGCTGTTGTTGTCTTTCTGTGCAACAACTCCTTTCACAGAAACGGAAGAAGATGGATTGAGTTTTTTTTATTAATATGTTCGTTTTTCTGGCTTAATGTGAGGAATATTCTTCATGTGTTGCCATCTTAGACAAACTCCTACCTCTGAGGAAAAAGTTGTCGGCTGTTTTCTCTCATTTTAACCTCTTATATTTTGACTTGCAAGACGCTAAAGCCAATTTTTCAAGATAAAACTGCATTTGGCACTTCCAGCTAGCATCACACAAAAATGTGAGACATTTCATTTCATGTGAGTGTGGATTATTTTTTTAAAGTACAGTCATTCTTTTAGGAATACAACTTTTTGTAATGAAGGAATAATTGACTGAATCCAGCTTTAATTTTGGACCCTGTTTGGGGTTGATTAAAAGTAAATGAGAACATTTAGAAGAGAAAAGCTTCTGGTACACAATGATTAAAGAGGACCTATTAAGCTATTTTACAAAGTCTTGATTTTGTTTTTGGGCTCTAGTAGAAGTTTTCATGCTTGAATATTTAAAACACATTATTTTTCACATATTCTCCATTGTTGCAGCTCCTCTTTTCCCAGTCTGTCAGTAACGCTCTGTTTAGTTCCCGTCTCTATGAAGCCCCTCCATCTGACACACTGTGCTCTGATTGGTTGGCTGGACCATTGTGTTGTGATTGGTCAAGCGCTTTGAGCGTATTTGGGAAATGTCCCGCCCCTTACCATAACCACGAGTTTAACACACTACTAACTAACTAACTCAACCAGGTCCCGCCCCTTTATTTAGTGTATGCCTTTGGCGGGAATTATTTAAATGAAGAATATTGTGACGTGTTTGTTCCTGAAAGTAAACTTAAGACTACATAGGAGGCGTTTCAGGGAGTTCAGAAACAGTGACACTGATATAGAGAATAACTCCTGTCGGAGTGACTTTGTAACTTTGCTGACCTTTTTCATGCTTAAACAGCAACATCACACACTAAAGAAAGATGAACATGAAAAAAGCATAATAGGTCCTCTTTAAAATTGTTTTAAAATGCAGAGTCTTTTAGCACGAACTGAACTTGTCTAAAAATTATTTGCTACATGCTAATACTGTATGTTGCTATTGACAAGTCCAGTAAGTCCAGGAAGGAGAGGCTTCCCTACAAACTGAATTTGTGGGAAAACTGAATAATTTAATTAATCGATCTAATCTTCAACATGTTTGTTCTTAAACACTCGTTTGGGATAGATCTATTTTCAGAGTTTACACCGAAAAAAATGCTGTTTTATAAGAGAAGTTGTGCAACAGATGGGATTCAGTTTAAGGCACTTCTCCTTTATTTTCTAGCAGTGATTGACTGTTGCACAACTCTGAATGAAATTAAATGAAGTCAAGGCTGTAATGTGATTGGTTATCATGGCACACATGATCAAAATTGACCATTACTCTTTATCCACCGTAGAGCCACGGACTTTGGTATCCACCAATAATAAATCCAGCTCTTCCAGTAATGGACAACCAGGAAGGCAGTTTTCAGATCTTATCCCCTGATGCTTTGTTCACCTCATATAACCCTTGTCCCTTTCATTCCAAATTGTCGTTAGATAAATAATGGGGTAATGTTAACCCTCGTCTTATTAGCACCTGACCAACCATTACTCAGCATGGCTTTGTTCACACACTCATGTTGGTGTGTATCAGGAAGGAAGTGTGCTTTGAAGAATGAGTGTCTTTGGGAGTTCATCCAGGTCACCAGAGAATTTCAGGAAGAAAGTGTTTAGAGACATCTGGAGGCTCATTTATAAAACGCATGTACGATCAGATCTGACAGGGAGCTTGAGAGGAGAATTTAATATGGCCGTATTTCAATTACGCACACGTCACATAAACATCTTGTTTTGAGTCTCTCCTGTAGGTGAACGTTTATGCATATCTTTGAGATATTCGAGATAACCGCCAGCAGGAATATGTCAAGCTCGAGGAGGAGAGAGAATCATTTATAACCTTAAATGAAATGAACATAAATCAGCATGCAGATGAATGTCTTTAGAAGGGTTGCTGGCCTACATTTCCCTATTCATCCTTTAGCCTCTCGTCTGCTATTGTTGAAATGAAGATGAATGATTTGATTAAATCAGTCTGCTAAATGCAGTGTAATAAATGCCAAGAGCAAACGGAACACAGTACAGGGAAGAAAACATTGATGTCTTTGTTTGTTCTGGAGTTATTTGCTTGTATACGCTATACAGGAATATTACACTACAGCGGAACCGATATTTGGAATAAATGTTTAACAGGAGTATGGACTGTGATTGGAAAATATGCATTTATAATGTGCATTTAATCACTGATTAAAAGTTTTTGCATGCATTTTTTTATTGCATTCTGTATTGGTGGAGTGATTCAATTTTTTTCGATTAATAAACATTTGTATACAGACATTTTTAAAATTCTTCAAATTGGTCTAATTGGAAGCTTTACAAAAAGGTTTACTGTTATATTTGTACTTTTAAATACTTTGTTAATGTTAAATTTAATTGTACAGTCGATACAATCGATACAATGTACAATACTTTTTTAACATTTAACAAGTTATGAACAAATGTGAAGTAACAATAAACAAAATACAATGCATAAAAAGATGTTAAGAATCATTATTATTAATACTAGTTTAATAATAACAGATTTATATTTTACATTAATAAATGCTATAAAAAGCTTTTTTGTTCATGATACCAAAAGCGTTAAGTAATGTCAAAAATTATACCATATATAGATATATTTAGATATAGATATGTATATATATGTGTATCACATCAGATCACCACACATATTTACTCCCCACACATTCAGTGTTTTTTATAGCAGTGTCTCTCTTTCTTTTCCATCCTCAATAAACTCCTTCTTTCCATAGACCATAAACCGGGTGTAAACAAGACGCTGGTTCTGTTATGTGCTGCGCTCAGTATAATTTCATTGCTTTGCCGACACTGGCCAGAATTAGACCCTAACTTGGTGATTTTTAAGCCCTCATAAAACCCATGATGGGTTTGGGTGAGAGTTGATCTGGTGGTTCTTGGTTTAGAGACCTTTGACATGGCTGGCACTTTTCAAATGATCCCCCCTAAATGAAAGTTTCCTCCTTTTGAAAAATTGATAAGCCTGTTTATTTCTCAGGTCCTTAACTATGATTATATTATTTAAGGTTACTGAAGGTTTTATTATGTGTATTTAACAGTCGTTTCTGCTGCTCGGGACCCCATCTGAACAGACCTGGCCCCATTTTTATTTGAGCAACGCTGCATTAGACCTAATGAATTATCTAAATGCTGCACATAATTGTATTTCTGTTTGGTTGCCGCTAATGTGTTTCAGTTCTTATAGAAACTAAATTATGTGAAATCAACATTGTCAAAATGAATGTCATTTCCTGAATAAATCAGCTGTGATGTAATTTTGACTTTTTAATTTTGTCTGTGATGTATGTTTGACTTTGAAAGACTTTGACATGCTCAGCTCTTTCTCAGCAAGTTCATGAGAAATACCTTTAAACAATCTTAAAACAATAAAAGAATACCGTCTGATCGAAATATGTTCTTTCAAGACGGCGCTGTATTCCCATTACTCAACATTCGGGTCAAGGATTGTTCCCTATCGCCCTGTGTTAAACTTCTGCTGCCAGTTCAGCCTGAATCTAAAGGCTTCTTCCAATTTAGTGTTGTAGGTAGTTTCAGTCTTAGCTGGTCTGTATGTGGTTTTTAACATTGTGCTTATAAATTCAATTTGAAAATGTCAGATCGACTTTAATAAAATGTTCAGAATTACAAATGGAACTACAATGATGATGTCATGTGACATTTGCATTCTGAATTGCATTTATTTGCATTATGAACTGTGATTAGTTGTTTTTTTCTATTTAAAGTGTACATTAACTGATTTTCAACCTGCTTTGTATTCTTACAATGTCGGAAGTACTGTATATGTAAATGAACGATGTTTACTTGTTCTCTGTGTTACGTAAACTGATAAATTCATGTTTATTTGTCAGCAATCATCCGGCCGACTTTTGACATCTCCAGGGCATCCGTTACGGATTTATTTATTATACTTCCGCGTTTATGTGTCCCCACCCAGGGACGGTCGGATCAACAGAGGGTTATTAACAGAACAGTTATTGTAAGGGTAGGGTTATCGCTGAAAAACGTATCATACTCTCTCTACTCTTTAAACAGCATTATGGTAAAAATGGAACACTAATGGCGCGTTCACACCAAACGCGAATAGAGAGTCAGGCGCGAGTGATTTCAATGTTAAGTCAATGTAAAGACGCGTTTACGCGCAAATGAGGCGTTTAGCGCAGCGCGGTTGAGCGTCTGGCGCGATAAGCGCAAATGATTTTATTTGGTGCTTTCTCGCTTTTTGTGCATTCACGCGTTTGACGCGAATTCGCGTCTGCCGCTCAAGTTGAAAAATCTGAACTTTGGCGTCAGTTCGCGCCGCGTTAACCAATCAGGAGCGTGCTTGTTGCTGTCACGTGGTGAAGTAAAAACAAAGTAAATCTTTTATCGCATAAAAACTTGATTTCAATATATGAGACATATTCATTTTGTATTGAATGCTATTTATTCCATATCTAAATCCAGATTATATGAAACATGTAAAGTATGTAAAGACAACCAATATATTTTAGTGTATAAGAACATAGTTCGTGTCTGGACAGTGTTGTGTGAGAAAGAAAGAAAAAATCGCAGGACAGGTTAATTACTTTTGGAGGCTGGCTCCATTTATCATCAATACAAAAATAAATTACAGATTATGTGGGTGAGGGCGAGGGTGATCCTCGCTCCGATGTGGGACAACAGATCATCAAACTGGGCGTGGGACAGGCGGAAGCACCGCTGATAGCGGCCGTCATCCAGGCGCAGCTCCTGGAGCAAATGGTGAAACTCGCCAAACTCTGGAGGGTCTCGGTGGACCCAAGTACGGCGACGATGACCCCTATGCCGCTGTTCTGCTTTCCAAAGCAAATACAGAGCGGTAACTCTCCCGAGGAATGCTCGATCAACATCAGCCATTTACAACACAAACAGACAACCACCTAGCACTTGCCCCGCCCACAAGAAGCGGATTTCGCCTCAGACTCGCGTCAATTTCGCTTCAAACTTTTGCTTTTCACACGCGTCAATTTCGCTCTGGACGCGCGAATGGATTCAAAATGTTCAAGCGTCCAACTAGACGCGGTAGACGCGAATTTGACGTGCTATTTGCGTTTGGTGTGAACGCACAGTAAGACAACATCTTTCATACATGGTCATGGAGGTTTTTCAGATTTTCCATCACAGCTTTTTCTCTATATTTACGACTCTTTGCAGTGTTTCCTCTTTTAATTCTTGCACCCAGGAACATTACAAGTCGACACCATTATGACTAGAAGTTTGCTTAGAAGTATGTCCTACTGAAGCAAGGCGGTATTTGACTCTGCTCAGGCGTACTCATTGCAGACTGGTGGGAGTGGCCTTGGATGGCAACATGCCCAGTGCATTATGGGTGTTGAAGTTTTCCTATTGGGCAAAAGGGAAGACATAAGCCTTTTTTCCCTATTTAAGTAGCACTGATTATAAAAAAATCTCCTTTCTACGGCAAAGGTAGCCAAGTTTTATTGAAAACCCATTTTGCCAGCGGTGAATAAACCCTTTAACATCTGCAAAGTCGCTCAAAATCATTGTCTTGATTCTCATGTCAAACCAGCTCTGATGCAGCATTTTGCTTAGGCCTGAAACTTAAACTTATTGGTAACACTTACTATAAGCTATCATTTGTTAACAACATCAGTTAATTTCAACATTTATTAATGCATTTTTAAAAAATGAACTTTGCAGAACTGTGAACTAACCTGATCAAACAATGAACAATTGTATTTTTATTAACTAACATTGACAAAAAGGAATAAACGTTGTAAAAATGTGTTGCTCTCTGTTAGTTTATGTTAGTTAATACAATGAGACCTTATTGTAAAGTGCTACCAACCTATTTAAAACTTTGCAGACACAGCTGTTTCGTTCAGGAAATGCACATCTTGTTTTAGTCTGAGCTGAATATGGGATTTGTAATTCGGTAATCCTAAACTCTAAACTGTTTTAAGCTCTGAACACTGTGGCAAGCAAGTGTATGTATATTTGTGCTCTGTATACTGAGATTAATCAGAGAACTACTTAACTCTTTTCCTCGGCTTCTGCTAGTCTGCCTATCACAGCACTGCAGCATGACACACACACACTCACACACACACACACACACACACACACTTAAGGCCAGGCTTATTGCCACGGTGATGGAAAAGCCATCAAGTATCTGATCCAGTGAAATACAGAGCCCAGCAGAAAAAGGGATAGGTGCTGCTGTGCTGGAGAAATACTGACACGTCACACTTTACTTCTGATGCTGCAGTGTGTGTGTGTGTGTGTGTGTGTGTGTGTGGCTTGCTCATCTCCCTCCCAGGTTTATCTGCTGCTAGTCACCACTTGTTACACACTGCAAGCACACGAGCATGCACTGAGGAGGTAATCTCCATGCTTGGATGCCAACAGAGGGCCGTTGCTCTGGTTGGGTTTGATGTTTCGGGGTTTCATGCGGCTGATTCCAGCCCTAGCAGAAGTGTTGAGTTTTGTGCTGTGTTATCGGACACTGGCATGTGTTACTTACTGGATGGATCTCACTTGACCTCAGTGTCAGTGCTGGTTTTCATGCTGCATGGATTGCGATGGAGCTCGAACTATAATGAACTATAATGCATGGACACAAATTCACATGTGCACAGTTCTAGTTGCGGCCTTAAAAAAAACGTTCATGTTTGAGGCTGTGGTTTCAAAACCAGCATTTGAAGTCAAAGTATGCACGCTTCTGGTGCCGAAATATAGGCAGCAAAATTATTTTGCATTAATTATTTTGGTAGGCACTCAGCATTGCCTGTATCTTTTGCAGAGACGATCATCCCATAATACACTGCAAAGAGCTTAGTAAAAAGTCCATTCAAGAAAATTAAAACTTATATTAATATTAAGATATTTAAGATAAATACTAAAATAAAATAAAAAAACATGAATAAACTTGGAATATTTAATAGTACTTTTCATGTTTTTTAGTATAGTTACTTTAAAAAAAATGTTTTAACTTAAATATTTTCAAATATGCATATTAAAATGCAACAATTTATGAATAAATAAATCATATTTATTTAACTAATATTATATTTTAATTAGATTATATATTTTTACACCACCATTCCGAAATTTCTGTATAATGACTGTGTAATTGCATATTTAAGGCATTATATTATAATAATCACCAGTTGTTTGTACACCTAATCATATTGATTATTCATTGAATCATTAATACTAATAAACATGAAATATGACTAGATAACTATGCTGTGTATTTTTACGCTTATTGGTGTGTTGTTAGCTAATACCAATCTAGGTTTCAGAGCAGCAGAGTCTGTAAGTGCACCATAGACGCCGTAGCTGTCATGCTTAATGAGTTTCCGTTCATAACAATTTCAAAGCGCATGGATTACACGGTTAACAAACAGACCTGTTTATTGAGGTGAGAGAGCAGGCATCCGCCGATCCGCTTTGACATTTAAGCCCACGGCGGGCGCACTGTCAGAGGAGCGCCTCCATTTTTCATTGCTCTGACATTTTTCTCATTGTTAGTCTGGCGGTATTAGACAGAGCTCCTCCACGCTGAGTTAAAATGGCTGACAGAGAAAGTGGGCTCTGACACGGGAGGGACAGGGATGAGCTCGGCTTGTCACCGTCTCACACGTGGGCAGAGTTCGAGGAGCTGCTTACAGTTTTAATGACCACCAAATGAGACGCCTTTGGTCGACAGCGTGGCACGCGCGTTCAAGTCAGCAGTGTTTTTGGGGAAGGAATAAGCTGTTTCATCTCTGACAGAGACGCGGCGCGAGCGGATTATGATGTAAGCGAACGGGCAATCGGGCCTCTAATCATCATTTTAGAAGCAGCAGTGTTTACAGGAACAACCATTACACGCTTGTTTGCATGTTACACTACTGCAAATGAACAGTTTTCATGGGTTCTGTGTAACAAGTTCCCACATGTATGGAAAGGCTAGAAATATTAGGGAATTTAAAAGAACTGTGTTAAAGCAATGAAAATATTTATGCGAAATGTAAACCCTAATAAGTATTTGGATGCTTTTCGCTCTAAAAAAGCCTCTTGTGCTCTTTTTCGTGGCGGTCAAAACATTTGTACTATATTTTAGTTCTATAATGTTTTTTATTTCATATTTTGCATTCTAGGGGATTTAATGGTACTAAATTATATTTATGGAATAGTTATCCATTTATTCTCGGAAAATTAATTTTCCAACTTAAACTGTCGCAAATCTTGAATGCTTTGGAGCAGAAGTCGTCGTCACTTGGAATAGTATTGCTGAAGTGAAAGAAGTTTCAAAAAGTGAACTTGGAAAAAAAGTTTTACAATTTTATGTTTATTGTTATGAAAAATGCACAAAAATACTTTTTTGTCAATTTTGATATGAAAAATGTATTTTCCAAAACATGTTTTACTCTAAAACTGTGAGAAAATCCAAACAAGTTGTGTTCCAAATTTGAGGTTGATATCACAAAAAATGAGCTTTCAGTAAGACTTTGTCTGGGCGCAGTACCAAACGCTTCCACTAGATGAAATTTATTTCCCATTTATTTCCAATGCGCGAACAGTACAATAGCGAATGTGACTAATTTATTTTTTTTCAGGACCATTTAACTTTTTAGAATCATGTCCTTGATATTATGTGTGAGTGTGTGTGTGTGAACTTTTAGTTTTCGTACCATTCAGATAAGATAATTACTGAAGAGAACCGGTTAAAGGGGTGAGGTTTTTTGGTCTATTGAAATGATTTTCATACATCACTGTCCAAGTATCCAAATACGTTTTGGTGCCAAAAAAGGTGATGATCAAAATGCACACTTTCATTAGAAGAGTAGTTGTTTCTGCAGTGTTGTTTTAGTCATGTAGCTTCAGTAGTGTGTGTTGCCTGCGGATTAGTGGCAGTTGTCGGAGGACATCCCTGTTGCAGTGCTGGGATTGCATCAGCTCTGATGAATCTAATCCCAGTGACTTTCAGGAGCGAGCGGGCGGAATGCTAACAGCCCAGACTGTCAATATCAGTGCCTCGCATCAACATCTCTCATCCTCCCTGCCCACAGCCCACCATATCCACGCGCCTGCCGATCACACTCTGAGCTCCAGTGTCCATGTTTTCTGTTTGACTGGGCGTATGATGGGCTCCACGCAAGCTGAACAACTCTTCATGTACTAGTAAAAGAACCAATCGCATAAAACTCGTCAAAAACATCTCTTTTGGAGTGACATTTTGCCCCGAAATAAATGTCTCGTACTATTTTAAATACTATTTCAATTATATTTTATGCTTTTACTATTAGAAGAACTATTAGGACTATCAAGATTTTTGCATTATTATTATTATTATTATTAGGACTATCAAGATTTTTTGCATTTTCATGACACTGAATTTCCCCAATATCCTCATTTCTTTAACGTAATAAATGAATTATAAATAAATAAATAAAACTATATTGTTGATATTGCATTAATTTGGGGAGGAAATATAATTAATTACCAGGAACATATCAAAAACATTTTAATTGTTTTAAATAATTGTCCTAAAAGGCTTAACTTATATAATTTTATAGTTTCTTATGTTTTATTTTGGTATTTTAGACTGAAACTGAAGACTGAAGTTCCTTCGTTAATAATTCGTTACACTGAGCTTTATTATATTAAATATTAATCAAAAATGATTCACACCTTCACAAAATCCAAACATTCAGTGTAAGATTAAAAAAATGACATAACATTATTCATAGTAAGTTTATTTGATTCACAGCTTATTTAGAGTTTTGACCTCGACAACCCAACTGCATTTACCGCAAACAGTTTAAACTAAAAGATTGTTTTGGTAATTGTTCTACACATTGTCATATAGCCTATAACCTGAAAATACAGCAAGGTTAAATCTTGCTAACAACTCTTAGACCAACCAAATTTGTATGTATTAAACTTGCATCTGTCTGCTAATTACCCATACCATTTAAAGATGATTACATATGACATATCGTTCACAGTATGTATTTGAATGGAAGAAGTCAGATGTTGCAACTGACCCCAACCCAGGGGATGGTTGCAACACAACCCAGGGACGGTTGCAACACGTTAAAAATACCTTAAATTTCTCTAATTAATTGTAGCTTTTTGTCTCAATGAGCATATAATTCTGAAAATATTACCTGTTTTAGGCCTACTATAATATTATAGTATTATTTATTTATACAAGAATATTATTGTAGCCTATTATTTATTTATTTAGTCATATTTATCAAATAACAGTTATTGAGTTTTGTTTGTTTATATGTAGAACATAGATTCAGTGTGCAGGAGTTACAGATGATATTCAATCTCTCCATATATCAGTGTCAGACAGGAAGAATTGAACAATTTGCAGTGCAACAAACCTTTATTAAACATGCAATTTATAACTTGTTGCAACCGTCCCCAACACTATCAGCCATGACAGAACATCATATTCCTGCTAGACACACTGACTTTGACACATGCTAACCATGTCAATTTAATTCAAATTTTGAACTGCGTGTTTTAAATAGCGTAAACATTTTTTTTTTTATAACGAAACGCAATATGTGGCGGCCGGTGTTGATTCTGCGGCGCACCGCCACGAATTAGTCTATGTGTGGGAAACATGTTTCTCATTTATGTTGGTAAACTTGGTGTCTGTATTTTGTATAATTTTTACCACTTTCCCAGCTAACAAGGCAAGATTCTCTCAGTTATGAACAAATAATCTTCCAGTAACGTTAATAGAACGTTTTTTAAATGTTACCACTCAATTCGGAATGTTCCGAGAACATTCTAAAGTAACTTTCATATAATGTTTGCAGAATGATCAAATACAATGTTCCTTTAACGTCCGAATAACCAAGAAAATCGTTGTAATTATTTTTTAAACTGACATTTTGAACATCAAGAACATTCTTGTTAGCAAAACATTCTTAGAACATATTTTTTGTTACCTAAGGATCATATAAATATGTATTATAATTGCATAAAGATTTCTGAAAGTTTCATACCCTGTTTGAAGCAGATCCCTTATTAATTTCTTATGGTTTTAACGACAGACAGTACTAGACGATTGTGCAAAAACAATCTAGCTACTGGTAATTTGTTTGAAAGTCTGGTTAACATGATATATGATACTATGCAATACAATACATGTTTCGGACAGCTTACACATAACTGATAACGACTGACAAACATTTCTTTAGTAGGAGGAGTAGTAGTCTTTCCATCACACCGAGTGTCTTGAATGCTTCATTATGTATGTGTGGGTGAGGTGTGAAATATTAATGCTTTGGTTTGAGGCGTTCTTCACAGACACTAAAGCCTTTTAGAGTTTCTAAACTCTATGTCCCGACCCGAGCGTCTCGAGCCTTATTTTTAAGACGGAGAGCTTACCTTTTAGCTGTTTCCGTCCAGCCCCACACAACAGGGTATTTATAGTCTCTGCTGCCTTTTGCTCACATTGCTCTGCAGGAAGCTTGACATTTTGACTGGCCTGAGATACTTTCACATTCACGACCACAGGGCAGGACCTTCAGCTGTGAAGGTGAGCTGTTTTTTTTGCATCTTAAGAGCCGAGCAGTGGTGTAGTGCTGGTGGTCTCAGGTTTGGGCGAGATTTTGACGTTTTTTAGCTTTGTAATGGACCCTTTAGATGTTTTCGTGTGGTCTGAGGGAGCTTGTCTGCCGAGTCTATTGTGAACTTGCTGAGCTGTTGGAACAAGTAACTTGTGAAAACACATTTTCCACAGTGCTGACAAACTGTGAAGATAAACATGTCTTTTCTCAAGGGAGCTGCAGAAACATGCAGTGATGAGTCAGGGGTTGTCAGTGATGTTTCAAAGTCACTGGTGGTGATGTGGGCGTGGCCACTTACACCTTATGCAAATTAATAAGTGATGTGCCGACTACCAATAGGCTTTTTGAGCTGTCATTATTTACTGTACACTCCACCACTGAAACACTTTTGAAATTGTGATCGCTTTGTTCACATATAGCGGCAAAACATTTCCGGCAATGATATAATTCCTAAAGCCAGCAAACTGTGGGATCTGATTTGTGAGCATTTTGACTGCGGTCCTATTCACACTCGACCTACTAACAACTGTATGTATGAAATGGTTATCAAACATTTTTGAATATTATTTTTGTTTTTAATTTTAGATTTTATTCAAAATTTCATATTATTATTTGTTTTATTATATATAACACCAGTTATATTAATATTATTTAATGTTGTTGACTGATTTTTGTTTGTTTTTGTTTTTTACATGATCTTTTTTAATGTATCACAGCATTTATATAAATATTATTATTTTAAGGTTATACGCTAGTATTTTATTTTTATTTTTCTATTTTATATAGTTATTTATTTATTTATTTATATTAATATTATTTTAAGATTATCAACTGAAATGTTTTATATTACCATTTTTATATTTTATTTTATATTATTATAATATATCACACAAATTATGTTAATATTATTATTTTAAGGTTATCGACTGATATTTTTTATAGTTTTTTATTTTTATATTTGATTCTATATTTTAAATTATTTATTTTTTATTTATCACACCAATTACATTTATATCACTATTTTAAGATTATCTGCTGATAGGTTTTTTTTAATTATCATACCAATCATATTTATTTTCAAATGTTTGAACATAGAAATGCAAAAACTATTATTATTTTTTAAATTTTGAGCTCTGAACTGCTCAAGCAGAACAGCAAAAGTATGAGTAAAAATAAGGGTCAAACCAATTGTCATTTTAATTATTTTGTGGGGGCCTGTCAGACATTTCACATCTCTAGAAGCACTCGACCCTTTTGAATATTTTAAAATATTTAATATAAATATTTTGTAGTTTTCAGCTACCAATAAGACTGAATCACTCTCTGCTTGGATTCTTCAGATTTTTCCACAGATTTGCCCAACAAAATTGAGAAAATGTAAGAAAAAAAAGTAATCAGATTACATCTTACATCCAATTCACAGCTCGCTTTTGAACGTATTATTTCATAACGAAATAACTGAATATAACAGAATTAGCAGGCGCAGGGAACGTGCGAATCTAGTTGATAATAGAGCACAATTACTGCGCTGGATTGTGATGAGGTCAATGACTGGCTTCCTGTTTTCTGCTCCAGTGACTGGCTCTCTCATTCGATTGCCATTGATTGGAGCTTGCCTCACAAAATGCCTTTGCAAATTGACTCACAACCACAAGCAGGGCGTACATAATGAACCTTTATGGAAATGAAAGACTGCACCAAACACAGAGCCTCAATTCATAAGCCTCGGTAGAAGCTGTGCGACATAAGATCCTCAAAGAGAACGGATTTTATTGCTGGGGGAGTTTAATCTCTAAATGTTTACCTGAATTCACAAGTTTATACATTTCATTTTGGCATTCAGTGGGCGAATCTCATGAAAACATGTCCAGGTCACATTTCACCTCAATATTTAAACACAAAAAGAAAGGAATTATAATATATTGTATAAAGAAAATACATTTAAAACTGTATTTTATTTATTTATCAAAGCTTGTTCTCAATCTCATTACTGTAGTGCAATGAATTTAAAACATTAAACCAGTACATCATTACTTCAAATCATTAGTTTGAGTTACTTCAAATATTTTACAATTTAGTTATGATTTAATTTATTTATTTATTTATTTTCCTCCGGTCATTTTTTTATTATTATGATAGTGGGTTTGTGGTAATGCAATCTATCATATAAATAATATCTAAATGTAAAAATAGACTAAATATAGGCCTACTTGTTAAATATAATTTCTTATCAACTTTTGGGTTAACTTAACTTTACAATTGTTTTAGGGTTAAATAACCTTTCCTCATACATTCTAGCATTTCTCTTTATAATGTTGGTTTTAGATCATTGTTGTATTGCTCGTTTTTCTATACATTAAAAGTAGTGCATCAAATACTGTCATGAATAAATACTTTACTATTTAAAGGTCCCATGACATGCTATTTTTTGTAGGCTTTAATATAGGCCTTAGTGGTCCCTAGTACTGTATCTGAAATCTCTTTTCAAAAATTCAGTCTCAGTGCAGAATTATAGCCACTATAAGCCAGTCCCAGAATGAGCTTCCTTCAGACGGGCCGTTTCGGTGTCTGTAGCTTTAAATACTAATAAGGAGGAGAAAGGCGGCGCAAGGTGGAGGGTGGGTGTGGCCTTGACCATCTGCGGCAACGGTAGACCATGCATGTTTACATTGGATATATTGCAATGGCACGGAGACACGCAGTCGTTCAAGCATTTCAGTTTGACCCAGAATCTGATCCGGATGGAGAAGCAACAACTCAGCGGTTCCAGCAGGACATTTCCGAATGGTTAGTTTAAAATATTATGTCTGGATACGGTACTTTATTCGGATGGTTTACAGTTATTATCATGTAGCTAACGCGAACCTACTGTTGCCTTTTCATGAGAGATCTGTAACATCTGTAATTTATCTTATTACAATTACATCATCAAGCTCTGCGATCTTGAAATGCGGATATCGCGCGCGCCGTATAACCAACAGGAAAACGGTTATCCAAATAACAAAGAAGTGTACAACACTCGCGTTACAGTGTGTGTATTCACACACATAAACTGCATGGCTGCATAGCTAATGTGACAGCCACATTCTACGTGTAACAGTCTAGGCAAACATAAACAGTAAAGCAACACACTTATATATCATTAGTTGACTTACTGTTCCGAGGTGTGTAGCTGAGCCAAAGAGAGTGATCCAGACTTTAGTTTCAGACGTTCAGCAAGCCCAGCTCTGTATTAACCCTTCGGTGTTCATTTGTACATCCAATTATTGAGCAAGTGTTATGCTTCGCTCGCTCAAAAGCCATGATATCTCTCGTGGACAAACTAAAATCGCGCGCGCGTGTTCCTAAGTTACTTCCTTCCTAGCTCATTTTCTCATGGGCGAGAAATATTCTCTGGGCGGGCAAAGCAGAGACAGGGGAGGTAACATTCCTCCTTATAACGTCACAAGGAGGAGATTCAAGATCAGCGCGATTGAGCTTCCATTTTCTCAAAGGCAGAGAAAGATAGCAAAAGCTCGATTTACACCGATTGAAATTTCTAGAAACTTGGGGACCATATACAGGCTAGGGGAACTCATATTAATGTTAAAAAACCTCAGAAAGTGAAAATTTCATGTCATGGGACCTTTAATTAAGATTCATATTTTTTTCTTCTTTTTTACCTCATTAATGTTTTTTTCTTATGAGACTAGGTTTTGTGGAAACAATTCAACACATCATTTCTTATTCCTCCTTTTGATTTGACGGTTAAATATGACCCAGACGTGTCCTTGACAGGTTTCGTACTCGCCCTAATAATGATCACACATACACACACACTGACCTATTTCTCAACTAGCCTTTTTAAAAGATCTCCATGTTTCTAGAATGAAACATGGAGCCTGTAACACACAGTTATAGCGCTGAGTCTTCATAACATGACCTCGTTTGAGGCTGAGATTTTAAAAGCCCTCGGAAATCAAGTGCCGAATGACCTTTCTCAGCGCTCAGCAGCATCCATCAGAATAATACTGAGCGGACAGAGAAACCTCTCGCCCGAGCGTGCAAATGCAGCATGATTTTACAATCAACTCAATTCATTTTATATGTTCCGCTTAGGGGTGTAACGATACCCTCATGTCACGATTTGATACATATCATGATACTGAACTCACGACGCCATGTTATTGCGATACTCTGCACTGTTGATTAAAATGCTAAATTTGCTATTACATTGTGGGTGTAAATGAATATCTTGGACTTGGAAACCCAATGCACAGGACAATAGAGACACCAGAATAAAAATATTCATGATTCTGAAGCTGAAAATACTGAATTATTTTAGACGAATATTGCACTCGGTCACTGACTAGATATATTTAAAATAATGTAGGACACTTTTACTGGTAACATCAGACATCTGGCATTATCAGGACTCACGAATATTCCCCCATTGCATTGTTATACATTATATTCAACGTTATATAAAGTAGTTTAATGTAGTACTGACACTAGAACTGTGAAAACTTTTTTCTCACACAGAAATATTTATTTTGGGTGGATTATACACATTATACACATATTGATGCATTTTAGAATTGTGATATATTGGGACACGATACATTGTTACACCCCGAGTACAAGCATCTGCTCAGTCGATCTCTACCGCTTTCTCAGTGTCGACTCTCTGATTGAGACGGCCATCCGAAGGCAGTTACTGCTGAGTCATGGGGAAAACAGAGGGAAGAAAGAGCTCGTTCATTTGCACAGATCCAGAGCAGCTCTCGCTCAATCGCTCTCCAGAATTGTGCCAGCATTACTCATAGAGACAATCATAAAACTGGCCAGCTATTTATAGCGCCGTCCAGCTTTTTATGTAGGTCAAAAATCGGAGGATTTCTCCGCAGGTGGGCTGAGACTTGTGGGCCAGAACCAGACAGAGCTTCACAGCTACTAAAGGAGTCGACTAGCAATGTCCGATTCCTGGATGAATCGTTCTTTTGAGTCGGATCGTTTCAGTCATCTAAGAACTCAAGCCGTTTTTGAGTGAACTTGCGAGGGGGAAAAAGTGAAAGCAACAGTCTCTTATAAATGAGTCAAGAAAAAATACCATGTATGAAACAGAGTTGGTTACAATAAACAGAATTGTATTTATGCTAAAACTTTTTCAGCCAAGGATGCAAATGAATGTCAGTATTGTTTTATGTACTGTAAATGTATATTAGGTATATTTAGGTTTTCTAAACAATTTTATTTTGAGCAGCACATCCATGTATATTTTATTTTACTTTATTATTTTATTAATTTAGTTTTGTATTTTTTTTTCATTTAGCTTTATATTTTATTATTTTATTTTAAATTAAGTTTTGTGTTTAATTAGATTTTTTTTATTTGAGTTTTGTATTTTATTTATTTTGTTTTCATTTATCTTTATGTTTAAAGTGCCTCTATTATGGATTTTTGAAAATGACCTTTCATGTAGTGTGTAACAACTCTAACGGTACGTTCACACGGGGCGTCAGCGTCAACGCTTGACGGAAGGCGTGGCTGAAGTTTGGCACTGACGCCATGGTCATAGCCGTGTCAGCCAATGAAATTATCCTCAGTTTGCTGCTCTTGAACAGGATGAACGTGATGAACGTGATTGGCTGCCGCCTGGCTACTGTATTTGCATAGAGCGATCCTGATTGGCTGACGCTTCCGTCTGTGGCGCTTCACTGGCGTTGCTTGCGGCAGAAGTTGAAAAATTCTCAACTTCTGCCGCGAGCAACGCCAGTGAAGCGCCGCCGACGGATCCACAATTCTTTTCGGCAACGCTTGACGTCACCCATTCAAAGTCAATGGGAAGCGTTGACGCTGACGCCCCGTGTGAACGTACCGTAAGTGAATGAAAACATCCTGCAAAGCTTTAAATCTGAAAACGCACCGTATATAAAGTTATTGTCTTTCAAAAGTAAGTCGACTCTGAGTCAATGAAATGAATTGTTTTTCAAACGAGTCATAAGCCGTTTCGTTGTGACGTCAAGACGAAACATTAGCATATTGCGCGCGCAGACACCAGGGAAAACTTGAACCTCAAACCATCAGCTGATTCCTGTGGATACTGGACAGCATCATGTCGAGAAGACGCTGTGCTCTATAATGTGAAGGTAAAACCATTTTTTTTCACTGCCCAAGGACGAGCATGTGAAGAATCAGTGGTTACAGTTCATCTTTACCACGATATCACAGCAGTATAATCCTAAACCTTTGCTGTGTTCCCTTTATTTTACTGACAACTTCTCAAATCTCGGAGTTCAATGCAGGATTTGCAAACCGCTTGCTCTTGAAAGATGGTGTTAAAAATACTTAGTTTTGAGTTTTATATTATGTAGGTCTCTTATTTTATTTTATTCTTTTCTTTGACGGCAGTCAGAAAAAAAAAAAAAACACTGTTGTCTCAGTGACCTTAAGCAAAGGCAGCAGATTGCAAATGGCATTCTTAATTCAAGCAACTGAATGGCAATGCCAAAGGAGATGGTTGACACAGACCAAGGGTGTCGACTGGTGAAGAAGTAAGCTTTCAAGCATTCCACTCAAGTATTTCTTTTGAATGTCACTCTTCATTTAGCTCTTCACGACTCTTGAATATCATGTACAAATTCGGCCTTCTCCAGTCCTTTTGTGAGTGGCAGCACTATCAGATCCTCTCTGTGTGAAAAGCACTCTGTGAACTTGAGATGCCCTCTAGCTCAAAATAAAGACATGTTGTATGTATTTTTGCGAGAGAAATATTCATTCTACCTCTCTTAATTGACTGTGCTGTTAGTCGCAGTGGGAAATAGTGTCACATTTTAAAGGCATCATAAATCATCAAGCCTTCTGATGCTGCATGGGAAAAGATTTATGATCCTCACCACTGCTGCTTTCCTTTGCACTTTTTTACACCATGCAGGACTTCGGTACATGATTCATGTATATAACTAACTTAAAAGATGCTCAAGCTTCCATTATTAAATTGAAAATGTCATATTAAAGCGTGCAATGACTTGGGCTGTTTCTGTGAAGTTAAAAGTAACAAGGAAGCAGCACAATCTTGTGATGTTGATTTTATACAGTCCAATGAACAAGACTTTAATGTTCAGTAACTTCCATTTTAGGTTTTTTACATAATTTTTTGAACAAAAATAATTTCAATATTTTCACATCAGAACCGTTGCAACATCAATCAACACTGGTGGCATTTTGTTTCTAAATGAATCAGCGTTTTGAGCAAATCAATTGAATGAATGATTCAGTGACTCATAAAGATGCTTGCTGTGTCCCAGTTCGCCTACTTGTACTACGCCATAAATAACGTACTCTTTTTGTGCAGAAAAAGTACATACTTTTGGGTGTGTAGCAGAAGAGTAGACAAGCTCTGGGAGAAACTATCACGTCTTAAAATTGCATGTTTACGCACATCTGTCACCGTAAATTGCCCTGTCAATCATCTAGTCTCAGTTAACATTCTCCGCATTTAATTTCACTTAATTTCCTGCCTTATTGGAGAGAAAAGAAGCACGTTGATCTTCCTGTTGTGGGTGTTTCATGTGGAAAACTCTCCTCGTATTAATGCATAATGAGGCATGTGAAAGTTAATGACCACACTGATCTTTATAAAAGTTCACATTGTTGTTGCAGGTGAAATATAACACGGATAACATTAAATAAATGTATTTTTTATATATATCAGGATAAATATTGAGCTTTAGACACTTTTATCTAAAGCTCTCTACTTAACCGTCGGTTGCGCACATCCGCCATGTTTGTAGTATTTTAACACTTTTTGTGTTTGTAGTTCTAAACCAAATCCAGCTCCAAAACGCAATGGTTTGTGGGCAATATTAGGCATTAAAGTGTGTGGCCCTGTCCCAAATGGCACCACAAACACTGTCTGTCTTCCTACAAGTCCGCACTTTCGTGACGTAACGCCGCTTAGTATATGGACTTATGGACACTTGTTTCGTTCTTCAGTGAATCTGTGTTTGATAACAAATAGGTTGAATTAATGATTAAATTGTGATGATTAAAGACGGTCATTTGTCGCCACCTACTGGTGTAATTGCAATGACTTACAGAAATATAAAAAAATACATCCACTATATGTGTGTAGCATTCAAAAACAAGTTTTTCTATTCCGATGTAAAAAAAAAAAAAGTAATTTATTCCAGTGATCAAAGCTGAATTTTCAGCATCATTACTCCAAAAATCATTCTAATATGATGATTTGCTGCTCAAGAAACATTTCTGATTATTATCAGTGTTTAAAATGGTTGTGCTGCTTCATATTTCTGTGGAAACCGTGATACAATTTTTGCAGGATTTTTTTGATGAATTGAAAGTTGAAAGAGCAACTTTTTTCGAAATAGAAATCTTTTGTAACATTTTAAATGTCTTTACTGTCATTTTTAATCATCCTTCAGTGTATATATAATCTGAAATATATTGCTCATTTTAATTTCACATTGGGTGGCAAGTACAAACATCTTTTAAACTTGTGGCATGTGTTAACTGACAACGCTTACAAGCTAGTAAAAAATAGTACCACGGTGTTATAACTTGCACTGCCTCTGAAACGACTTTCCTTTTCAACTAACCTCATGAATGCCTCCTACTTTATTAACCCCTGAAACCATCAAGCTCCATTTTTGCTTAATAATGACTACTTGTCGCTCTCCAATTAATCCCCAATGGATAAAAAGTCCCTGCATTTCTTTCAATCTTTAAATATCCTGAAATGTGTCGCATTACAGAAGTAAAATGTGTTGCTAACGGCGCCTCATTCAGATCTATTAGCATACACCGCTAGCTCTTCTCATAACAGCGCTTTCTGATTTACTGTTGTCATAAAGAGACCCAGGGCCAATTAGATTTGTCTAGGTCATGTTCATGGATGGGTAATTTGCCAATGCAACTCTAAAGGCTGACTGGATGTCTTTCTCTCTCCTCCATGACTCAGTCGAGCTTCAAAGTTAATTTGAGGTCAATCATAACCTCAGATATCAGACTCGATCCAAGTCTGCTGGCACGCGAACAGCCACAGCTGGGGTTTGATCTGCTCGTGCCAAACCTGCGTCCGGTTACTACTGAGAAACCGAGTAATCTTCCTTAATCAATGCTAATGTCTTCAGGATATTAACTACGGCTTAGGGACCTTAGTGAGGCTGCAGTGACCCTACTTGAGTCGTTTACATGACATTTTTTAATCTGATTAGTCTAGAAATCATACTCCCAACGTTTTGCTAAGGTTCCCATTAAGTTATGAAAATGTTATTTCTGAATGCTCTCTGAACGTTCAAAAAGTCCAGTTTTTTAAATGTTTTAAAAACGATGCGAATTCTGTTTTTATCATTTTGCAAACATTATGGGAAAGTTAGTTTTGAATGTTCTTAAAGGGTTAGTTCACCCAAAAATGAAAATTCTGGGTTGTACGTCACACGCATCACCCACATGACCAGCGTCGGCCAATAGTGAGCCTACATTCTGACGTACAACCCAGAAGCGCTGCGCTGTTACACTACGTGAACTCACGTCAGAGGCCCATACAGAAGAAAATGAATAGTTGAATAAAGTTGTTATTTTTGTTTGTTTTTTTTGCGTACAAAAAGTATTCTCGTCACTTGATGAACTTATGGTTGAGCCACTGTAGTCACTTGGACTATTTTAAACATTGTCTTTACTAACTTTCTGAGCCTACAAGGTTCAATAACATAGAAGCCTGTGATGGAGTGAGCCAGCTCTCAGATTTAATCAAAAATATCTTAATTTGTGTTCCGAAGATGAACGAAAGTCTTATGGTGTTGGAACAACATGAGGGTGAGGAATTACTGACAGAATTACTAACCCTTTAAGCATGTAGTAGTGTTTAATAAATGATGAACATCCAACAGAAAAAAAACATTCCATGAAGGATGTAATATACAAGAAAATGTTTTATTTTAAAGATGATTGATGTCATTGACTGTGTGGTGTTTTTAATTTGCTTTAAAAGACAAACCATGTGTAAATTCAAAAGTCGACACATTTGCTAAGTATTTTCTCCTTAAAATCTGCAGCGAACCAAAGAGAGTCTCAAAAACACGGTTTGAAATCGCTGGTGTTTCTGACATCACAAACATGTAACCAATCCCGTCAATGTGGGGGCAGGGCAGGACTCGTGATTGAGTGGAGGAAGAGACATAATTTGCATATTCATGAATCAGTGTATACTAAATGAAGCAAGGCTGTTGTTGCATTCAAACTATTTTAAGGCATGAAGAAATTATTTTCACCAGACAAAACATTTAAATGTGTCATTTGGTGATCAACGATGAGTTTTAAGGAATGAAAGTATTGACTACAGGGGGGCTTTAACATGAAAACATTTGGACGCTGTGATTCATGTTCATATTAGCTTGAAGCCCTTGACACACATGTAAATGAGACTTATTTCTCTTCTGTTGCTGTGTTTCAGGACAGCAGATGATTCAGCGACAGTGGGCACAGTGGTGCTGAGCCGGCTGAAGATGGGTGAGATCGAGGATGGTGAGGTGGACCACATCACCGCCGACATGCACCAGAAGGTAAGCGGAGATGGGCAGTAAATGTCTTAAACTAGCTACTAACTCAACAACAGTATAGTTCAACTGCTTTCAAAACACAGTTTAGCTTTTAAAGAGTACATAAGCATTATGTACACAGATATGCCATTTTTATTGTGGTCACACCATTCACAGATCAAATAATGATTACTGATTTAATTTAGTTGGTTTTTGAAGTGAAATATTTCGTTAAATGCAATGCTTCAATGATGTTTGTGACTACATGCTAACTACGTTTTCAAGAGATTTGCTTGACTGCAGTTGAACTACAGTAAATTAAAAGGGACTACTTGTGTCGGGGGAAGTTTTCTTTTTTGTGTATGTTCATGCAGTTTGTAAGGGGTGGTAATAGAAAATCGCCTCTCAGGACGTGTCTCCAGTCAAAGAGGGAAAGCAGAGTGAATATTGAGTGTGGCATCCCTGAAATTCAATTGCACAGTTGACTGAAGAAGTAAAGCATCCATTTGGAGAGTGTTTACAGTTCATATATATATATATATATATATATATATATATATATAGTAGCCTATACTTCTTGAACCTATTGGCGATGTCACTTCCTGTAGGATAATGTCGTCAGTTTTGCTTAATTGTGCTGTTCTGATCAAAGAAAACAATATGATTCACATCCTCTAAACTTGTTAGTTGAATATTTTATTCAGTATATTTAGACATATGTGATGGGCATGTGGAAATGAGCCATATGTGTGTCTTCAGCTTCTGCTGCCCTGTGTGTCATGGAGAATTGAGCATTACTATGCTGACAGACAGCATGACACCCTTCATGTCCCCTAAACTCAATAACTTACACTGACACGACCATCAGCAAAACCCTTTAACCTTCATTAATCAGCATGAAAGAGACAGACAGAATATACTGTAGGGAAGAAAAGGAGAAGGGTGTGAGAATTATGGAGATGGATGTTGGACATGAGAAAGGAAATGAAGGATATTTAGACTGTGCAGCATTAAATGGGTGGTATAATGCCCTTTTCACAAGATGTAAAATAAATCTCTGATGTCCGTGTGAAGTTTTAGCTCAAAATACCTTACAGATATTTTATAACATGTTAAAGTTGTCACTTTTTGAGGGTGAGCAAAAACGTACCGTTTTTTGTGTCTGTCGCTTTAAATTCAAATGAGCTGCTACTCCCGGCACAGAGGGCGGAGCTTCAAGTGTGTTATCAGCTCCTATTAAAAAACTTTTAGCTTTTAGCTTTTTAGCTTCAAATTTTTTTAGCTTTTTATGTTCAAACTGGAGTCAGAAAGATGGAGAGACTCAAGAAGAAGTGACACAATGTAGACAACATTTCTGAATGGTTAGTTGATGAATTTATGTAGCTTATGTGTCATTATCTTTTAATAGTCATTGATTAACATATTCTGTCATGATAATCTATAAATCGTAAATTTTAGGGTTTGTGATGTCACTACCCCGGGAGGAAGCTCTTGTAGTCCCTACCAGCCGTTTGTTGTAGTCCTTAAAAAACTATTTCTTTAAAAGAAAATATCTCCCTTTGCTTTAAACTTTGAGCATTGTAACTTTGCAGATGTTGTTTATGCTCAAACAGCAACATTACACACTAACTAAAGTTAGAAAAGTGAAATCATAATCAGCCACCCCTATAAGATTTAAATAAAGAATGCCTCATCATTTACAGTTCTATGCCTGAATTTGAATTGAGGTAGCAAATGAGATTCAGAATTTATATTTGAATATAGGGAAGTTAATGTAAATTAATATACTACTAGTATTTTTTTTGCTTAAGATTGTCTGGATGGATGGATGGCCAGACAGACAGACACATAGATGGATGGATGGATGGATGGATGGATATAAGACAGACAGACAGAAGGATGGATGGATATAAGACAGACAGACAGACGGATGGATGGATGGATGGATGGATGGATGGACAGGTAGATGGATGGATAGACAGATGGATGGAAGGATGGATGGATAGACAGGTAGATGCATGGATGGATGGATGGATAGATGGATAGACAGACTGACAGACCCAACGACTGATAGATATTCATTGAAGTTGTAAAATTGATTGCACAATAAGGGCTTTTTGTGCTTTACTGTAACATGTGTCTGTCTATGTATTGACTCAAAGCCGTTGTGGTTTTATTTGATCTGTGGGCTTCAGAAGTGATTCACTTTGTTCTTCAAGAGGGAATGTGGGTCAGGGCTGATGTATATTTGAGTAGGATCTGCCACAGAACATGACTGTTCATAAAACATGGACTGATCGCGACTCTTGTTTTTTTTTTTTTTTTAAGCTTTATGCCAGTCTGGAAACTCTCACAAGACCCATCCAAGGTCATGAGACCTAATGAGACGTGAAGACTCATCCGTCATCACACTAAACCCTGATGCGGGGTGTGCATTTCAAGTGATTAGGTCATAAGCGCTGTGGGTGATGTTGATGGAGGATCGTGTTTGTCTTGCTTTCGTGAGGGTCTCTCCTCTCCTGTATTGCTTACATTGGCGCTCTGGGACACTTGGAGAACTCCTCTATTATCTGAGCAGTGGTGCAGGTGACAGCTTGTCACTGTTCGTTCGGCTCATGAGACGGGGAGAGAGAGTCACGAGAGTCTCTGGTGTCGTTGGTCGTATTTAGAGTAGTAGTCATTATGTTGACATCTAATAATCAGTGACAAATGACCTTCAATCTCAAATGCACAATCTTGTTTTTTCCCACAGTGCACGCTGGTGTACGAGTCGTCACATGGAACCATTAATGACAAGGATAACGGACCAATAATGAATTCTGGTGAGTTAAAAAATGCTTTATATTTTGTGGTTTTGCCGTTTTGTGGTTTAAGGGTTATAATACCTGAAGATAGAGACTAGAGAGTAATCTGCTGTATTTCAAATAAATGCTGTTCTTTTGAAATGTATATTCATCAGAGAATCCCGAAAAAAATGTGACAGTTTCCACAGAAATATGAAGAAGCACAACTGTTTTCAGCATTGATAATAATAATCAGAAATGTTTCTTGAGCAGCAAAACCTAGAGTGATTTCTGCAGGATCATGTGACACTGAAGACTGGAGTAATGATGCTGAAAATTCAGCTTTGATCACAGGAATAAATTACATTTCATAATATTTTCACATAGTAAACAGTTTTGTAATAATATTTCAAAAAAAAATTATCAAATAAATGCTGACTTAAGGCCATTGCACACCTAGTCCGAAATTCGCATCCGAAATTTTCGCACATTAAAAAAAAAATTCGACCTCACGTTTTGTCAATCACGCTTGCACACTGTCTACGAAACTTTCGTCCGTAATAAAAAATTTCGGATCGGGTTCGATTTTCTGCGTTTTTCGCATCCACAGCCAGTATTTTGAGAGGTTTTTTGACAATTCAGAGCCACCGTACAAGCGAAAAGGAATAAACCTCACCTTTCAATCAGATCGAATTAATTTCGGATCGATTAAGGTGTGATTAAGCAGACAATTCGATTACTAATCATGTATTATTTGGGTATAAAATATAACCTGTATACAGCTCCGCCGGGCGTGTGTGTGTCCGTGTGTCCGTCCATCCGTCCATCCGTCATACTGCCAGTCTCTGTTCAGGAGCGATTGGTTCATGGAAATTGGTGGTCTTCTTTTTAATATGTGGCTCCAGTATCGCTAGCAAAGCATCAAACTGTTCCACTGACATTCTGAGGTAAATTTTGAATCGCTTGGGATAATTTCAACACTTCTTGATAAGGAGGTGAAACTCTCCTTCCTCTCGGCGCAATCTCAGGATTGGATGGACCCAATATTTCCTCTTTCTTTTTCTCTTTTTAAGAATAAAGAGGGCAACAAAATCATCCTCACTGCTTGACGAATCCATTTTGTATTTTTTGCGGGGTTTTTCCGCAAAGGTTTAATAAATACGCATCGGACTCAGTGTGCAAGGTTTCTGTGCGTGACAAATTTTAAGCTGACGAACACGAAAAAACGCATACGAAAATTTCGGACTCGGTGTGCAATGGCCTTAAGTGGGCATAAGAGACTTTGTTCAAAAACATTTAAACATTTTACAGACTCTAAACTTTAGAGCTTACATTCTTAAAAACAAGGTTTATTTTGTGTTTGCCATAGAGGAGCCATTTTGGGTTCCCTAAAGAACCTTTTTGTGAACAGTTCTTAAAAGAACCAACATTCTAATAACATTTTGATAACCTTTTTCCAGGTTCAATAGATACCACTGATCCAGGAAAGAACCTTTATTTTTAAAAGCAGTGTATCATTTAATGGAGTATTTCCAATTTATGTCAATAAAATGTATTTGAAGATGGCCATCAGTTGTGAATGGAGAAGCTTTTTAGCAACCATCTACCATCAGCGGTTAACTGGGTCATGCTAACCAGCCAAACTATAATTGGTAGACATGATGTATACTTCCTATTGAAGTATTTTATTGCTCAGGTCTGTAGTTCTTCACTTCCTTTCAAAGAGTTACAAAGAATTGCAAAACGAGGCTGTTGTTGAAATAGTCAAACTATAGAGCTATAAATGAATGTGGATTGCAGCTCAGATCATTCAGGCTTCAGAGAATCTGATGAGAAATTCATGAGTTCATATTGAGTTCGTTGGCTTTTGTGTCTTGGTGGATTTGAGCAGTTTGTGATCTCTCCTGCAACTCGAGAGATGATGCATGAGGCAGGAGTAAACATCTCCCTTTGCTTGCTGTTTCATCTCATGACTGTCTAGGTTTGGTTATGGTTGGTTATGACTCTTTCTATAAAGCATGATGTAGTTTGAATTCACCTTACGTTCTTCCGTGTTTATTCCTAGATAGTTGAACCCTTATTTGTGTAATTGAAGCTAAAACATCTCATAACATAAACATTTTCTGAAGCACCAATTTTTTTTTTCACTGAGCATTTGTTGCCTCCTTTTTTTCAGGCCCAGTTTCCTACTCTAGGGAAGTTTAGTTGGAATAAATGGTGCTTTAATAAAGACTAAATATGCAGTCAAAAATAGTGTTGTTTTAAAGGGGTGGTTGATTATGATTTAACTTTTCAAACTTTAGTTAGTGTGTAATGTTGCTGTTTGAGCATAAACAACATCTGCAAAGTTACAATGCTCAAAGTTTAAAGCAAAGGAAGATATTTTCTTTTAAAGAAATCGTTTTTTAAGGACTGCAACAAACGGCTGGTAGGGACTACAAGAGCTTCCTCCCGGGTTAGTGACATCACTGTTAACCCTAAAAATGTACATAAACCCCGCCCCCGGAACACGATGTATAGATTATCAAGACAGAATATGCTAATCAATGACTAGAATGCTAAAAGTTGTTGACATTTTCAGTGCATGTCTGTGTGAGGTAAAAGGACACTAGCTCTTGAAGCTCCGCCCCCTGTGCCGGGAGCAGCAGCTCATTTGCATTTAAAGGGACAGACACAAAAACAATGCATTTTTGCTCACCCTCAAATAGTGACGATTTTAAAATGTTATATAAAAATATCTGTGGGGTATTTTGAGCTAAAACCTCACATACACACTCTGTGGACATCAGAGATTTATTTTACATCTTGTGAAAAGGGCATTATACCACCCCTTTAATTTAGCATTTTTATTTAGTCTTGGGTCTAATTATGTGGGTGAGCAATTAAATAATCAGTAATGGAAACGTTTAGGAATGGTTAAGTAGAATCGGAAGCAGAATTGTTCAGTTCCGTTTGGATTGCCATGCGTATTGTTGGGATCACTGAGTGTATTGTGCGGCGTCTGATTGCTGAACGGTGTGATTGCTTATCTTAACTGCCAGCAGCTCATTAGCTTAATTACCTCAGGTAACACATCAGGATAAACAGTATTGGGGGAAATCGCCAAAGACATCAGCTTTAATGCCATTTCAATGTAGTCAGTGTACATTTGTTTTGCACAGTGAAAGAAAAGAGAGTTTGAATAGATTTGGCACTTTATTTGTGAGTGAATAAACCCGAAGTCTCTGAAAGTTCCCTGAGAAACAAACTCTGTAGAAGGTCATTTCTTTATTTATGAGCTGCTGTGATGTGATGGATGGATGCGATGCCGGGAACGGCAGACGGGTCTCTCTAGAAGTCCAGGGTGTTCGGTGTTATCTTCGTATCTGATGTTTTGCAGTGTTTATTTGCTGGTGCTGTAACCGTATTGAATGTCATTGCCGTTGTGGATGGCTGTTGTGTTAGTCACGCAGCTTCTTGTCAAAATATGTTAGTCTCTGCTGCTTCTGAAAGACTGACTAATGAAATTTGTCCCTGTCACCCCAACCCCTGGACATCCGCTGTGCTTCAACACTAACGCAACACAAAGTCATTTCCCTAAGAGCTTGAGCAGACAGAGACGCTGCGATCCGATTGGCCATCGGATTAGAGGTCAGAGATTAATCCTCCACAGCGCTGGATGAGGGAGTTTGCGTTCACTTCTCCTCCTCTCGAGGTCACGCGTCCATCTGTCTCTGTCTTCACTCGACATCCTCAGTGAACTACCTTTCTGTACTTTCTGCTTCTATTGAAGACAGCTTTCACAATGTTATGTTGGTCAAAAATATATTTTTTAAGGAAAAATGTAGTATATATATATGTACATTTTCAGTGGGGTCCAAAAGCCTTTGGTTTGTTTTTATACAACATTTTTCTTTAGTTAAAAAGTTATAAATGAGCATTTTGTGTGTGTGTGTGTGTGTGTGATTTATATTATATATAATGTATTTTAATAATAATAATACAGTGTAGTAAGCTTAAGTTACATTAGTGAAAAGAATAATACTTGTTTTTTTTTACATAAATGCAAGACAAATATCTGTTTGATCATATTTCTTATGAAGACTTGGGCAACATAGTTGTGAAATAGTGTGAGATTATTTGCTTTAGACAGGGTCCAAATGATGTCACTTCATGGGTGTCACAATTTTAGTTTTTTTTGTTCTCTTTTATAATGAAGAAACTTTTGTTCAAATTAGTTATAATAATAAGTTTATTTTATATAGTGGCTTTCTGCAAACTCAAGGTCACTTTACAATATCATAACAAATAACCATGACAGCAGACAAAGACACATTGCAGATAAACTAAGGTAGATAACATCATAAACTGAGGTGAGTAATGTGGAAAGATTTCTTCTTATATGTGAGGACACTATTATATAGCTTATTTATTTTTTTATTGTGTTGTGTTTTTATTGTGTTGGGTAAGCCAGAGAAAAGAGAATTACAGTAGTTAAGCGTGAACTAGGGTCTCAGTGTCATTGACATTTAAAAACAGGTGAAAGAAGGCAGACTTAGTGAGGAAATGTGATGAAGGAAGGAGAGAGAAGAATCAAAGATTATACCCAGGTGTTTAACAGTGGTGGAAGGTCAAACCAAGACCTCAGCAATAATAACATTGAAACACGGAAACGGGATGTAATTTGAGGTGAACCAACAAGAAGTATATCTGTTTTATCAGTGTTGAGTTGAAATAGAAAATTACCGGTCATCCAAGCATTTATATCATCAATACAAGTCGATATGGAGTTGGTGGGGAAAGGAGCATTGCGTTGAGAACCGATGTAAAGTTGTGTGTCATCTGCGTAGCAATGGAAGTTAAAGCCATGATGACGGATAACGCTACCTAGTCAAAGCATGTAGATTATGAAGAGTAAAGGTCCAAGAACAGAACCCTGGGAACACCATGTGAGACGGGCAGTAGTCGACTTAGTCTGGCTGATAGAGATGTAATGCTGACAGTGTGACAGGTTGGAAGTGAACCAAGATAGGGCAGTTTCAGAGATACCAAGAGCAGACAGTTGTGAAATGAGAGTACTGTGAGAGATTGTGTAAAATGCAGAGGAAAGGTCTAACAGAATTAAAATGCAGATGGAGCCTAATTTCAGCGTTTACCAATACATGTGAGTTGTGAGTTAATGTTAGCTAATGCATTAACAAATTGTACCTTATTGTAAAGTGTTTGTAAAATTTGGATACATGCTGCTGTCCCGAGAATTTTAGGTTTCTTTCGCTTTCCCCAAAACCTCTAGAATGGGTGTATAGGTGCACTGGAACAATCCTTCATAAAACGCATTAAACTTTCGATTACAAAGACGTGAAACTCACCGAGTGGTCAGGGGTGTTCACTGATATGCTCACACAAAAATCGCTGCAAAATATGCTTTCCAACAGGTTTTATCGTAGTTTTTGTCCAACTCCATTGACTTGTAATGAATGTGCTGTGTGAGGTACGGTATTACTCCGCCGCTTCTTCTTCTGCTTCTTCTGTGTATTCAATGAAATGCCAGTGGTTTGCTTGCAATTGGCAAAGGTGCATTATCGCCACCAACTGGGCTGGAGTGTCTATTATTCAAGCTCTCAACGGAAGAATCTACGGGTGTAAGACGTTTGGAAAAATAGATCCACAGTTTTACAACAAATGGTAAAACACCAGTTGGAAAGCATCTTTTGCAGCGATTTTTGTGTGAGCATATCAGTGAACACCCCTGATCACTCGGTGAGTTTCACGTCTTTGTAAACGAAAGTTTAATGCGTTTTATGAAGTATTGTGCACCTATACACCCATTCTAGAGGTTTTGGGGAAAGCGAAAATTCCCCTAAAATTCTCGGGACAGCAGCATGTGTCCAAATTTTAATCTTAACCGTTCTATTTCATCAGAAACGATCTGTAAAAAGGGCTTTAAGTGTAAAATACCGAACTTATCCTTTAAAATTAGCTATGTAGGTTAATTTTATGTTAGTTCTATTTTTCTCACTGTTTAGCCATTTTTTTTATGCAAGTCAGACTTTTTTCCAGTGCATATACCAGCTTTATGCATCAAAACCCCTTGTTTAAGCTCTAACTGGAGTTTTCCCGTCTGTGTATTTTATAGGAATCTCATGCTTAAACTATGACAGTCAAAAATGGTCAAAATTTAAGCAACTCTAGCATTAGGAAAAGTGTAGAATAAATGCTTGTGTGATACTTGGAGATTTCCACTCCATTAACTCGCTTGTGGAGCGAAGCGTTGACTACTAGAAGCATGATTTCATGCTATAGAGGAAACAACTTCTTCTACTGTTGCCTCATCTCTGATAAGAGCATTATCAGTTTGTACAATTCAAAAACTTCAGATCTAAGCCATCGCAAGTTACCACTGGTGTCCCCCAAGGCTCAGTCCTGGGCCCTCTTTTATTTATTATTTATTTACTACCCCTTGGACACATTTTTAGGAAGTAAAAATGCTTTACCTGTCTTCCATGCCTCCTTCTGTTTTTCCTCCACTTTCTCTGTCCAGCTGCTTAGCTGAAGTCAGTGGCTTTATGTAAGGAATAGACTGAAATTGAAGTCGTTATTCACTGTACTTTGCCAAAATGATCATATGTAAATACATCCGTAATACACCTAATGTTTCTCTCTCTCCATCAGTGTTCAAGAACGCGGTGTGTAAGGTGTACAGGTTTCAGACGGTGGACAGTAAATGGATGTTGGTGCGGGAACAGATGGCGGAGTGCACACTGTCCTTCAGCATCCCGAAGCAGCTCATCGCCCTCTACATTCAGGAGGACACCTGCAGGTAAGATTCAGACCGATGAGAGGACGGCTAGGAAACAGGACAGTGAAGGAGGCAAGATCATTAAAGTTTTACACCCATAGGAATAAATTCGTCTTGGGTGATATTTCAGGAGTTAAAAGGCCTACTGTATAAATGTTTGTTCTAGATGGTCTTGTGTGAAGAGCCGCCTTCACTGTAAATATGAGTACACTGTAAGTGTTACTGTGAAATTAATATATTGAAAATTTGATTTATTCATGTGCCAGATGCTTTTAACCAACAGTGTATTCAAGATGCATGTTTCGTTTGCTCAGTAAGAATCAAACCTACTGTATGACCTTGCGTTTTTAGCGTCATGCTTGAACTACAGGCACAACTTGTACTTGCATTTTAATAGTGGCATTTTTAGCATTTGCAGTGCATGTGTAAATCATATGAATGTCCTACTGCAAACAACATGGCGGCTGGAGTGTCGCGAATGCATTGTCTCGTAAGATCCCTGGTGATTCCCACTCCTAGAAGAACGGGTTGAAGTGAAGGTTGGGGCTGGAATTGTTTGGAAGAAGGAGTGCAACACAAAAGGCAGTAGGAGTGAGATGCTGTGTGCATGTCGAGCGAGGGTTTATTTCAGAGATGGAAATGGCTGTTTTAGAGCTATACTTAGCCTGCACTAAATTATTCAAGGATGTTTAACACTTCAAAGGAGAGCGCCTGTCCTCTCTCTCGGAAACTCAACCACCTCTCCCTCTCTTGCTTTTCTTTCATTTTACCTTTGCTTTCTCTCCTCCCTCTGTCTCATTGTGGGAGCGTTGTTACCTGAGCGTAAAAGAGAATATCTAAAAGAGAATTGAGCCGCGTGGAATCGCGAGGTGAAAAGAACAAGGGCGCATCGCAGGAAACGGCACTTTTTAAAGCACAGCAGTCAATAATACACTCTGACACAGAGCATAGGTGTGCTTTTTAAAGAACACAGCTCCTATGCAGTTCAGTCAGATGCATGTGTGATTACACACCTTGATGAAAATCTCTGAAAGAAAGTGGAAAGTGTCGTTGCATGTCAGATCAATGCTGCAGAACTAGCATGTCTTCAGATGGTGCAGCAAGAGATGTTTTGCCATTTATGATTATTTTATTGACAGTTGATGATAGGAAGTGACATGACCACCACAGCTCACTGTCCATGAGTGCTTGGACGTGTGATCAGAACTAAATCGAGAAAACCTTTTTTATTCCATTATTTATATATATATATATGAAGAGTTCAGATGCAAAAGCCTCTAAGTGCCATCTGAAATTTTCTTCTAGAATGATCATTTTTATCAAGCTCGTATATTTAAGTTCAGTAATTTCACTTAAATGGCAATGCAAATTTCCTATTAGTTGTCATTTAAGTGAAATTACTGAACTTAAATAAACAAGCTTGATAAAAATGATCATTCTAGAAGAAAATTTCAGATGGCACTTAGAGGCTTTTACATCTGAACTCTTCATATATATATATATATATATAGGTACAATGCAATTTTTTTGGACGGGACTCCTCAAACCCTGTCACCAATCCCCATTCAGCACAAAATTGTGCGTCATAAATCGTTTAAATTGTTTTTATTGTTTCTAAAACTTCTGTGCGATTCTGTGATCTAATTTCAATAAATTCTGCTTCCTGTCATTGCAGTTCAAAATCCTGATTGAATACGTAGTCAATTCAATTGAAATTCACACGAATAAATTCAGATTTTTGCCCAATGTTATTTAAACCTAAACCATTTGTGAGCCTGTTTCTCACTGCAGAGCAACATGCTGAAAGATCCCACTGCTTAATTTGCTCTTTGTTTCCTGCTCTCGCACTTTCCCCAGAGCTTCTGGCTTTATGCACATGCAAAACACTTCTCAGCATGCACCATTATCTGCAGCAACTTCCCCAAAGTCGACAGATATTAGCATAGACACATAGTTTTCATCTACAACAAAATCATTGTAAGCCAGACCAGGACGTGTGTGTTTGTCCATTGAAGAATCTGAGATCGTTAACTCGGGGAGACGCACATTCCCAGACTGGAGCTCCCATAGATCAGACCCTGCTAAGCAATTATCATCATGTGTGCATTATTCAGGGAGGCTATTTGGCCTCCACACCTGCTCTCCCTGCTACAGACTGGTAACTTTAGCAGACATTTCTATCCCTAGACATCTCATTATCGGCCCAGGCACCACATTCACCTTTAAGCCCGTTTCTGCTGCTTTTGTTGGCTCTGGTTTAACCACAATGGCATAAGCGCTTAAAAGAGCTTCATGTCTCAATGTGTTTGGAAAAATGAAGAAATTGAACACAACGTGATGCTGATAGTGTATCATTAGTTGTGTTTGCTAAGCATCACTGTTAATGTTAGTCATACTCGGGGTTTGTATCTGGCATCCGCCCACAACATCACGGCACCGGCTTTTGCCCAGACACTCATTTTTTTTTTTTTTTCAGCAATTGTAAAAAGCTAGTGTTTGTTTATTATGAATGAGAGAGAGCTTTGTCTACTTTTGTTTATCAGTGTTTACATGCGCTTTCATCGGACTGACGTCAATGCAAATTCACTGTGGAATCTGGTGTCATTCTTCAGTGCATGTGTCCTTCACCAGTCAACAAGACATCCAAATTAAAGCTATTTACTTGCTTGAAGGGATCATGCATTGAGAAATCAAATTTTCCTTGAAAAAATGTAATACATAATTATTTAATTTACATTTTTTTCTATTGAAATATGCTTGTACAAATTTTCTTCTATCTTGTAAGAAAAAAGTAGCAATTTTTCATTATATACTATAATAGTTTTGCCAGTGTCTGGTATTTATTTATTTTTTAAAGTGAACTAAAAATCAATATGTAAGTAAATATATAATGTTGACTTAAATTTTTATCATTTCATTAATTGACTTTTTTTTCTTTCTTCTTTTCCCCGTTTGCTGTAAGAAATACTTTTCATCCAGTATTATAATAAATGTTTTGCCAGTGTGTCCATATACTTCATACTTTATACGCTGCTTTATATACTTGGATTAGTTCCCTGTCTGCTGTCTTTGACATCACCGTTCGGGATAGTGTGTGTTCCTGTGTTGCCCCCAGTCTGTCAGTGTTGTCATGATGTTATTTCCCTGTGGCTACAGAGTGATTAGTCACATGACAATCGTATTTAAAAGATGCCTCGTCATTGAGATGAATGACGGATAACTTTCATTCTCCACGGTTTATAGGCCAGTTTGTTTGCAGTGTTGATGTGATAATGTTCGCTGAAGGGCTGTGCTGAGACTCACTTTTTCTTTACATTCACTCTTTTTTTGACATTGACAGCCCATACACAGGTTTTGGCCGGAGAAAGCGCTATTTCGGAGAGAAAAAAATAGACATTTTTATCACATCATTTGGCATCTACTGTATCTCTCCAAGTTATATTTTTTCCCTTGTTTAAGTCGATTAACCCTGAGGTCAGTGTATTTTGCAGTTTCATCATCAGTGTATTACTTTATCAACTCAAAGCGATGATTTTTTTCCCCCCGCTATCCGCAATATCAGTGCTCTGGAAATCATCAGCTTTTCTCTTGATGTAGCCGAACGTAAACTCAAGGGAACGCTTGTATAAAGAAACGTCATTATACAAGCAAGTGCTCATCGAGACTAGTCTGCTTTCACCGCTAGTGTCCGTCACTCGAAAGTACTGTTGTTAATTATTATTCCCTTCACATTTCTGGAATTGATTGCAGACACAAAGCCTCCGGTGATTGAAAGTGAACGGTGGCCGTAACGCACCATGAAATGAAGGCTTCGGAGTGTCTGCTTCCGCGATGGCCCGCTGTACAAAAACATATAGACATAATTCCAGTGTTCTCCTCTCTCGTCTGCCAAAGAAATGTGTTTTTTAACTCCAATACCACTTAGATCTTTTGTTTCAGCTCTGCTCTTTATCAGTGTCTTTCATCCACCCAAACCCAATAAAATATGAAACAGAAGTTTCCTCCGCTTCCTCCCCATGTGCGTTCTTTCCGCTACAAATCTCTTTTTTATTATCGCCACCGCTCCACCCAAAGCACATTCTGATAAAGCGGCATTACAATTCAAGTCTGAGCCTTTGAACAAAAAAAGATGGTAGATATGATGCTTTTTTAAGTGGCTCGACAAACTTCAGCACAAGATCTTCTCAGACTTTTAACAGCTTTGGCTCGGCATGAAGTAATAACAATTCCTTCTCACCTATTTTCCTTAGATAACCATTGTTTGACCATGAGAACGAGACCAGAATATATCATTCTGAAGGCATCTGTGTCTTTTGAAAGAGACTGACTGTATGCTGAAGCAGACATCTTTAAATTACCTGCATTAATTTGCACTGTTTATCCTGTTAAACCTCAGATGAAACCGTACATGTCATTTCAGCACATCTTTGAAAACCTCTCTTAACCCCCTGGTGCTGTTCGGTCATTTTTTACTTAAAAAAAATTACGTTTTATGTTTTTTAGAATTTTTTACTCCATTTGAATGGAACGAAACTTCATAAATGTTTTGGCACTTGCTGTGTGAACAAACACACACACACACACACACACACACACACACACACACACAAATCATGTATATGATTCGAAAATGGTCACACTTGTATTGTTAGCGGTCAAAAATGACCGCATTGGAAATTAATGGGAAACGTTTGGTACTGCATCCAAACAAAATCTTACTGAAAGCTCATTTTTTGAGATATCAACCTCAAATTTGTAACACAACTTGTTTAATCTGCCAAGTGTCGTCTTTAAAAAGAGACCGAACTTAAGGTATATGCCGAAAAAGTTAACAAATGGATTATAACTACAGCATAAATATAATTTAATTCCAAATCCCCTAAAATACAAAATATTAAATCAGAAACATTAATGAACTAAAATATAGTACGATCATTTCATTGAAATAAAAAGAAATATCTTTCATTTTGACCGACACTCGAACAGCACCAGAGGGTTATGATTTTTGCTGTCATATTTTTCATCCTCTATAAGCTATTTTTTTCCTCTCTGGAGATATCGCGTGGAAACCGTTGCTTGGTGTGTAGATATTTTGAAAAATGTCTTCGTGTTTTTTTTTTTTCGTGTTCAGACAATGAAAGTCAATGGGGTCCAATCTTGTTGTTTTGGACCCCAGAGACTTTCATTGTATGAACGAAAACAGCTGAAGTCTTCCTCAAAATATCGTGATTTGTGTCGTGTGAAAAATGATATAAACTTTTAATAATTTGAAAAATAAACTTAAATAGATTGATACAAATCTTACCCAATGGTGTTTCCAGACTCATATGAGCCCATATGTACATTTCAGATACAATACGCACTGTGGATTACAGTACGTTTGCTTCGTTAATCAATGCTTAAATCATATTGTTGCAAATTGCTTCAATTAAGTTTTGAAATTGCATTTGGAACTTTAATTGTGGTTGGGTTAAGAAAAGCATATCAAATTGATATACTGTATGATATATGGATATTTGGAAATTAAGTTAAAATACTGTTCGAACGGTAGACTTTTAATCAGTTTAATGTCTTTGCTAAACTACTTGTAGTTGTGCACATATATGCTGATATATTGGAAGCAAGTAACGGTATCTCTTCGGCAAAAACAATCATCATTTTCTGTTTGATATTAGTTGCTCATAAACCCACTTAGGCTTTAAATAATTGAGGATAAGATTCAGGATTATTCGGGAAAAAATATTGGGACCTGCTCTTAACTTTAACAGAGTTCAATAGAAACAATAATCTCTCAATTTTCTGCTCATTTCTGCAGCTCTTGTCACCTTTGCCTCCTTTTGAAGATGCTAATCACATTGCTGAAATTATTATTAAAAGTATCACAGAGACTTTGAATTTACATGAAAATTAATCATTGTTCCCTTTGGAAATTCCCTTCACAATTAAAGATTCCTGGGCCTTTTATTAATGAGACCTGGCTCTGTCAGTCTGCGTGGAGAGATAAGAGCCTGTAACATATTCAAATCTACCATAAAAGTCCTCACATGACAACATGAAAGACACAACGTTTACTCCATCACACAGTAGGTCAAGCAAAAGAACCTCTAAGCATGACATGAGAGACGTCTATGTATATTTGCTGCTGAATGAGACTGATTGAGGGAATTTCACCTGTTGAATTTGATGCAAAAATACTCTGTGATCCCTTTAGAAAGACCCCATGAAATTTGTTTGGGGCTTTTAGTCCCTGCATATACAGATTTGAAGGGGTCATATGATGAGAAAATTGCTGTTTCTTGGTTCTTTGAAAAAACGTACCGTAGCATTCATAACTCAAAACAACTTCTTCCCCAGTGAAAAGTAAGCATTTATGTAAACTAAGCAGCAGACACGGCTCGTTTTGTATTCCGGCAACATTTTGATGTCAGAAATGCTAGTAAAGTTTAGTTGAGGCTTCTTTTTAACAACATCCCTGATCGTTTCAGTCTTCAGGCATATTCAAGAGCACAGGGTGTCTGATTAATCTATTTTGCGTAAAGCTGGTTTTAGGCAGCAGATATGTTTTTACTGAAGGATGGAGCCGTTAAAACTGTATCAGATCCAACCGCGAACACGCAGATCAAGAATTAGCGCAGAAAAGCATTTCACGTGTTTTCATAGAAGCCTTAACAGAAAAAATATATATAAAATGTTCCGAGAGAGTGTATAAAATACATGTGAAAACCTAAAACATGCCAGTAGCCTAATTCAGAAGTTATTGCTTCTGTTGAAGCTCAATATGCTCAACATCTCTTGCTCGAGTAGGTTTTGATCATGTCAGCTCCAGTGCTTCTGTCATTAGCAAAAGCAAAAATTAGCATTTTGAATGCAAAGTAGAGCTTCACTAGTCCTCTCAGACTTTTGGATGTTGCATGTTGAACAGGAACAGTTACAACTGAATGAGCATAGTTTAAAGACATCTGAAAGTTTAACTTTTAGAAGCTTTAGACGGTTTTAGAAGTCAGAGAAAGTCGAGAAAATGTTGCTAGCATGTTTTAGCTCATTGTTAAAATGTTTTACTAGGTTTTAGCTTGTTTAAACATGTTGCTAGCACATTGGTAGCATGTTTAACACATTATTAGTATGTTTCTAGCATGTTTTAACACATTAATAGCGTGGTTAGCACATTTATAGCATTCCTTTAGCATGTTTTAACATAGTTAATGTTTCTAACATGTTTTAGCTTGTTTTAACATGTTACTAGCATGCTTAGCTCTAGCAGATTTGTAGTATGTTTTACTATAGTAACTAGCATGTTTAAAATATTACTAGCATGTTGATAGCACATTTGAACACATTTTTGTAGTATTCCTCTAGCATGTTTTAACACACTGTTATCATTTTGAGCTTGTTTTAACATGTTACTAGCATGCTTAGCTCTAGCAGATTTGTAGTATGTTTTACTAGTAACTAGCATGTTTAAAATATTACTAGCACGTTGATTTTTAACACATTTCTAGTATTCCTCTAGCATGTTTTAACACACTGTTAACATGTTTTAGCAATTTTATAACATGTTTTAACACACTGTTATCATTTTGAGCTTGTTTTAACATGTTACTAGCATGCTTAGCTCTAGCAGATTTGTAGTATGTTTTACTAGTAACTAGCATGTTTAAAATATTACTAGCACGTTGATTTTTAACACATTTCTAGTATTCCTCTAGCATGTTTTAACACACTGTTAACATGTTTTAGCAATTTTATAACATGTTTTAACACACTGTTATCATTTTGAGCTTGTTTTAACATGTTACTAGCATTTTACTATCATGTTTAACACATGACCAGCAGGTTTGTAGTATGTTGGAGCACATCGATAGCATGTTACTAGCATGTTTAGCACATTACTAGCATGTTACTTGCGTGTTTAACACATTACTAGCATGTTTTAGCACATTTCTAGCATTCCTCTGGCATGTTTGAACACAGTTAATGTTTTAGCATGTTTCTAACATGTTTTAGTACACTGTTATCATGTTTAACATGTTGTTAAGACATTGCTATTATTTTTTATGCACATGGCTAACATGTTTTAGCATGTTGCTTGCATGTTTCTAGCACATTGTCCTAGGCTAGTTGTTTTCACCCCCTCAATGAAAGTCTATGGGAATTTGGGTCTGTTCGGAAGACCGATATGGGAATGCTTTAAGTCAAGCTAACAAAATGGTGATTGATTTTTATTGTGTCCTACAGGATACAGGAGCTGAAAGATCTGGGAGAACTCTCTCCCCACTGGGACAACCTACGGAAGGACGTGATCTCTCGCTACGACCAGATCATCAAAGAATACCAGGACACGCTGGCGGAGCTTGAGAAACATACTGGTAAAGGCTTCTGATGCCGTGAAACATGCTCTCTCTCACACACACACACACACACACATAATATTCTGCCTTTCTCATTTTGCATGCATGAGAATTTTTTCTAATTCAAACAGTTTCTGCAATTTGCATGCGACATCACACAAAATTGATCAGCAGTGCCGTCATGTTGAAGCATGAATATTTTTTATCTAGCCTCATTCATGCAGAATTTCTTAGTTCATAAAATTTTTATACACAGCTCACAGTTTGCTGTCACATTCAATGCAATGTTAAACCCGCATGGTTGCACATGTTGTAAAGGAACAAGCGGGCGCAGAGTGTGCACTTTTATAACTGCCTTCTATTGCATTACAATCTATAAAACTTGTTTACAGAAATCACGTATTTGTCAATTGTCAACAATAAGATGTACTGTAGTGTTGCGATTGCATGCAATGTCATATTTCTGCGCAGGAGCAATGCAGCCAAGGAAACAAAGTTTGAATTGACTAAAAAATGACAAGTTGACTGCTTTTCAGATGCACAAACACACACAACACATAAGCCAAAATGACAAATAAGACATTGCCGCAGTGCGTTTTGCATTAGCGATCATCATATAAACATTATGTATGTCTACCAGTTGACACATTGCCACTGTCGTACGATATATCCCATCATCCCGCCCGGCTCTAGCCTGAAAACATGATCTATATCATTGGAGAAAAAATAAACCAGGGCACAAAATGCCAGTATTTGTCAGCCGTGTCGCGCCTCATACCAAGCAAAAATAGTCATTGATGATCTTGCCCTTATAATCAGTCGTGACAGGCCGAAAAACTGATCTGCCTGATCGATCGGCCCATTACCGAGGCTAATATTCAGGGATGAAATTCTGAAGGCTTGTGTTTCGCCAGCTGAGTGGTGTTGACGTGTCCGTCCCTGAAGGAGGAGAGGAGAGATGGCGAGATCTCGGGTTATTCTGCCTCTCGACAGGCCACGAGTGCCCAGCTGCTACATCGACCTCTAATCTTGTTTGCCGTGTAGCAGACGCCCTGTACCCTCTCAGCCGTTCCCATCTTCCCTTTTCCCCTTGATACAAGGCATATGCAGAACTATGTATTGAATAGTCAGTCTTAAAGGGGAAGTGTTTTTTTTTTTTTGGTCCCATTTTATATTAAGTGGCTTTAACGATTATGTACTAACATTGAAATTAATAATTTGATACAATGGACTTATTGTGTACATACATGTTTTTACGTTGTACTTATATTTTAAAAATACCTGCTTGTAATTACAGCTGTAATTAATTTATGTAATTATATTTATAATTACACTGGTGACCCTTTCCTTACACCTTAACCCACCCTTAAACACACCGATACCACCACACCCGTCCGTAACCTTACCCGTATCACACCTCAATAGCAGCAAAAGTATTTTACAATACATCAACACAATAAGTACATTGTACTTATTTTCCGATGCAAGTACATAGTACTTAAAGCCAGCTTGTTTGCTGGGAATGCAGGGGTCTCAAATCATGCAAAAAAAAACATAACTAAATTACTAAAACTTTAAAATTAAAATAAAAATGGAAAAAATTAAAACTAATTCAAAATATAATAGTAGCGAATGCAGTCGGCATTAGTGTGAAAGAGTTTCTTAAGAACATTTGATTGGACAAAAATCTATTTAGTGCAGGTTGAGTCGTCAAAACATTTGACCCGTTTTCCTGGATTTTAAAAACTGCATATATCTGTGCATTTAAATCATCTCAGATACACATGAACTGAAAGCCTTAACTTTCAAAACGTTTCAGTGCATTTACAGAGGTTAACATGCTAACACAGAACATGCTACAACACTCATCCCTCAATGCATCCTCCTTTGTACTGCAGCTAAAATGAGACCTGTAAACTAAGCTAGAAACACTTAGTCAACATTATTAATGGAGCATCTTGATAGGAGCTGTGTATGTTGTTCCTGTCCTGTGGGATGTTGTCATAATCCGCAGTGCCACTGCAGAGTATTAATTATTGATATCTAATGTTATCAGTTATAACAAGGTTGGCAACTTGTGGCTCTAGAGAGTGTTTGGTTTTCAGCAGTCGTTCCTCCAAATGGCAGATCCATTCTCCCGCCGCCCTCTTCACCTCGGGGCGGGTATTGCAGTCGTTCGGCTCTGGTCTAAATTAAAAAATAAAAACCTCTGGTGTTTTTTCTTTCTTTCATTTAATTCATTTTTAATTAGACAAGGCTGTCTCGGGGTACTTAAGAGTGTGTTAACTAATGAATTAATCATTTTGTGTTAGCATTGTTTTGCAGCCGGTGGAATTAGAGGCACTGGGAGCTAATCCTGTTGTTTGTCAGTCCTCCAGCGGGATAGCGAATCCCACGTACTCGCTCGTCCCGTCAGAGAGAGCAAAGTAAGACAAATCCAAGACCCCACTGAACCACAGAATGAGTTTAGGGTAATTAAAATCCTTAGCGAAGAAGCTTTCTGGACTTTTCTTTAAAGGAAAATCCTGTAATAAATTTGGGTGTGTTCACACTTGGCATGTTTGGTTGGATTAAAGCGAACTCTGATGCGATTACTCTGTTAGTGCGGTTCATTTGAATAAGTGTGAACGCTGCCAAAAGCCGACCAATCAGGTGGTGAATGAATCCCTATGACTTTAGGTTCAGCATCCTTAGATTCAGTGTTAAAATGACTATGTGAACGCTAAGCTGACCAGGACTAAATGTTTTTCTTTTTTTGGTCCTGACCAAACAAACCAAGCAAACCGAACTACAAGTGTGAACACACCCAGTTGACGGTGACAGTAGAATTAGTTAATCTGTCAGGTTCTAAAACCACCATAAAATATCATTAAAATAGATATACTGTATATACACTACAGTAGAAAGGTATTTTTTTTTTGCCATTACTGGAGTAAATTACATTTAAAAATATAATCAAACAGAAAACCGTTATTTTAAATGGTAATCATATTTCACTGCTTGCACTGTAGTGTTGATCAAATGAGTGCAGTAATTATCTTACTGGCCCCATAATCAAATGCAATCAGATAATGTTATTGATGCTTTAGGAAGGTAACATTTTCTGTCATTTAGCATCTAAATTTCAATCTTTTCCTCACTCAAAGCGGTCATATGGCTTCAGAAGACTCAAAATATAGTGCATGTGTCATTTGGACTGGTTTTTTAATCATACTTTTATGGTGATTTTTGACAGCCTCTGGGCAGTGTTATTTTTTGCAAATTTACTTTAGTGTTTTCGAAATGCTTTTGTTGACTTTAGCTTTCTTTCATAGGCGTAAAAACAGTTTATTAAGCCTCAGACGCTGATGTGTTTCCCAGAAGCGTTATGAAACCACAGACCGTCTGGGAGCCTCCAGGCCGCAGACTCCACGAGACACTCCTGCTGCTGTTGCCCCGGGACTCTGGTGCCTGTTTGACGGGAGGAAAACCCTGAAATTGCTCGGCATAAGAGACCTACCGCGAAGCAGGAGAACATCTGAATCAGTCAGCGGCGTGTGTGCCGGCAGCACTGTATGTATATTTCTCAGTACTTTCTGAGATGGAAGCAAGGAAACGTACATGATGACACCCGGCACCAGGGTTATTAAATCTTACTAAATCTAAAACATAAAATATTTGTTATTTGAATTAAAATGAATGAATGAATGAGGCATTTATATAGTGCTTTCATATGTACTACTGTACACCCAAAGCGCTTTACAATCATATCAGGGGATCTCTCCTCAACACCACCAGTGTGAGCATCCACGTGATGCGATGGCAGACACAGTACAACAGCGCCAGTGCGCTCACCACACACACACACGCACGCAATTCAGTGGATGGGGATTATTAGGAGGCCATGATTGTCAATGGCCGATGGAGGGAATGTGGCCAGGACACCGGGGTTACACCCCGACTCCTTAAGAGAAATGCCATGGGATTTTTAATGACCACAGAGAGTCAGGACCTCGGTTTTACGTCTCATCCGAAGGACGGTGCTCTTTTGACAGTATAGTGTCCCCGTCACTCTACTGGGGCGTTAGGACCCACACAGACCACAGGGTGAGCGCCCCCTGCTGGCCTCACTAACACCTCTTCCAGCAGCGACCTGGTTTTCCCAGGACTCTCCCATCCAGGTACTAACCAGACTCAGCCCTGCTTAGCTTCGGTGGGCAACCAGTCTTGGGCTACAGGGTGATATGGCTGCTAATGTTAAATTAAATAAAATTAAATGCTAACAAAACTTTAAAATGGAGGTTTCATGCCATAGAAGACCCATTTTTGGTTCCCCAAAGAACCTTTCACTGAACAGTTCTTAAAGGAGTAGTTCACTTCAGAATTAAAATTTCCTTATAATTTACTCACCCCCTCGTCATCCAAGGTGTCTTTCTTTCTTCAGTCGAAAAGAAATTAAGGTTTTTGAGGAAAACCTTTCAGGATTTTTCTCCAACAGTTTGAAGATCCAAATTGCAGTTTCAATGCGGCTTCAAAGGCTCGACACGATCCCAGCCGAGGAATAAGGGTCATATTTAGCCAAACCATCTGTCATTTTCTAAACATTCATATACTTTTCAACCACAAATGCTCGTCTTGCACATCCACGACTTCACACATTACGCATTCACGTTGGAAAGGTCGACGGTAACCATGTAGGGTAGGGCCAAAACTCCAACTTCAAAATCGTCCGTCATCGTTGTTTTACCTTTTATTTTTATTTATTTTTTTGCTCGCTTTGTAAACACTAGGTCGGTACTTCTGCCTACGTCACGCGCAACCTTTCAACGTAATTACGTAATGCGTGGCGCATCACAGCTAGTGCAAGATGAGCATTTGTGGTCAAAAAGTTTTAAAATGTTTTATACTGTGGCGGAAACAAGCTTCCATGGGTTCCCGTTGAAGTCCACTATATGGAGAACAATCCTGGAATGTTTTCCTCAAAAACCTTAATTTCTTTTTGACTGAAGAAAGAAAGACATCTTGGATGACATGGGGGTGAAAAGATTATCAGGAAATTTTTATTCTGAAGTAAACTAATACTTTAAAAGATTTTTTTTTTCTTAGTGTGAAGAATATTTAAAAAATCTAAAGAACATTATTTCCGCTATAAACAATCTTTTATGGAATGAAAGGATTCCATGGATGTAAAAGGTTCTTAATGGAACCATCAATGCCAATAAAGAGCCTTCATTTTTAAGAGTGTGATAAGGTTTGAGTCACAGGATCCACCGCTAAACAATGTGGACGGGTGGTCAGTTTTCATGGGGTTTCCCTGGCCAGCACCTGCGCGGGCAGATGGTGTGTGTGATGGGGCTAATTCCTCCGCCATGGCTGGCTGGCCCGCCTCCATTAGCCCGTGTCCCTGGAGAGAGCACATCTGTCCCACTGACAGCTCAGTCTCGGGACTCATGACACACAGAGCATTCCTGGAAATAACACTAAACTACCCGCAAGTGCTCAGCATCAGTGCCGCTTGAAGATGCACTCATTAGATAAAGTTTGTGTGTGTGTGTGTGTGTGTGTGTGTGTGTGTGTGTGTGTGTGTGTGTGTGTGTGTGTGTGTAAATTATATATATATACAGTATCTAATTTGGTTCATGATGTATTTCTTTTGTCCGTGCCTCTGACTGCCGTGTCTTCCCACATAACATAATACTGTGGAGGTGTAGTGAATTTATGCCTTGTTAAAAGTTTCACCGTGTACATTTTACATTTAACAAGGGTCAAACTTGCAGCAGAGATAAAATTTTTGGGCAAAGGTCATGTTTCAGTGTGGATGCTACTCTTTATTTATATACTTTCTCAGTATGTTTCATTATAAATGAAAAGGACATTTTGTCCAAGCCGTGGCAGATGTGATGTACAGTATGTTTGAGTGTTATTGAGCAGTATCGGAGCTGTTGTTATGATGAGAAGCTGGTGAATTGTGTTGTTCAGTGGGCTCTGGCGGGGGTGTTTAACCTTTAATTGATGTTCACTGGGTTTTAAAGCAGTATTATCTCATGTAATTAGCAAAGTACTTCACTTTTTCAAGAGTCCGTTTGTGCTTTTGGTGTCGATTGAGAATGTGCGGTTACTTGTTAAAGTACTTGTTAACATTATATGGGTAAATCCCTGATCATATTTTCATCTCGCATGAAAATGAATTAAAGGCTGTTTAAGCCTACTTTAAGAACATCACTAATTTTTGCATTGTGTGCCATTATTTTTATGACAATTTGAACTAAACTAATTAATTATTTAATTTAATTGTAAAGTGTTTATACATAGTAGTATTTGTAGTACTTTTTTTAAAGTATTTTTGTAATAAAGATAAATACTGTGGTACAGTAATGAGAATCACCATTGAGAATAATAATATGATTTTTTTGGGTGGGTTTTGCATCAAATAAAATGAAAGCCTGTTATCAAAATGAAGCCTGTTTTAAGACCATTAATTTTTGCATTGGCTTTATTTTCTTGACAATTTTCCCCAAAATTGTATTGATTTGTTTGTTTTTGGTTTAATAATTGTTTGTTTAATTTGTAAACTAATTGTATTATACACAGTAGTTTTTGTTGTGCTTAATCGGTGTTGGGTGTAATGATTACTATACCTGAAGTAAGGGATTACTCTTTTTCTATCATTTAATTACAGTTACTTCTGATGTAATGCTTTAAATACTTTATAGATTGAGGAATTCTATATAAAAACAATAGTGGCTTAAACATCAAAATTTAACATCTAATTGTTAATGCAACCTTCCCCCTTGAAATACTTTAGTCAGTTTAAGAATAATTTATGAATGTTATATTATTTATTTGAATGAACAAAGAGCATTTTTATGTCTATCCTTGTATTGTTCAACTGGTCTGGGATTAAGAAAGTAATTAGTAATACGCAATCCTATACTTTTTAGTACAGTAATCTATACACTGTTGAAAATGTAATTAGAAGCTAGTAATTAATAACTGTTTTAAAGTCCCCCTGTAGTCATTTTATCCCTTAAAACGCATCTTTGAGCTCCAAAATGACATATTTAAAAGATTTTTCCTTGAAAACATTTCTTCATGCCTTAAAATAGCTTGAATGTAACTCGACACCCTTGCCTCATTTATATGCGGTTTTATGAATATTCAAATGAGCCCCGCCTCCACTCACTCACTCCAGCTCAGAGATCCACTGGTTGACGATCACACGTTGATCTGATTGGTTACAAGGTAGTTTTTTGACGTCAGAAACACCAGTGGTTTCAAACCGTGTTTTTGAGACTGTCTTTAGCCCTATTCTCACTGGATTAGTATTATTTGGGGGCCTCGTGTGATTTAGAAATTACCCCCCCACATCTGAATTTCGTGTGACACATTCTCACGGGATAAGCGAAGCCTGTGATTTTACTCGAATTTACTGACTTATCTCCTGGATATGATGTCAGTAGGCTATTGCTTGGAAATGTCTCGTCGTTATTATATGTCTAGCTGTATGATATATCATAAACAGAAGAATGTTCCTTACCGCATGCTGCTGTACATGTCATTCATCTTCATCTAATCAAGGTTTTCAGATTTCTCTTGCGAATTGTATAATTGTATGGTGTAAACACTCCAATGCAGCCTCCATTCTTCGTGAAAGATGGATAAAAAAGCGCACAGGAAACAAAAACCTTGAAAAAATGATAAACAACCCCGCCAAATCACAGAGAGGCCGATTCGCACGGGACTAATATTATCACAGGACCTCGGTGTTCGGCGAAATATGGTAGGTCATTTGCAGGGGGATTTTCACTTTACAAATTACAGACATGGCCGATTCGCACTGGATTAAGATCACAGACAACCTCCGCAATTATTACAAATGACTAGAAGTCACCAGGTAATACTTATCCCGTGCGAATAGGGCTTTTGGTTCACTGCAGTTTTAAAGGGATAGTTCACTTTGAAATTAAATTTTGGTATGTTTTAGCTTACCTCAAGGGGTCTTTTTTTCCACAGTAGTTTCAATTTTGATATTTTTAGGTCAAACCGTTCTTGTCTGTCAGTCATATAATGCAGGTCTATGGTCACTGTCTCAAAGAGCATGCACAGAGTCCAAATTAAACAATTCCCCATCGCCCAAATTAAACAATTCCCCATCGTAAGTACACATTGATGGCCTAAGACACGAAACGAGCGGTTTGTGTGAGAAAACGAACAGTATTTATATCGTTTTTACCTCTTATACACAGCCACGTCCAAGTGATCTGAGGGCGCGGGCGCTTCCTGGTGTGTGACGTGTACGCAGACTGGTGCACAGATATATATATATACACTAGTCGTTTTCTCACACAAACCGCTCGTTTCGTGTCTTAGGCCATCAATATGTACTTACGATGGGGAATTGTTTAATTTGGACGATGGGGAATTGTTTTAATTTGGACTGCGGAAAAAAAGACACCTACATCTTGGATGCCCTTGAGGTAAGCTAAAACATACCAAAATTTAATTTCAAAGTGAACTATCCCTTTAAGGAGAAAATGGTGTCGACTAGTGAATTTACACATGGTTTGTCTTAAAGCATATTAAAAACATCACATAGACATATAAACAACATTAAAAGCTTGATTTTCACCACAGGGGAACTTTAAAGTAACTTACATGTTAGTACTTTTGTGATATAGAAAACAAAAAAATTCTGAGAATTGAGAGTAATCATATTAATTTGGAGGGCTAATATCATAAAAAGCATGCAAAAATGCCCTAATTAGTTTTTTTAGCTGTCTTTTGTTAAAAGAACACAGCTTTTCCACTCTCTAAGTTATTTATTTATCACCAGTGTATTTATATTATTTCTTTGTCTATTCACAGCACAGTTGCTCAGATGATTTGTTCAGTTTGAAAGTTCTTAGGAGTGCTGATAACATTTCAAAGAGTCTTTGTTGGCTATATTTGCATATATTACATTGAAGTGATCAAAAGCCTGCCGTGTGTCGCTGGGCGATATTTGCTTCACCATAGGGGCTTACAGTATCCGTTTCTTAAGATTTTAATTGGGTTGTTTTTGCACAAAGCAGGTGGTGCCTCATTTCAGCGAAATCCGGTGCTTAGTGGATTTAAGAATAAATGAGCTGGTATTTGGCAGAGTGATATTTGTAACTGTGATCAGATTGGGATGTTTTGATGCAGTGGTGCGTCTCTCAGCGGTCATTACTAAAGCACGAGTCACTCAAGGTCATCCAGGGCTTCTTTTATGTGTCTCCCTTCACACCTTTAAATGAAAGGCCTTTGCTTGAAGGCTCTTTGCTTTGGCTCTCGCTTTTAATTGATGTTTAATTGCCTTCTTTTTATTCATTTAATCAGACCAACGTGGCATTCATTTGATCAGGTCGTCGCTTTGTACTCGAACGCGTCGCATGCAACGCATACAAACTCGGACTAATAGTAAACGGATGTATTTGCATGAAGCTGTAAATCAATAGAAGCAGATGGCGGAGCCCCTCGCTGTTTGTTTGTGCTCTTCTGCCTGTTTGTTTTGCTCTTGAACGATGACTGAACCAGATTATATTTAAACGCTTGGCTTTTGGTGATCTTTCCCAGGCCCGTCGTTCAAGCCCAGCTGCAGCAAAGGCCAGAAATATCTGGAGTTCGTTCCCATCAACCTGCACACACAGAGAATGCGGGTGACGTGTCCAAGAAAAACAGGTGCGTCCCAGGCTTTCTTATTCCCTCTGTTCATGTTCTCGGGATTATAAGCAAGCGTACTGAATATACACTCTGTACAGCATACATACAAAGAAACATGTATAAATATTTCAAACAGTAATATGCTTCTTTTGTCACATGATCTCATTCCATTGCATATATATTTAAAATAGTAAAAAAAAAATAACATAAAAAAAATTTGTAATTTTTCAGAATAACTAATATAGAATATTCATTTAATATACATTACCGATATATACAAGATTTTTTCATGTTTTTGAAAGAAGTCTCTTATGCTCATCAAGGCTGCATTTATTTGATCAAAAATGCACTGGAAAATTGTGAATAATTATTACAATTTAAAAATAACTTTAGCTCTATTCTTGGTTAATATTGGTACTCAATTATTAATTATAGTTTTTGGTTCCTCCAAAAACTCATGGTTTCCTCCAAAATTGGAAGCAGCACAACTGTTTTCAACATTGATAATAATCAGAAATGTTTCTTGAGCATCAAATCATCATATTAGGGTGATTTCTGAAGGATCATGTGACACTGAAGACTGGAGTAATGATGCTGAAAATACAGCTTTGATCACAGGAATAAATTACATTTGATAATATATTCACATAGAAAGAAAGTTATTAAATTGAAATAATATTTCACAATTTGGAACAAATAAGCCTTGGTGATCATCTATATTTAAAATCATTAAAAACATAATTATTCCAAACTTTTGGCAGGTGTGTACATTATTGATATCATTTTATCATTCATAGATCATTTTTATGTTTATAAAATATATTAATATATATTTAGAAAATATTTATTTTTATTTTCTGTGCAGTGTCGTATACTTCACAAATGCTATGCTTACTGTGCGCAGTCAGTATGCATACTATATACTGCAGTAGGAGTTAAAGTAACACGGTAGAGTACGACAGAGCTTCTCTTTGTCTTCCTCCATCTGTAGTTTGTGTCTGGCTGTTTATTTAGCTCTGGGAAGCAGTGCATGGTGGTCCCAAAGATCAGTACATCTCCCTATTAGCAAAGTGCAGTTAGCCCCGCCGCCTCTGGTGCTTCACTTCACACGTGTGTACCAGTGGCAGGTGGCGGGACAGTCAGCGGGGAGATGTTGACAGGTGCAGACGAGTAAATGAGGATATGACAGCATACACTTTCAGCACAGCAGGAGACTCACTCCTGATTGGACAAGATGCATGTCAAAATAATAGCATTCACCGCAACTGTGAAGTGTTTTACAAATACTGTCAATGCATCGAGCTTGAAATATCACGTTTAAATCCCTTGTTGTTTCGATTTTAGATGCTTAAAGTAATGAATCTCTTTTATTTCAGTATTTCAAATATTTAAAAATATTTACCCATCAAAAGTTTGGTTTGGTAAGATTTGTTATTGTTTCTGAAAGAAGTCTCTTCTACTCAACAAGGCTGACTTTATTTGATAAAAAAAAAAAAATTCTCTGTTTGAATAACTGTTTAAATGTAATTTATTCCTGTGATCAAAGCTGAATTTCCAGCATCATTACTCCAGTCTTCAGTGTCACATGATCCTTCAGAAATCTCTCTAATATGAGGATTTGATGCTCAAGAAACATTTATCATTATTATTATTAATGATGAAAACAGTTGTGCTGCTTCATATTTTTGAATATTTTTGTATAATATTTTTCTACAATTGTTAAATCATTTCTTTGTAATATTTGTAATATTATTTATACATTTTTTCAGGATTCTTTGATGAATAGAAAGATTAAATATATATATATATTTATATATATATATAAACCATGTAAAAGATTGTTCTTTATGGAATGATTTTCCGGACATTTTTCAAAAGGAATTGCAAATTGTATTTGCAATTGCGTTTTCAAATTGTGCACGCATAAAATGTGACATAATCCAAATGCAAATGCAAATCGCGCATTAACGTTTGCATTTTCGTTTAAGCGAACGCACAGTGACTGCCAAATTTAAAATGGAAATGCAAAGTCCGTTTGCAACTGTGTTTCCCATATCTTACGAGTCTTGACCCTGTCATATTTAAATAGCAATTTCAATTACCACGTCTGCTTTTTCACTTTCTCAGCGTCGCGTATGTAGCCAGCCAAAACTCAAATGAAATCGCAATTCCCTTAGTATTTCCATTTCCGATGCCTTACACGGAAACCTGTCAATCAGCGTCAAGGGTGGGATTATGCTATGGGGCGTGTTCGTGTTGGGACGTGACGTCACTCACAGTCGACGGTTAAGAGGTGATGCCCTGAACAGACAGATGCCGATTTATTTTAAACAATGGAGGTAGTTGGTGAAATTGTGGAGGACCTTATGATGCTCGCAGCAAGTTGATGACAGTACATCCTCTACAGATGTCCTCTTACTCAGAAGCCATTTCATTTTGGATAAGTTAAATGTTTTCGTGGCCTTGACCAACATCAACATCAGTAATGTTGTCTTCGCCAACCTCAGTGAAGTAGGCTTTTTGTGAAGGACAGGACAACTAAAGAACCTGGACGTCCTTTACTGGACATAGCACAAGAGATGAGTGTCGGTGCTAGGTCTCACCCCTTCAAATAAGTGTTCTCAATTTGCGAAATAATTCAATAAAAATGCTGTCTGTTGCAGTTAAACCTGTGTGTGTGTGTGTGTGTGTGTGTGTGTGTGTGTCACTAGCGGCGCAGGATTTTGATTGTAGGTGGGCCTCCAGAAAACTGGATGGGCCAGTTAAAATAAGCCAAAAACAAAAAACGGGTTCCCCTTCATCTCTGTTTCAGTGCTTTTCTGCGGCACCGAGGACAGCGACTAACTATACCTGAATTTAATGCGTAGTTAGCATAGGTTTAAAAAAAAAAACGGATTTTTTTTTGCTGCTTTTTTAAGACAATTACAGTTTAATTTAATTTATTGTTTAATAAAATTATAGGCCTATTATTTTTTTTAGTTTATTAACAGCAACAACAGCTGTAAAGATGAAGTTGACGATCGTCATCTCCATATAGTGAACGCGCCTATAGAGAGAAATGCACATCATGGATTACATAATCAGAGAGTAGCCTTTTTCTTTTCGTTTTAAATTGTTAAAAATACATTTTGGGCTTTCTTAAGATATATTTCATGTCTGTGAGGCATACGTTGAGTTTCGTTAAGGTAGGATGAGATGCGCTCCTGTTCACGAGCAATGCAATGACCGCGCGGGCGCCTCAATGATTTTATTGTCTGCTATATTTCCTTTTTAATTTATTAAATCCAGGCAATAAAAAATTATTGGTTGATAAAAAAAATATTAAAATTAAGATACAATTTATACAAAACGAAATTCACTTAAAAAGGCTTTCTACAAAACAAAAAGTGGTCAAAATCATGTCTGACCCACATCTCTCGATATATTGCGCATCCTATCTTACTCGTGCGGTTCACTTTTCATAATCAACATAGATGAAAAAATAACATTATAATATTTTAACAAATATGAAACTAAATGAGCTTATTTAATGGCTACAACATGTATAGTACAGACTCTCTATTTGTACAAATTGCTGCACATTCATTTTATTCTGAATTTTGCACGCATAAGTTGAAAGGCATTTGTTTGCATGCATAGTAAAACATATCTGCAACATTTATCAAGTTCACTGATAATTATTATCACTAATTATTATTATCACTAATTATTATTATCACTTAATGAATAATGTAACAAGGACAAAGCATGTAAACTGCGTTGTTTAGAATTGAATGGATCGCAAATAGATCCGAATGAAGAAACGTACAACACCATAGTAGAAATGGATGGGCCCGGACCTAAAATGTAGCGCCGCGGCTGGTGTGTGTGTGTGTGTGTGTGTGTGTGTGTGTGTGAGAGAGAGAGAGAGAGAGAGAGAATGTTTGTTCCACTTTACATTTATGGTGTAGTCTATTTGTTTAGATTTATGTGGGATTTAATCATTTTAAATTAATCTCAACTGTGAAATGGACAAAAACAAAATTATACATAGGCTACTTTCAGACCAATTAAATCAAACCCAGGTTTTTTTGTGTGTTTAGACAAATAATGTAACAAAAGTCACAAAATTCCATGACACTGAGATAAGGGAGATATGTTTTTTTGAATGGGGGGAAAATATCAAATGAGATCCAAACAGAACCCAAAGACAACATGAGGGTTTAAGAAATATTCATTTTAAACTAAACCAAAACCAAATCTTTATCTCAGTGTCATGGAATTTTGTGACTTTTGTTACATTACCTACATCTGTAGAGGATGTACTGTCATCAACTTGCTGCGCGAGCATCAGGTCCTCCACAATTTCACCAACTACCTCCATTGTTTAAAATAAATCGGTGTCTGTCTGTTCAGAGTATCACCTCTTAACCGTCGACTGTGAGTGACGTCACGTCCCAACACGAACACGCCCCATAGCATAATCCCACCCTTGACGCTGATTGACAGGTTTCCGTGTAAGGCATCGGAAATGGAAATACTAAGGGAATTGCGATTTCATTTGAGTTTTGGCTGGCTACATACGCGACGCTGAGAAAGTGAAAAAGCAGACGTGGTAATTGAAATTGCTATTTAAATATGACAGGGTCAAGACTCGTAAGATATGGGAAACACAGTTGCAAACGGACTTTGCATTTCCATTTTAAATTTGGCAGTCACTGTGCGTTCGCTTAAACGAAAATGCAAACGTTAATGCGCGATTTGCATTTGCGTTTGGATTATGTCACATTTTATGCGTCCACAATTTGAAAACGCAATTGCAAATACAATTTGCAATTCCTTTTGAATAATGTCCGGAAAATCATTCCATAGTTCTTTTTTATCAATTTAATTTAATAAAATGGTTCAATAAAATCCCTGAACTTTCAAAACAGTATATATTATAAACACTTGTAGTACTGTATATAATAGTATATAATATGAACATGAATGAATGAATGAGGCATTTATATAGTGCTTTCATATGTACTACTGTCAATCATGTCGGGGATCTCTCCTCAACACCACCAGTGTGAGCATCCACATGATGCGACGGCAGGCACAGTACAACAGCGCCAGTGCGCTCACCACACACACACACACACACACACCAGCTATAGGTGGAGAGGAGAGAGAGAGTGATAGAGCCAATTCAGTGGATGGGGATTATTAGGAGGCCATGATTGTCAATGGCCGATGGAGGGAATGTGGCCAGGACACCGGGGTTACACCCCGACTCCTTAAGAGAAATGCCATGGGATTTTTAATGACCACAGAGAGTCAGGACCTCGGTTTTACGTCTCATCCGAAGGACGGTGCTCTTTTGACAGTATAGTGTCCCCGTCACTCTACTGGGGCGTTAGGACCCACACAGACCACAGGGTGAGCGCCCCCTGCTGGCCTCACTAACACCTCTTCCAGCAGCGACCTGGTTTTCTCAGGAGGTCTCCCATCCAGGTACTGACCAGACTCAGCCCTGCTTAGCTTCAGTGGGCAACCAGTCTTGGGCTACAGGGTGATATGGCTGCTGGCTAAAGTGAATACTTTTTAAAGAAAAAATCAATTATGAATAGGTGATTGATTGCTAATGTTAAATTATGATATTTATGTACAGAAGAATGTTTTTTTCAGCCATGACAGAGAGTCTGATACTGAACAGCTGAGTGACAGAATGAAAGTTTAAAAGCCAGACATCATCTCTTGATTCAGCTGGATTCATGTTGTTAATGGTGCTGCATCTTGAAAGACAATGCTCACACACAATTTCCTAGAAGCCGCTTTTGTTTACAGCTTCAAGCAGAAGTCCTGAGGTGACAGTGGTGGACAGCACTTTACAGGCTGGCCTTCAACTTCTCACCAGCAACACGCCATCTATGTCTTTCTTTTTCTTTTTTGCCTAGTGCTGACAAGCACTCAGCTGCTTTTAAGGAGCATAACGTCCATTTTTTTTTATTTGAAATAGTTTTCAAATGTCGGTGTTTTTCTTTCTAAAGCTATTCACACATTCAAATGTCAAGCCTCACCTTACGTTTATAATTGAATAGCCTATTTCACTTTAAAATACGTTGCAGAAACAATTTCGCTTTGACTAGAGCTGTCAATCATATTAAAACTGTTAATTTAATTAATCACACGTTATTATGAATGATATTATTCAACTAATTGCAATAATCACGTTAATCACATTACAATAATCACTGACAAAAGCCCAGTGTGGCGAGCAGGACAAGGCAGAGGGACTGCAACCATACTAATAAGCCAAAAAGAACTTTAAATAACTTTTTTTGTTTTTAATGCAGAAGTAAGAGTGTTGAACTTTCTTCTCTTGCGTCCTATTCTTCTGCAGTCCAGAATGGCAGTGCAGCTGAAAGGTTTGTTTGTACTGCGCTCTAAATATTTGAGTTTTATAATGAAATATTACGTATATAAGAATTATATTCAAATTTAATATAAGTATTATATTCTATCTTAATTTCAGTTAGGGGGGAAACGTTTTTAGCTTGTCTCCTGAGGCCACAAGAGCTAGGGGGCAATGGGCAAAATATTGTGCAATGAAATAACATGACAAAAAAGTGCATAACGTTTAAAATAGTGTTTATAAATCAAAACTGTATAATTTCATAAATTGTGTAAACAATTACGAACAAAACAGTATCATGTATTTATGCATAGTTTAATACAAAGAGCCGAGGCGCCGATCAAACAGAGTACTTTTTCTTTGCAATTAAAAACATGAGAAGCAGTGGAATGGAAAAATAACCCACAAAAGTATCAATGTTTTCTAAAAGTTGAACTTTTAACTGTGCATGGCTTTCTAAACATGCGGATCTCTGCTGCGATGCGCGAGAGCAATGGTCAAAGATGTCCATCGAGTGCTTGTTTACATAGAAAACAATGGAAAAGCAGCGCAGAAAATGCGGTTTTGCACAGAAAATGCGTTTTTTACGTAACCAAGATCTTCTTTGCATTGAGCTTCTATATTTCTGCAATGTTTTGAATGAACAACGAAGAAGCGCCGCATCAAGTAGGTTCAATTGGATAGACTAAGAAAAACATTAAAACGCAACAACTCTTAAATCATCATCTTGTTCGCCACTGATGAGGCTGCCTGACGCGCACCTAAAATTCAAATGCACCGGTTTTGTATTAGAACGTGGATTTTTATTTAAAATTTGACAAATATTCGAAATTCAAATTTTAATATGACAGTCCTACTGTCTCTACTGTAATGGTGAGTTTGTCTTTCCTTTTGCATTTGCTGCATTTGCAGTTTTTGTGTGAAAGAGTTTTTTTTTTTTTTTTTTTTTTTAACAAATCAAGCCCAGCCCAAGTAACGCAAAATTTATGTAATTACTGTAATGTAATTACTTTACGGAAAAAGTAATTAAGTAATGCTATTAGTTACTTTTTTTAAAGGGAGTAATGCAATAACGCATTACTTTTAAAAGTAACTTTCCCCAACACTGCTCATGTTGTTCCAAACCTGTATGCATTTCTCTCTTCAGCATAACACAAAAGAAGACAAGTTCCAGTTCCCATTGGCTTTCATTGAGTTTTTACTATGGAAGTCAATGGGAACCAAAACTGTTTAGTCATCAGTATTCTTCAAAATATCCACTTTTATGTGTCACAATAGAGAGAAAGACACGATTGGATCTACATTAGGGTGAGGAAATGATGACAGTCATCTTTTTGGGTGGACTATCCCTTTAATTGGCATAATTGTTTATATTTTTTTGCGTACTTCCATACAGTACAGAATTAATTGCAGTAAATTAACGTGTTGAACTGACAGCCCTACTTTAAAGGTTTCTAGTCCTCTGCAAATAATTCATCTCCACCACTGAGAGACACAGGTGCCTGAGCCCCTCGGATCAGAGCCTCCATTTATAGAGCCTGCAAGAACCTGCACAAATCGCCTCCAAATTGGGCCATGCGTGACGGATGATCCTGACCTGTATATATGCCACTGTATTCATCGTGTGGGTGCACTGTTGTGAAACAGCCAATTAGAGTCTCATGAAGAGGCCGGGGAGCGGCGAGAGCATGAGGGTGGGATCCGAGTCGTCACACAAGAACCTCGTCGTCATTAGCGAAGGATCTTCACGATCCCATGTTTGAAAGGACCTGAATCATTATTTTCTGTTTAACGTTTCACACTCACTTCCCGTGGAGCTGATTGGTTGACCTTGCATATATCTAGCAGAAATACTGCAGATGCAGTGTATGACCTCCACAGTGACCACACAAGATATTTTCTCCATTGGCGGCTTTGAGAAATCGAGGTGAAATCATGAAAATGGGCCACAATTAGTGTAAAAATGGGTGTTAAAAATTAAACCACTGCAAATTTCATGCTTGCACTTTCTTTCAGTGTATATTGGGTGATGAATGTCAGGATGTTTATTAATAATAATAATTGATATTTATTCATATTCTCCGCTGTTTAAGCTCTAAGCAACCGCCTATATTGCCTGTACACTCTTAAAAATAAAGGTTCTTTATTGGTACTGATGGTTCCATTAAGAACCTTCAACATCCATGGAATCTTTCCATTCCACAAAAGGTTCTTTATAGTGGGAAAGAGTTCTTTCGATTATTGAAACCTTTAGTTTTAAAGGAACACGCCGACTTTTTGGGACTTTAGCTTATTCACCGCATCCCCCAGAGTTAGATAAGTCCATACATACCCTTCTCATCTCCGTGTGTGCCGTAACTCTGTCTGACGCACCCACCGCTAGCCTAGCTTAGCACAAAGACTGGAGGTAAACGGCTCCAGCTAGCATACTGCTCCCAATAAGTGACAAAATAATGCCAACATTTTCCTATTTACATGTTGTGATTTGTATAGTCACAGCGTGTACAAATAACAAGGTCACATGAGACGCAGCCATCTTCTAACCGTATACATACTGGGAACTATATTCTCAGAAGGCGAAGCACTGCTACTTCTGCGGAGGGATTTACTTCAACTCTGAGCGAACTCTCTGCTCCTCACCACGGGGCTTCTCAGGTGCTGCGTGCAAATCACTCCGCCCAAGTAGCAGTGCTTCGCCTTCTGAGAATATAGTTTCCAGTATGTATACGGTTAGAAGATGGCTACTATACAAATCACAACATGTAAATAGGAAAATGTTGGCGTTATTTTGTCACTTATTGGGGCAGTATGAGCCGTTTACCTCCAGTCTTTGTGTTACCTCCAGTCTTTAAGTCCCAAAAAGTCGCTGTGTTCATTTAAGCCTTAAACCAAAGCAATCTGATCTTAGGTGAATCATTGGAATGAGTCTCATAAAGTCTGCTTGTTCCATTTGTTCAATGAATTGTATTGTCAGAACAGTTGCAGCAAACACAAGTGTTTTACAACCACACATTTTATAGGATATAAAATATACAAGGAATATATTATTTGCACAGTTGCACAGTAGTTGGTTTATGGAGCGACCCATTTGTTCCTCGTAGCACACGGCTCTTAATGTTTAGTCGTCTAATGATGCCTGAGATTGTGTTCCTGGAGTACTGAGATTTTCTCCTGAAGAGTCCATGAGCTGGTCTTGATTTAATGTTCCGATGATATTTCATTAAAAATGACTAAAATACAAAGAAATCAATTCACTTTTGGTATTCATGAAGGTGGATATTGCTTAGGATTTTAAATGTAAGTTTTATGATAAAACTGTAGCATATAGCAGGGGTTCCCAAACTTTTCCATGACAAGGCCCCCCAAAGACCACTAGGTTCTGGCCAAGGCCCCCCTTTTTTAGGATGTTTTATTGAACCCATGGACAATACTACGGCAAATGTAGAAGTAAATAAATAAAACATCTCGGTGAACATCAGATTATGTGATGGTGTTTGATACCAGCCAATCAGAAAGATTATAGAGATGCACCGATTACAATTTTCTAGGCCTGCCGATGAGTTTGACCTGCCGATACAGATTTTAGCCAATTCCGATTTCATTTTTTTTAACCACTTTACAGCACACACAAATATTTATTTTCTATTTATTTTTGTTTATAAAACACCATATATTTTAATTAATATAGTTAATATTGCAAAAAATAGACTCGGCGCCAAAACCCCAGCTTCACTGCAGCTCACTCGACGCTCCTGCTTGACGCTCACGCGCTGCTCCTGCTCACGGTGTGAATGCAATCATTGATTAGCATGCACGGCGAAAAAAAATTGTTTATTGTTGTAATTGGTCGTAGTGTTATCCAATTGCGTGGAGCGAGATTTTCAAATGCACGCTTGGTGCCGCCCCTCGAGCTGGCCGATCTTCATTAGTCGACGCCAGACCGTTAATCTTTTAGATTTAGGTCTGGATTTCCAGGCTAATCAATCGTTGCATCTCTAAAAGATTAGTATTGAAAGTATAATGTTCAGATAGGCTATGCAACAAATTATTATAATGCTATTTCATAACAATACTCATAATAATATAAATATTTTTATATTTTTTTACTTCTTTTTTTTTCCGCTTTTATTTTTCTTCCAACTTTGAAAACCCCGGGCATATACAATCTTGTTCATGTTACTTGTGATATTCACAAGTATTAATTCTGGAGCCTTGCGCTGGTGATTTCCATACTTGAAACGCATCACACATTTAAATATGTCTAAACAGCACGTCGTTCCTCTCTGCACCCTGTTCAGTAGATGCATCGCAGTTCTTCAGCTGGAACAGGCTGTTTGGATGTATTCGTAAAACAACAGGAAACACATAAAACGATGAAATATAGACGTAAATCGTGCGCCGTGGGCTTGTTTTGATTTGTAAGGCCTGTTGAAGGATGTTTGCTGTTTCCTCCACAGATTCCTTCTATGATGTGGTCACAGTAGGAGCTCCGGCATCACATTCGCAAGGCTTCAAGAACGGAGGCTTGCAGAAACTGCTCAGCAAATACGAATCCGAGAAGAAGAGGTCAGTCTCCACACGTACTGTATGCACACGCTATGCACGCATGATTATTTTGCTCTGGTATTAAACCGTAAAAGCCTCCATCTGTGCATTTGACAGCATCCCCCTTTAGAGATATAAACTAGGAAAGTTCGCTTTTTGAATACAAAATATGTCATGTACTGTGTATGTCATTTGTGCGGAGACGATTTTATACAAGATTAATTTGTCAACACAAGACCACTGACGAGTTTTTTCATTTAATGAGATATTCTCAATTCATGTAATCCTTGTCATCCGTGTCTTCTGGTTAAAATATTTTCAGACCACAGGCTGTCAAGCTCAGAAAAAATGGTGGCAAAACACTATAAAAACACTATAAACGTATTGCACATTGGCTTTGTGTGATGCACATAGCGATAGTAGTGAGTCTCAGGAACTTGCACTGTGTAAATTGATTATTTTGCTCGAGAGAAATATAAGCCGCATGAGCTGCAGCACATTTAGATGCGTTTCTAGGGAATTGTACGAAGGTTGCATCATTCGGAAGCAGAACTCTAATCCACACGCGCACATTTTTATCTTTTTGAAGTTAATATTGTTGATGTTTTTCCTTCAGGCTCAAATATTTGCCCTCATTAAGACTCTTTAAGTTGATCAATCGGTTAATCCGGTTGATTTCGATGAATGATGGAGTTGTTTCACAATTCCTCACACATTCCAGTTGCCCTGATTCGTGAACCCAATAGCGCTATGATTTTCTGCTTTATCGATTTTGAATGAAGCCTAGACTTTCAGTTAAGCCTGGATTTTACATTCATAGGTGTACTATCAGAGTAGAGCAGGGGTGTCCAAGGACCGGCCGCAGGCCAATTGTGGCCCGGGGATGAATTTTAAACGGCCCGCAGCTTGTCTATTAGAATACATTATATGTGGCCTGCCACGCATCATTTACAAATCATGCAGTTTCACAGTGGCAGCACAAACTGACAGCACTAGATTTTAGGCCAGGTGTAGCAGTAAACCGTGAGTGAAACTAAATTTGATAACCGATAAGCGCTGCCATTTCTGTCGCTTATGAGAAACAAAAGCAGCACACGGACCATTTATTATCTCTGCCTAAAAGACAGCACAGCGTGAGCTTAGAAGAAATGCGTTTATCAGCTGACCGTCTCAATCACGCGACCACTAAACAGCGCAGTGAGATCTAGTGAGAAGCGTACGAGTTCAGCGGAGAAGTCTTCGATACAAACACAAATGTCTTGGTGATTGGTGAACTAGTTTAAAGCCAGATGAAACCAGCGCTGACGTTCTCAACAACACTGACGCGGAAAAACATCTGATGCGGCAAACAATCCAGGTAGAATACTTTTCAATCAGATCAATGTGTGATCGTCAACGAGTGGATCTCTGAGCTGGAGCGAGTGAGTGGAGGCGGGGCTCATTTGCATATACATAGATAACTGCGTATACTAAATGAGGCAAGGGTGTCGAGTTACATTCAAGCTATTTTAAGGCATGAAGACATTTTCCAAGGAAAAAAATGTTTGAATGTGTCATTTTGGTGATTAAAAATCAGTTTAAAGGGATACAATAATTGACTACAGGGGGACTTTAAATACAATATAGGGCAAATGTTATTGTTTTTATTAATGTTAAATCAGCCTTAAATCAGATCAGCCTGTCTTCTCAACAGTGGTCTTGCTTGACATATCAGGCTAAAACCACTTGCAAGGATTGTACTGTCATGAGTAATCAGTGTTCACTTGTGATAGCAGAAGTTTAGTATAAGTTTCAAATTGTTGGTGCTCCTGGAAAATACAGTAATAGAACTGTTCTTTCTCTCTCTGGAGTCTTTAATGACTTCAGTAACTTCAGAGTCGGACAGTTTCCCAATTGGATCCCATTGGCACAGCTCTGGAGTCTCTCCTGACATGTTTGTCACTCTCAAATCAATCACGACCCACTCCTTCTCCTTTATATTCTGTTCAGTTTGTCCTCACAGAGATGCCTGGCAGTCATTGAGCAGTTTGTCTGTCCTTGCCGTCACACCAAACATTTCAAATATTAGTGTGTTTTTTTTTTATTATTCCCAGCTTTCTAAAGAAGGAAACGCATGTCATGTCATTTCAGCCCCCTTGTTATATCCATAAGTAAAGAGCTCCACAACACAAATTTCTCTTATTCGGTTATTTGCATTTTTGTGAAGGATCACAGCTGGCTTTCGTGGATGCAATCTTAGGGGGTGATTTTGTTGATGCGAGGCTGATCATGTGAACGTGTCAATTTTTTTATCATTTAATTTGTACTTCACTCAAACCCCCTGAGGATAGACTCATTTAAAAACCAAGCAAAGTCCAATTATTTTCTTTACAGTGCCAGGGTTTTTCATGTTACTGAGCCTGACCGACAGAGGAATACTACAGTAGTATGAAGGAATTCAACATCCTTTCAAAGGTTTCCAGCCCCAGTGGTGGGAAGATTTATCAGTCGAGAGCGCCACTGATACGAGACAAGGACATTTGCCGTTTCTACCTGAGAGAAATCAATTTATGAAAGAGCGTTCGCGCTGCACATTAATCCAGGCTGAGACGGGCCTCATTTTGTTTCCTTTCTGAGTTTGCTAATGTTTTACTTCATCCTCAGATTTTCCTTTTTTTTTTACTTCCTCACAAGCTGAGAGAGTCCTTCCTTTTTTAGGGCGTTTTCACACCTGAAAGTCCGCACCAAGGTCCGAACCAAAGTTCATATTTTGATACATTTTATACATTCTGGTTTGGTTTCACATTGCAATTATGCGAACGCACTAAAGAACTTTACATGACATACTTGCATCCTGTCGTCATCATCTATGTGGGCTGCGTCTTGACATTGATTGGTTTGTAAACGGACGTGCATCTGACGTCAGCGTGTTGTCAATTCGGCAGGTAACTTCGACAAGAATGAACAAATAAAACCTTTGACAAGAATGATTGAACAGATGAATATCGTTGCCACTATACTGTTATTATTACGGCATTACTACCTGCAGCACCAACTGTACTCGAGGCTAGTTCAAATTCGCCAAATGAACGTCCTCGTTATCGTCGCCGGCAGGAAAGGAGAAGTCTGCAAGCAATGCTGCGAGAACCACTGGAAATTCCTGTAAATGGACTGAAAAAGTCCGAACCTACAGAAAATGCTTTCACACTAGAAACGAACCAAACCTTTGTTCAGTTTGATCCGGACCGAGACTACCTCTTTTTGTTTGACCAAATTTCGTCTGTTTGGTTTCACACCTGTATGCAAATGAATGTGTAATTTTGATTCGGATCTGAAAAAGTCGGACCAAACAAGGTAGGTGTGAAACAGTGCTGTATTAAATTTGCATATTAAAGGTATAGCGGAGGATTTTCTTTTTCCGGGTGGGTAGTGTAAACTATTGGTCCACCTAAGTGTCAATCATTCTGGTGATATGTTTACGTAAGGCTGTCGTACGTGCTCGTCCCTTAGTTTTCGCTTTCTGCGCATGCGCACTTTCAGGTGTTTATGTGTGGCGGTGAGCTAGAGCTAAGCCATTCATTGAAGCTCGCCGTTTCACCGGGTCCTTTGAAAATGTCTGAGGGTCGCAAGAGAAAAAGTTTGTACGAACTGTATGAGAAGAAGAGAAAGGCCTCAGAAGAGAGAAACAAGATCAGAGTGTTTTTGGGAGATTGTTTCACACGATGGCGTGCGCTGATAACACAGGTTGGGCTTCCCACTGATGCCTCAGTCGCGAAGTTTCTACTCGACAGGTAAAGTTTGGCATGCTATTTGGAGAAAAAGTGCAAATTTTTTTTTGGAAAGTAATCTTGTATGAGCGATGCCGACAGCAACTTGTAAACAGAGCGTGCACGAGGAGAACCTCGCACACGTTAATAGGCGTTCCCTCTCGGGAGCAGGTAGAGTGTTGCGCATGTGCATTTTTTCAAAAAGTGGAGAGGGCGGTTCTTATCTAAAATTCGGAAAGATCCTCCGCTATACCTTTAAGTTAAAGATGCTTGTTAAAGGGAAAGTTCACCCAACAATTAAAATTGGCATAATTTACTCTCCCTTGTATTCTTCTAAACCTGTGTGACTTTCTTTGGAAAGTAAAAGGTATTTAAAGATTGTACTTTTGCATGCAATTACAATGAATGTGTTCACACTTGTAGTTCGGTTCGTTTGGTCCGAACCAAAAAGAAAACAAACGTTTACATTGGCGTTTTAACACTGAACCTAAAGGCATAGGGATTCATTCACAACCTGATTGGTCAGCTTTTATTACGGATATTTCGGTTCGGATCTTACCGAACATCTAAAACAATGCTGTGTTCTGGGCAAAATGCGCTCGCTGTATGTGTGTAGCTTCATATGATGGTATTTTGACCAGCTGAGAACTCTTGAAGAGCTCATAAAATGTGTAAAGGAGTCGACAGGAATCCCTGCGTCACACACACACACACACACACGCACACACAGATCTGCTGCGAGGATGACAGCGTTCACACTTATTCAAATAAGTGACAGAGCAATCGCACCAGGGTTTGTTTTAATCCAACCAAACATGCCAAGTGTGAACTGGTTTTATCCCCTGAATCATTTGATTCTTTGGAAAGATCCGACTCAAAAGAATGAAATGTTCACAATCCGACAAAGCAGAACTATGGCAGATAGAGGTTCGGTGAATATTGATTTAAATTTGGTTGGTTGTTCACAAAAAGCTACTTTCAAAGACTTGAAAGTATAGTATAGTATTGTATAGGCTACTTTTATGATACTTTTAAGTCCTTTTGAAGCCTAAAAGATCGAGACCCCATTGTAGTTGGAAAAGAGCGACCGAATGCATTCTTCAAAGTGTCTCCTTTTGTGTTCCACTGATGAAAAAAGGTTTTGAACGACTTGAGTGTAAATAAATAATGCAAAATTTTCATTTTTTTCAGTGAATGATCTCTTTAACTTCCATTCTAGGTTGTTTTTTAATCTCTGAACACATAAAGGGGGAGTTCACACAATATGCAACAATGACAAAGTAGAGCAGCAGAACTCGTGCGTGAACGATTAATTTGTGTATTTCCATGGACAATGAGAAATGACCTCATGAGCAAACCCATATTCATTCACACATCCACCCGGACCTTCCTGGAAAGCAACCTTTTAGCTTTTTCTTTGATTAAAGGACAAATAATTGGACAGGCACGATTATTGGCCGTTATTAATGTATCAGAGGAAAAAGGATGCTGGGGGAAAAAAGACGCTGAAAGTGAAATGAAAGAGCCATCTGTCTTTTCTTCTGCCTATAGAGCCAAGCAGGGAAGAATCCATCAGGTCAGGGCTGGACGCTCGGCCCGATGTAATATGCAGCTACAATGGCTTTGATTGGCCTGCTATGTGAGAGCCAATCAATATCCATTTCTCTGGTTCCCTGAGGCCGCCCCAGAGCCGGGCATTTATTTCTCTTCAACATCCGCAAGCTTTTTATTTGCCTTTAATTTGAGCATGTCTGCATGACTAGAATGTTCTGTCGTTGAGCAGTCGATTTGCTTTCTGCACAATGATAATCGTCTACTTCCAGATGGCGGGATCGAGTGTTTTTGTGGTGGATTTGAGTGTGTGTACTACTTTGACTCCATCCCAGCTAACAGGGAAAGTTCTCGGAACTTTGGCAGAACGTTCTGGCAAGGTTCTCTCAAAGTTCTAAACAAATGTAACGGTAATATAGAATGTTCGTTCAAAAAGTTATCTGGTCTTTAATAATGTTCTCAAAACATTTGTCTACAATTGCTACTTGTTTAGAACGTTCAGAGAACATTCAAAAGTAACTTTCCCATAATATTTGCAAAATGAAAAAAAAATGTAATATTCCCTTAAAGTTCATGCAACCAAGAAAACGTTTTCAAAACAATAAAAAAATTGATGTTTTGAACGTTCAGAGAATTCAACTTAATGGGAATCTTAGCCAAATGTTCTTATAACATATTTTTGTTTGCTGGTGTAAGTGTTGTTCCTGCTTAGGAGTGAATGCTAACAGATAGCTTACACCCCTTGCCTGGCCTGGTGTAAACTCTTGTCCTGTGGCGTAAATGTCCCTCTCTGCCTTTACATTTGTACGTTTAATGAGAGACACACCAGAGATGTGGGCCTTATTGCACTGAGGGGCTTGGCGTTTGCTTTTTCTCTCATTAGCATCATTTTTATATCCATTGATCATTTATGAATATCCGGACTGCACATTAACTGATCTTCGTGTATGTGTAGGATGTGGCTAATGGTAGCGCTCCTTTGAAATATTTCCTGCTGTTCTGTGGCGAAATTTCCCTCTTCCCTGCTGTGTGTGTTTGATGCTGCGGTGTAGATTATTTTAGGCTAGTTATGCACCCTTTTGATAACTGTATATTTGATTATAGACTTTAGAGTAGACAGTATTTTTAATTGTATGACAATGAGGCTTTGTGGAAGAGCTTTTGACTCTACAGCTGCACAAGCTATAAGGCTACTGGTAATTTAAAGTGGTTCAATATAGAAAAAATTGTTGGAATCAATACAAGCAAAGAAAAAGCTAACTATGGGTACAAAACAAGACCGGTACAAGGTACAAAACATACCGTCCGCAAGGCCCGACCGCTTTAGTTACTGTTGCTATTAGTGGTCGACCGATATTGGTTTTTTGATGGCCGATGCCGATATCTTAGAGAGCAGGGTGGCCGATGGCCGATATTTTTATATATATTTATTTTAATCAATATTTTATAAATTATAAATAAATTATAAAACAAATTTTTTAAATAAACATGCTTTTATACTTTAGAATGGCAACTTCTTAAATTTGCAATCCTATTACAGTATTTTTCACAAAGTAATTGTTTAGAAATATATGAATATGTGAATAAAAAGAATGTAAACACTGTAACAGGGCACTCAGAATCTGGTTTATTTTCTTCCTGGTAATCATATTTTTTCAAATAAAGACAAGGTAACGCTAATTTTACATACAGCACAGTGAAAACGATATGAATATGACACAGTTGGCAACTGGTTATATATCAGCATATTTTAAAATGAAGGATTTAAAGTTTTTCGATCACGTCTCCTGTGAAGCTGATCTTCTGTTCGCATTCGCACGGACCGACCGACCGTCACTTGCAGACAGCATTGCACACTTCACATGATATCACAGCTGGATTCGATTAAACCTGCAAGGTTTGAGAAATTAAATGTTTATTAGATATTCAGAGATTTGTTTAAATGACGTAGATGCGCATTTGCTGAATGTTGACGGCAAATAAGAAAGTATTTTAGCCTGATTGTTTGGCCTTTTCTGTTACAAATAATATAAAAGCAAACGCTTTACTTTACTTACTTCGCATAAATTACCATTTACTTTCTTTCTTTACCAGTTCTGTCTAAAGGCGGGAGTACACGGTGCGAGTTCGGACCAGGATCGGACACTCGGGAGGTCGTGAGATATTGCACACGTTGCGAGTCAGTTTAACTGATAATCGCGTCAATGCAGCTGGTACACGGCACGACTGTCCTGTACGAATTTTATCCCGAGCCGGCAGCAATCACGTGAGCTTTCGCGCTAAACACAGAGACCGTCAATATTGCATGCAGGCAAAGCTTCAGATAGAAAAAATGACAGAAATATGTGTGCAAATGATTTGTTGTAAAGCAGAGAACAGTAGCCATTCAACATAAAAACTAGAGAGAGAGAGAATTATTATTTTTATTTTATTATTTTTATTTAATATTATTATTATTATTTTCTGTAGTACAATGTTCAAAATAATTTTCTATGCTGTTTTGATGCTTTGGCAATACAATTGTATTTTTGTCATGCCAATAAAGCTTTATTGAATTGAACAGAATTGAATTGAGAGAAGTGTGTGTGTGTGTGTGTGTGTGTTTGTGTGTGTATGAGAGTGTGAGAGAGACAGTGTATGCGCACCTGTATGGTTGCTGCCACTGAGGTATAGCCCCACGTGGTTGTGTATAATTTGCAAATAGGGGACAGCTGGTGAAAATCGGGCCGACTCCCCGAATTTTTTAAACATGTTTAAAGATGATCGGGAGGACGGGGAGGTGCTTATAACATGCTCGGCTCGGCTCGTAATTCCTCTCACACGCTGCGAGCCGCGACCATGCGAGCATCACCGATTCCACTCGATTTCACTCGATTTCTCCCGAGTGAAAAAAATCATCTGCGAGCTCGTAAAAACAGCAAAAATCGCACCGTGTACGCCCGCCTTAACAAAGTATTAGATATGACTGACTGAGATCGTAAATTAATGAAGACGGAGAATGTGAGTGAGCACTGTTTGATCTGAGGAGCAGCCGTTCTCTTCAGGCACCAGCGCCGCCCGTCAAAATAAAAGTCCGGAGCGCCGTCAAAATAAAAGTCCCGCTTCCAACACATCGGCCAATCAGAAAAAATGATCGGCCGATGCCGATATTTCAAAAATGCCAAATATCGGCTGATATATCGGCCTTGGCGATATATCGGTCGACCACTAGTTGCTATGTCCGACAAGCTACGCCGCTCTCACGCCACACAACATGTTTTCACGCAGTGAAAAATACATGGCGGACTAAAGAGGAAACTGACAACACGTCGACAAACAGGACAGAGCTGGTTACTTTTAATAATAATAATAATAATAATTCATTACATTTATATAGCGCTTTTCTCGACACTCAAAGCGCTTTACATAGAAGGGGGGAATCTCCTCAACCACCACCAATGTGCAGCATCCACCTGGATGATGCGACGGCAGCCATATTGCGCCAGAACGCCCACCACACACCAGCTTACTGGTGGAGAGGAGACAGTGATGAAGCCAATCAGTATATGGGGAGGATTAGGAGGCCATGATGGACAGAGGCCACTGGGCAAATTTGGCCAGGATGCCGGGGTTACACCCCTACTCTTTCGAAAGACATCCTGGGATTTTTAATGACCACAGAGAGTCAGGACCTCGGTTTAACGTCTCATCCGAAGGACGGTGCTCTTTTGGCAGTATAGTTTCCCCGTCACTATACTGGGGCGTTAGGACCCACACAGACCACAGGGTGAGCGCCCCCTGCTGGCCTCACTAACACCTCTTCCAGCAGCAACCTGGTTTTCTCAGGAGGTCTCCCATCCAGGTACTAACCAGGCTCAGCCCTGCTTAGCTTCAGTGGGCAACCAGTCTTGGGCTACAGGGTGATATGGCTGCTGGCATATGATTGGTCAGATCGCCTGTCAATCAAACTCCCGGCGAAATATGTATCTGCCACAAACACAATAAGGATATCAGTAGACCCTTAAAAAGACATCAAATGTAATGTTTTTTATTTACACTTGCCTAATAAAACTAAATTAATCTAAATTGAGATGTACTGCTAATATATATATATATATATATATATATATATATATATATATATATATATATATATATATATATATGAAAAGTTCAGATGCAAAAGCCTCTAAGTGCCATCTAAAATTTTCTTCTAGAATGATCATTTTTATCAAGCTTGTATATTTAAGTTCAGTAATTTCACTTAAATGGCAATGAAAATTGCCTATTAGTTGTCATTTAAGTGAAATAACTCAACTTAGATATACGAGCTTGATAAAAAATGGCCATTCTAGAAGAAATTTTCAGATATATACTGTTATTTAATATTATAGTTTTATTATATATATATATATATATTATATTTATATATTTTTACAGAAAATTATTTATATTTACTGCTGTCTTTGAGAAAATATTTTAAACAATTTGTTCGTAAAATGTCTCAGAATCTTTCCGGATCACAACTTACTGATGATTCAAATAGATCTGTGAATCATTATTTTGAATCATTTAATTTAAACTGAGTGACATGCTAAAATGAATGTGACTACTATGCTAAACAGACTATTTGCTATATCTCCCAATGATATTTGAGTATTGTCTCTGCCTCGTTTTATAATACGCCATCTACTTGGCCCACTTGTAAATGAAAATGCAAAAAACATCTGAAGGATTCGGTCTGGGCTTTGAGATTGGAGAAGCTGGAGGGTTTGTGATGAATGAGTCGGCTGCGGCACAAATGCTGTTTTCTTGAAGCCAGGTTGATAAAGAACTTCTTCAGGCTAGATCAGGTCTGGCTTTCCTGAGGTGTTCGGCCAACAAGTCATTAGCCATCGAGCCGGGTCTCAGATGGTATTATATTCCTGCCACTTTCTGTGAATCACATCCTAATAAGTGTTGTGATGAAACGTCGCACCCTTTCTGCCTCACATTCATTTGATTTATAGGACACTGCTATTTATCGATTTTAAAATGTTTTTGTTTCATCAGTCTCAGAGTTGTTCACATATTGCATAGAGCATTATTGTACAACTACTCAATTTAAAGCAGTTGCAGTGAAGATAAGTAGTTGCTAATTAAAAGTATAGCTAATAGCACAACAAATAGGATCTGAATTAGTTTTTTTATGATAATGTACATTTTATGCATTGTAAATATTGAAATGTTTTACAAAATATTCATTGTGCTACCAAAACATTAAAATGTAATACTTTGACTCAAATTAATCTTTGCAAAATTAAATTGCAATGAACTGAATCACTAAATCAAATCAAATGGACATTTCTAAACACTTTTGAGTGATCAAAATTCAAAATTCTTCAAATTAATTGATGAATTTAGCCAATTCATTGTCTGAACTAATCAATTTGATTAAAAATCAAACCGATTGGAATTAAATTTTGTGAATTCTATTGAGTACTGGCTCAAATGGTCTATTTTTTAAATTCGTCAATTGAAAAGTGTCAGAATGAACTGAATCGCTAAAACTCAAATTGACTTTTCTAAACACCTTTTGAGCAATGAATAAAAAAAAGCTGTGAATCTGAACAATTTCATTGAAATGAACTTTCTGAATGAATCGATTTGATTAAAACAAAATGAATTGGATGAATGATTCAGTAAATTCATTTTTTTAAACCAGTCGATTGAAATGAATTGTCAGAATGAACAGAATTGCTAAAAATTGAGTGATAATAACTCAAAGGAATCATTCAATCTATTTTTGAAGCCACTCACTGAAATGAGCTGTCTAAATGAACCAATTTGAACACAGTTGAGTAATGGATCAAATGAATCGACAAAACGTTTTAAAACCAGTTCATAAAAATGAGCTGCCGGAACGAAGCATTTTGATTAAAACAAACCCAAATGAACACTGTAGCAACAGTGACTCAAATCAATAGTGAATGCCCCAGTTCTTTGAAATGAACAGTCAGAACAAATCATTTCTCTAAAACAGACTATTTGCAGAAACGTTTGTGAATACGATCAGTGATTAATCAAATTAATCAGTGGGTCTATTTTTTGGACTACAAAAGTTGCTTGAAATTAACTGGTCATTACCAGCTGATTGAAGAAATGTAATGAAGTACCGGTTAGTAGTGCTTTGTCAAGCTATACTGCTAAATCTGTTGGAAAAAATAAAATGTGTTTAAGTTAGTCACTACTTATTGCTGCCCTGCACTGACACTAACCTTCAGTTTGACTTTTGGAGTGTATTCCCTGCTGTGTTGTGTCATTTTAGACCTGCTAAATGAGTCCAGTGGCTTGTGTTTTTGATGTTCTCTCATATTTTTCACTGTCCATTGGTGTGTGTCTCCTCTCTTTAAGCAAGGCCTTTTATTTGCTCAGAGCGGCGATGGTTAGCGATCCTCCCGGGAGCCAATTATCTGAATTCTCGCCCAGATACGCTGATCTAGGGTTAGGGTACAGGGCACAAACTCCGTCTCTAATCTCCACCATCACAAACAAACTTACGAACAGACTGGTGTCCAGCTGAACTAGCGGGAAACACTGATGTCACCGCCCGCAGATTCTCCTCATTATCACCTCGCTCGAGTGTGGATGTCATTCTGTGTTTGATGCCACCTTAAGAAATCTCACGACTGCCATTAATAGCGGACTTGAATTGGATACTCGTGACACTTCGGCTGCTCAAGGACTTTCTTTAAGGCCTTATCTAACATTCAGGCACTTATCGTCATGTGTTCTTTCAAGTGGACACATTTATGACTGTATTGAGAGAAACTGGCGTTTGACTTCAAAACACATGGCAGGGCTCTCATTTATGAGTAATTGATGGAGAAATATTTGTAATTGCAAATTTATTATAATTGAATTCCAGATGGGACTAATAACAGTGTCACAGTAGTTCAGAGAATTATGCTTATAATGTTGAATTAGTGTTAATCAGGGTTCTCAAAAATTTCAAGGCCCTGGAAAGTTTTTGAAAATAAACATACATATATACAGGTCCTAGAAAGTGCTTGAATATAAAAATCCATATTCACTCCGGTCCGCTAATGTGTTATTTCGCCAACACTTCATGGCCTATGCATACTAGCTTGCTTGATTTACGTTAGTTACGCGCATTTACGCGTTACGTTAAGTGTTTCCCGCGTGAGGTACTTTGTGTTGTACGTTGCCATGACGTTCACGCGCACACAAAACTACGACGGTACCTCAACGTTTGTTATTGGACACAACAAATGTGTCCCCACATTGAATTTGAGGGTATTGGACCTGGAAAGTCCTTGAAAGGTCCTTGAATTTGAAGTTAACCAAGGTGTGGGAACCCTGGTTAATGTTAAATGTAATGCTGTTAAACACGTTTAATGAATCTAATATCAAATTTCTTATAAATGCAAAAAAAATCTACCTACTGTATTATGTATTTATATGTATAATATGTCATCAATAATATATATATATATATATATATATATTCTATTTCTTAATAAAAATTGTTCCAGCTGGGACAAATGCAACAAAGAAATTGTGAATTATTACACCGGGCAGATCACCGCAGGATTAAAAGAGAATGAACGTTTCTTTTTTCAAAGAGCTAGAAGTGCTTTGGAGTTTGGAGAAGGCACAACAAATGAACAATGATGATAGCGTTGGCGTTTCTGGAGGAACAGCAGATTTCACCAGACCTTTTGGAAAATCTATTTGTGGGCGGCAGCGTTGATATTGTGAATCAATGTATGAGAAACACTGTAATATAATTTGACAGCTATCAATTATAGTTTAACCTCTCCAGTACACACATACAGTTGTGCATCACCACAGTGCATCAGTGAAAAGCGACCCTCTCAAACAGTGTCGCGCCGCGTTCCCAACAGTGTTAAAGCCACATACACAGGTATTGTGGTATGTTAAAAATTCATATCTTAACAAAAATAAACACTGGTATTCGGTATGAACTGGTATACCGCCCAGCACTAGAAGAGCGTCATCTTGTCATCATCAAACAGGTGTGATTACAGCACTGTGACATCAGTGAAGCAATCTGAACGCGAAACATATCTAATAAACCCAGACCAACCAATTACAATCCCTGTGTGAATACTGAACATCACGGCCTGTGTTTCATCTCAGCTCAGAAGACACTGGTGGGCAATAGAGATGGCTCTTTTAAAGGGAATATATCACGCAATTTTAGCTGTTCATTTCCCCTCCTGATGGCCACTTACACATTTTGTAGCCAAGTAAAGTCATAATCTACTTTTTTATGACGCATTTTACCCTCGCTCTGACTCTCAGGATGTTTAGATATACGACCTCTGTCTGCAAATATGACGATACGTCTCACAATGGACTGAAAGATGCCAGAAGATGTAAGAATATGTCTTACAATAATTTCCTAGAACATACCAATCACTAAACAGTATGCGAAAAAGAAGAAGAAAAAAGAAAAATAATATATATAATTTAAATAATACATTTCTAAATATATTTTAATGATATAGTTATAATATTTTGTCTATTTTGTATATTCATATGTATCAGACTATATTATTATATATTATATGACATATAATTTTTATTATTTACACTGATGATTGATACTGTACATACAGGCACAATTATATATATATATATATATATATATATATATCAATAAATGTTAAAATATTAATTATATTAATATAAAATCATTATAATTATAAATATTACTAAAATATTCCAATAAATAATCTATATACAGTAATTGAACTATTTTTAATTATATAGTTATACAAATTGATATAAATTTTTTGTATTTATATGTATTATATCATTTATATATTGTATTACACATTATGATTAATTTGTATTATTTACACTGATAAATGATAAAGGTACTATTATATATATATATATATATATATATTACATTATACTATTATATTATGTAATACATGTATATATAAAAAATATGTATTGTATTTTATATATATATATAAAAATATATAATTTTAAATAGGTATAATTTTGAAAAATACCGTGATATAAATTTTTGGCCACACCACCCAGCACTACGCTCTTGATCTCCCTGCTGTTATTAATTAAGTCTCTCTCTCTCTCTCGATGTCCTCCAGCCACAGCACAGCGTATCAGTGCATCTACTATCCCCCGGATCAGACGGCCCGTGCGCGTGAGATCCTGTGTGTGGTGTCCCAGCTCCAGCCGCTCATCTCTGCGCTGGCCGACCAGCTGCTCCAGGCCCAGCACTGCTCCGCTGAAGCTCTGCGGGACGTCCTGAAGAGCTTGGAGGAGAAGGTGAGGTTCCTCACGCAGTTACACTGGGCCGAAGTGACAGCACAGACGTTTATAATGATGATGTTTCAGATAAATGCTGTTCTTTTGATCGTTCTATTCATTAAAGAATCCTGAAAACAATGGATCATGGCTTTCTACATGGTTTTCAAATTAGAAGCAGCATAACCTGTTTTCATCATTGATAATAATCAGGGAAGTATATTAGAGTGATTTCTGAAGGATCATGTGACTCTGAAGACTGGAGTGATGATGCTGAAAATGCAGCTTTGATCACAGGAATAAATTATGTTTTAAAATATTTTAAATTGCAATAATAATTCACAATATTGCTGTTTCTTTACTGTGAGTGAGTGTGTGAGCGAGTGTGTGAGCGAGTGAGTGAGCGAGTGAGTGTGTGAGCGAGCGAGTGTGTGAGCGAGTAAGTGTGTGTGTGAGTGAGCGAGTGAGTGAGAGTGAGCGAGTAAGTGTGTGTGTGAGTGAGTGAGTGTGAGTGAGCGAGTGAGTGTGAGTGAGTGAGTGAGTGTGAGCGAGTGTGTGAGTGTGTGAGCGAGTGAGTGTGTGAGCAAGCGAGTGTGTGAGCGAGTGTGTGTGTGAGTGAGCGAGCGAGTGAGTGTGAGCGAGCGAGTGAGTGTGAGCGAGTGAGTGAGTGTGTGAGTGAGTGAGCGAGTGTGTGAGCGAGTGTGTGCGAGCGAGTGAGTGTGTGTGAGCAAGTGAGTGTGTGTGTGTGTGTGTGTGTGAGTGAGCGAGTGAGCGAGCAAATGAGTGTGAGAGAGTGAGTGTGTGTGAGTGAGCGAGTGAGCGAGCAAATGAGTGTGAGAGTGAGTGAGTGAGTGTGTGTGAGTGAGCGAGTGAGCGAGCGAGAGAGTGAGTGAGTGAGTGAGCGAGTGAGCGAGTGTGTGAGCGAGTGAGTGTGTGAGCAAGCGAGTGTGTGAGCGAGTGAGTGTGTGTGTGAGTGAGCGAGAGAGTGTGAGCGAGTGAGTGTGAGCGAGCGAGTGAGTGTGAGAGAGTGAGTGAGTGAGTGTGTGAGTGAGTGAGCGAGTGTGTGAGCGAGTGTGTGCGAGTGTGTGAGAGAGTGAGTGAGTGAGTGTGTGTAAGTGAACGAGTGAGCGAGCGAGTGAGTGTGAGAGAGTGAGTGAGTGAGTGAGCGAGTGTGTGAGTGAGTTTTAATTCAAGTAAATTAAAACTGAAACCACAACCAAAAAACATTCTCGTTAAAAGTAAATGTATATAATAATATATTTAATTATTATTTTAAAAAATTCACTTTTTTTTTTTTTTTATGATAATAACTGGAAAGATTCATTACGGTATCACTATGACTCATAAAAAGAAAAAAACCTTTGAAAAATCTTCATTCGAAGGACTATTTCAGCCAGTGTCCTTGAATACCCAAGTCAATTTGGAATTACATAAAGTTTTAAAGCAGAAGTAAAAAATTTAATAAAGTATTAATCTTCAAGACGGTGGTTTGGGAGCATAAATGTAAAATGAGTCTGAATCTTGCGGCTGATAGTGCGTCTATTAATAGTCCTGCAAATGTTCATGCTTTAAGGGCAAATATCTTTTCTAATGAAATACTTTACTGTCACACATTCTGAAGCCGCTGGTGAACGAGTGACAGAAACAATGTCTAGTGTTTCTGCCACTGAATAACACTCAATTGGTACAGGAATCATATCAGATGGTAATACCATAGTACTTTGATGTATATTACAGTACTGTATGATTACCATATTCATATACCATAGTTCTTTTAATGGTATTACTATCATGATAAGGCCTGAAAACATGGTTTTACCGTGGTACAATGAACAAAAACCATGGTGGCATATAAATTAAATCAAATTGTATGCTCACTGAATCTGTTCTGTTGTATCATGTGTTTCTGAGGACAAAAGCAGATTTAGCATGAGCAAACACAGCATGTTCCTGTCATTAAGCCACGTCGTCCCGTTCACTGAGACCACCCAGTCCTGGCCTGAAACGGGTCGATTAGCAAACATCGAGGCTCTTTGACGAACGGCCATCGGTCTGTCATGTTCCCCTCTGCCAAACCCAACAGAAGCACCAGGCCGAGGATCTGGTTTGGAGGGCTTGGTGTTTTGTGTTTGTAATTAATGAATTACATCTGGTGCCGTCAGTGTGCAATCTGTGACACAGGGATTGTTTCTGCCACAGAGGAGCATGGGCAATCATCCACCTTCATTTCTTCATTCTCCTCTCTTCACCTCCTGATTAGAAGTGTGACGATCCCGCATGATCAGACGCTCAAGCTGATTGAAATCTCCAGAGTCAGTGTGTGTGTGTGTGTGTGTGTGTGTGTGTGTGTGTGTGTGTGTGTGCGTGTTGATGTTGCATTAGATCTCTACACACACACACACAGTCTAGGGCGGTGACAACTATATAATTTTTTTACCTTGTTATTTTATTTATTCTATTCTATTCTATTCCAAACTACAATTTACAACCAATTTACAAAGAACTAATTTATTTATTTGTTTATTTATGTTTAGAGCCATCACACTGACTAAACATCAACTGTAACTAATTTGTAAAAAAAAAAATTATAATAATAATAATATATATATACAGTGAGGAAAATAAGTATTTGAACACCCTGCTATTTTGCAAGTTCTCCCACTTAGAAATCATGGAGGGGTCTGAAATTGTCATCGTAGGTGCATGTCCACTGTGAGAGACATAATCTAAAAAAAAAATCCAGAAATCAAAATGTATGATTTTTTAACTATTTATTTGTGTGATACAGCTGCAAATAAGTATTTGAACACCTGAGAAAATCAATGTTAATATTTGGTACAGTAGCCTTTGTTTGCAATTACAGAGGTCAAACGTTTCCTGTAGTTTTTCACCAGGTTTGCACACACTGCAGGAGGGATTTTGGCCCACTCCTCCACACAGATCTTCTCTAGATCAGTCAGGTTTTTGGGCTGTCGCTGAGAAACACGGAGTTTGAGCTCCCTCCAAAGATTCCCTATTGGGTTTAGGTCTGGAGACTGGCTAGGCCACGCCAGAACCTTGATATGCTTCTTACAGAGCCACTCCTTGGTTATCCTGGCTGTGTGCTTCGGGTCATTGTCATGTTGGAAGACCCAGCCTCGACCCATCTTCAATGCTCTAACTGAGGGAAGGAGTTTGTTCCCCAAAATCTCGCAATACATGGCCCCGGTCATCATCTCCTTAATACAGTGCAGTCGCCCTGTCCCATGTGCAGAAAAACACCCCCAAAGCATGATGCTACCACCCCCATGCTTCACAGTAGGGATGGTGTTCTTGGGATGGTACTCATCATTCTTCTTCCTCCAAACACGTTTAGTGGAATTATGACCAAAAAGTTATATTTTGGTCTCATCTGACCACATGACTTTCTCCCATGATCATCCAAATGGTCATTGGCAAACTTAAGACGGGCCTTGACATGTGCTGGTTTAAGCAGGGGAACCTTCCGTGCCATGCATGATTTGGAAACGGTGGTCCCAGCTCTTTTCAGGTCATTGACCAGCTCCTCCCGTGTAGTTCTGGGCTGATTTCTCACCTTTCTTAGGATCATTGAGACCCCACGAGGTGAGATCTTGCATGGAGCCCCAGTCCGAGGGAGATTGACAGTCATGTTTAGCTTCTTCCATTTTCTAATGATTGCTCCAACAGTGGACCTTTTTTCACCAAGCTGCTTGGCAATTTCCCCGTAGCCCTTTCCAGCCTTGTGGAGGTGTACAATTTTGTCTCTAGTGTCTTTGGACAGCTCTTTGGTCTTGGCCATGTTAGTAGTTGGATTCTTACTGATTGTATGGAGTGGACAGGTGTCTTTATGCAGCTAATGACCTCAAACAGGTGCATCTAATTTAGGATAATAAATGGAGTGGAGGTGGACATTTTAAAGGCAGACTAACAGGTTTTTGAGGGTCAGAATTCTAGCTGATAGACAGGTGTTCAAATACTTATTTGCAGCTGTATCATACAAATAAATAGTTAAAAAATCATATATTGTGATTTTTGGATTTTTTTTTTTTTTGAGATTTTGTCTCTCACAGTGGACATGCACCTACGATGACAATTTCAGACCCCTCCATGATTTCCAAGTGGGAGAACTTGCAAAATAGCAGGGTGTTCAAATACTTATTTTCCTCACTGTATATATATATATATATATATATATATATATATATATATATATATATATATATATATATATATATATATATAATGTTGTTTTTATTTTTGTTTTATTATTTATTATTTTGACCAAACAGCAGTTGTAACGAATTTGATTCAAAATATATATTTAGTTATTTTATTGTAATTTATTTTATTGTATTTTCATTTTTATTTTCATTATTTTTGCTTTATTAAAAAATTTATTGTACCCAAGTAGGTTAAAAATGTTTAAGAACTAAATAGTTTATTTGTTTATTTATTTATTTATTTATTATTATTATTTTTTTTAGAGCTGTTGATTAACAAACAGCAATTGAAATGAAGCTGATTCAGAATATATATTTATTTATTATTTATTATACCAAACAGCAATTTATTTTATTTATATATTATATATTTTAATTGTTTTATTTATTATTTGACCAAACAGCAATTGCAATAAGTTGTCAAAAATGTTTTTTTTTTGTTTGTTTTTTTATTCCAGACAATTTACAACCAATTTACAAACAACTTAGTTATTTTTTTTAATCATTCATCAGTTTTAATCATTTTCCTTTTATGCATCAATACAAGTGCATATAGTAGTTAGGAACTGTTAAATTGGTGCATATAAATGAAAATAAATCAAAAGTAAAACAGGTTTCATGTTCATGTTTTCTCCCAGAAAACTTTTGAAGTGGCAAAAGAAAGTTTGGGTATCTGAGGTCTGGTCTATTCACCTTTCCTGCAGCTCCTGTAACTGTTGCACATGTCTGAGAATCAACACTTGTCCTCAAGAATGTGTGTTTCCGTAATGACGCGCGATGAGGCGAATGAAAAACTGTCTCACAGGAATGCCACCTCACTGCCAGTAACTCAGAAGAAGACCGGGCTTGTTAAAATGCCATTGAGTTTAAAAATTGCTCGGTAAAGCTGCATTAAAACACACCGCCATTTCAGACAGGTGAGAATAGAAACAGAGGGAGCTTGGAAGTTCATTGCTGGAGAATTTGATGAATTGTGGGAAGTGATTATCATGTCTAAAATAATGATTGGTGGGGTAGAGAAAAGGTCACAGGGGCGGTGATTTGGTGATATGCAAATGTCCCATCCAGCATCTGTACAACTGCCCCTGAAATATGAGGACACTGAGTAAACCTTACTGATGACGGCTGGCAAATTACATTGAAAAGATAAGCGAGGCCTAACTGGGTTCTTTTCTTTCTTTCTTTTTTTAAAGCAATTCCACAGCGCCAATAGTGGGCAGAGTCAGGAAAAAAAATTGTCTTTCAGAAATGGCTAGTGTGACAAAGGCTTCTTTGTCATAAATGAAGTTATTAAAGCAGAATGCATTGATTCTAAAATAAAATCGGCAAAATCGTATTTAAAATAGTTTTAGATGGACACGTCAACTTCCCAAAAGTATTTTGTGCCAATTAATACACACACACACACACACACTTGTAGTGCTTGTACTGTAGTGTATACATATTTTTTAACGAATACTAATAGCATCTGAAAGGGGGAGCACTTGAAATTTAGTGATGTCCAAAACTTTTGAGGTTAGGATAATTAGTGGATTATATTGTAATGAATTAAACAGATTGAGTATGTTTAACATAATTATTTAATGCGGTTAATTTCCCTAATTTGACATCAGTTTGAACAAACAGAAACGGCACACGAACAAATTAGTGAAACAGTTTAACATTGCAATCCTTTTATTTGTTGAGTTTTGATAATGAAATTGAGTCACAAAGACTTTTATTGGTCCCATTTTGATTTCATTCATTAATAAATTTGACAGTAAAAAGTTCTTTCTCAGATAAAGTTTCTCCATGACTCATAAACGATGAGATTGTCAGTGTGAAATCAGATTTTTGGACTTTCAGATGTTGCCTACTCTGATGTGTTTCTCCAAACATACAAATATGTACAAGAACGTACGAATATGAATGAGGTCCTTCTGTTTTCTTGCGATCTTTTCAATATCCCAGCATTTCAGAAGATTAATTGAATCAAATATTGTTGTTTTGCCGAGACCTTGTTTCAGAAGAACCGGCGCCTCTTTTTGTGTCTCTTTAATTCTTCTGCATTCTCATACTTCACTCCTCTCTTTCTATCCACTGAGCCATCACTGTTTGCTCTTGTCTGCTTATTAGTTTTCTGATACGCTTCTCATCCACGTCCCTTTAATCTTTGTCACACACTCTCATGCTCTGCCATAGTTTAATGAAATGTTATAAAAAAAACATCTCTCTCTCTCTCTCTCTCTCTCTCTCTCTCTCTCTCTCTCTCTCTCTCTCTCTCTCTCTCTCTCTCTCTCTCTCTCTCTCTCTCTCTCTCTCTCTCTCTCTCTCTCTCTCTCTCTCTCTCTCTCTCTCTCTCTCTCTCTCTCTCTCTCTCTCTCTCTCTCTCTCTCTCTCTCTCTCTCTCTCTCTCTCTCTCTCTCTCTCTCTCTCTCTCTCTCTCTCTCTCTCTCTCTCTCTCTCTCTCTCTCTCTCTCTCTCTCTCTCTCTCTCTCTCTCTGCAGACGGATCAGTTTGTTCACGCTCTGAAAGACGAGCTGGTGAAGAGCGCCCTCTTAGCGCTGCATGCCGCCCGTCCCGGATACGTCAGCAAAAGTCAGACTTCTACCCCGTCCAGCCCACACAAGGCCGACTCGCACCCCGGCGTGACCGAGGAGTCCCACACCGTCTGCAATAATGTTAACGGCTCCCAAACACCCCAGAAGGAAAGCAAAGCGTCCCCTGTCCGCTCCGACTCCATCCCGCATCACAAAGAGTACGACGAGGAGGAATGGGCAAGTGTTATTCAACTCTGTGTATTTATGTAATAGCAGCGTCACCTTTAAAAAAAACAGGGTTTCGAGTTAATCGTTTTTAATAGAAGAGAAGTAAATAAATGACAAAAATTAAACGTAGCGTCAGTTCTGGCAGGTCAGGTTAGTCAAGCTCGCATCAGCTGACTCTCAGCTGATCCACGTCTACCTATAGGAACACGACGCCTATCACTGTATACATATATAAGCTCCTTCAGTTTTATCAGCAGCTTTGTGATCGTCAACGAGTGGATCTCTGAGCTGGAGTGAGTGAGTGGAGGCGGGGCTCAATTGCATATTCATAGAACCGCATATACTCAATGAGGCAAGGGTGTCGAGTTACATTCAAGCTATTTTAAGGCATGACGACATTTTTTCATGGAAAATTTTGATCTTCAAAGATGAGTTTTAAGGGAGACAATTATTGACTACAGGGGGACTTGAAACAAACCCTAGTATTAAACTGAACAGGTTTCTTTTGTAAATTGATATTAGTTTCAAGTCTTGCTTCTCATGTGCTGGTTGTCTCTTCAGCTCAGTTAGAAGCAGCTGTGCTCTGATGTATTTGATAGGATCTTGAGAGGTTGAATCATTCCACAGGACTAGAGGCGAGACAGGGATATGGTTAACAACCAAGCCAGTGACATCAGCACATATTAGCTTCTGTTCGTAGAAACCTTTACCACAGTAAGTGAAGGATGAACCGCAAACCACAACCTCGAATTAGGGGGCTCAAGTTCTGTTTGTGTAGTCAGTGCTGCTGTTTTAAACCGGTGTCTAATTCCTGTAATTGCCTTCGTGTGTGTGTGTGTGTGTGTGTGTGTGTGTGTGTGTGTGTGTGTGTGTGTGTGTGTGTGTGTGCCATAACCATAGCTAACAGGAGAGGATTAGAGGCCAAGATAAGACAAGCATCTCTAATCAATGCCAAAATAACTTGTGTGCCCTTGAGCTCCACTCACAAGAGGGAAGGGAGATGAAGCCTGAAGTTAGTTGTATAGACTTCTCCCGATATTCATACAGGAAGGATTGTTGTCATTTTTCTTTCAGAATGTTTTACATTTGTGTTTTAATTCTTTTAATTCTATCAGCCAATAGAATTGTAGAAATTTGCATCAACTTAGTAGTAGTCACCAGCAAGTGCTTAATTAAACATTATGAAAAGTCTTTTTTTGTTTCTATCTCTCCATAGAAAGGTACAATAAAATGGAAAACGCACATTTTTTGGAAGATGTTTTACGTTTAAAGTCTCAAACGCGCTTGTTTCTTTTCCTCCTGCGTCACATCTTTTTCCATCTTTTGGTGCTCTTTGTAACTTAATCTGTCAGTCCAAGCTGTGTGTGTGTGTGTGTGTGTGTGTGTGTGTGTGTGTGTGTGTGTGTGTGTGTGTGTGTGTGTGTGTGTGTGTGTGTGTGTGTGTGTGTGTGTGTGTGTGTGTGTGTGTGTGTGTGTGTGTGTGTGTGTGTGTGTGTGTGTGTGTGTGTGTGTGTGTGTGTGTGTGTGTGTGTGTGTGTGTGTGTGTGTGTGTGTGTGTGTGTGTGTGTGTGTGTGTGTGCAGCTTCCACAGTGTTTCTTAATGAGACCCGGGGCCATATTACAGAAAAATCCTGACTTCTTAGCCATTTCAATTAGGATCTATATACGTTCTGTTGAACTCGTCTAGATCTTAATTTAACATTTAAGATAGGAAGTTTCTGTAATAAAGCCCCAGAAGCGGAAAACAGGCGAACGGAAATATCGTCTTTTGGTTGTTGAAGAAACTTGCAGAAAGGAGTGAGGCAGAGGTTCAGAAAAGACAGAAAATTCAAAAAATCCTTCAAATAAATTATGCAAATGAAGTAACCTTTCAAAGCTAAGCTGTTAAATATTTAAAAAAAAAATTATGTATTTATAAAATAGTTTACCTTTTATAAGTATGCTTCAATCATCAGTGTAAATAATAAAAAATAATTATGATATAAATATAAAATATAAATTATATAATACATAAGTATACAAAATAATTGATTTTAAGTTTTAATTTTTAATTATTTAACAATTATTATTTATGTGTGTGTGTAAAATGTACATTTATATATATATGTTAATTATAGATTAAAATATATTAAATATATTATAATATTATAAATATGCTTTGTATGTGTGTAACAAAATTATAACCACATGGAAAATGATGTTATATATATATATATATATATATATATATATATATATATATATATATATGTTTAACTTTTAGAAGTATGCTTCAATCAACAGTGTAAATAATAAAAATGTATTATACTATATAATATATATATATATATATATATATCATATAATGCATATAGATATACAAAATATTTCAGTTTAATAATTTATTTATATTTAATAATGTATAAATGTGCATTCAAAATAAAATGTGCAAAACAATTTATTGTAATATTTTATTAAATACTTTTTATTGAAGTTATATTGTTGTTACATACTGATTAATGATTGGTAAGTTGCCGGAAATTAGTTAAAGACATTTTCCTGTCAGTCTGAATTCATGTCTAGCTGTTTAATTTTTGCCCCATAATCAGCACAGAAGATGCAAAAAATGAGAAAGTCTGGGCCTGCTCGTGGACCACGTACACACGGCAAAGATTTAGTAGGGACTAGTGCCTCAAATGGGAGTGAATCTCCCAATTTATCATTCCAGAGGTCAATTGCACACTCAATGCTTATCACGACTGTGGCTGGTTAATGGGATGTAAGTGTCGGTCCATTAACGTTTGATTTGACTCTTCTAGGACAGGGTCTGGGCCAGTGTGGCGAAGAGTTTGAACTGTGTCATTGCCATGGTGGATAAAATACATGAGCAAGACAACAACAACCAGGAATCAGCGCCCTGCCACACGCTCGCTGACGTCATCACCTCACACAGTCCCGGTACGTCTCTGTCCAACCACAAACCAGTGATGAAAAACCCAAATGACCAATCAGAAGCTCAAGATTGACCCATCAAATGCTTAAATGTTAAAATAACAAATCAAACATGATGATCAATTAAATGTTTAAAGGTGATTTAATTTCCTTTTCTGGTGAAGCATAAACTGTGAGAAAACAATTATCATTTGATCAAATTAGCTGACATTGCTCTGGATTGATTGTGAACAAATAAATATTTTTGTTACACTTCATGCCCCCCGTTATGAAGATTTTAAAATTGCATATAATTTATCACTTGAAATTTGGTTCTGAAAAAATCTTGAACCTCTCAAAAATAATCCTTTTGTTCTTCATCATTTCAATAGCAATAATATTGCACAAGTGTCTGCAACTTTAGGCATCTTAGATAAGCTTCTGATGGCAAATTTTCCACTATGACTTGAGACATTCCCTGAGAGGATTTTTCACTTCACTTGTTTTCACGCTTTAATAACAAACCACGTCTTTTTTCCCCCAAGCACATGTCAGATCTGTCAGTTGAGAGATGAATATTAGCAGCATCCATGGATCTTCTGTCAGACAGAAATAGTTAAAAGCAACTTCTGACACTCAGTGCTATTAAACTGTGGAAAAACTCTACAAGTGCTGACAAGCAGTACAAGTGTACAAGTTTTTAACATAGTCGATGCTGCCACCACTTGGACACCATCTGAAACTGCCTTTTAATGTTCTGCCTGTTGCAATCCACAATATAACGTATTTTCTGATTGGTAATGACACTTTTTGTTATTCTGAGCTCATATTTAACTTTAATTTCTGACAATTTTCCATATTCATCTCAATCTTTAAGTAAAGGTTGTAATTCTATCTTAACAGGCTAAACCTTCAGATCATGTTAAAGAAATTGGTTATTGATTCCTTTTGATTGTAAACAGTTTAATTTTCATTTCAGAAATACTGTGTGCTTAATTAGCATCAAATTTTTTCTCTGCAGCAGTTTCCTACAGTTTTAAAGTAGCATAAGTACTGGATCGTTTTTTAATAAGAATGCAAATGTGTTCTTGTGCTTTCTCCTCACACAAGACTGCATCTTTGCAGGATCTTTCTTTACATTTTGTGACAATTTCAACATTTAATTGCAGTATAAAATGTTATTGTGTCTGTGTAAATACTTCACATAACACAAGGAATTGTGGCATGATGAAATGTCGCCGGACCAGTTTAGGTTGATGTCTCATGTCATGCACATAAAAAATGTATTTACTGAGCGACAATTTAGATCAATAGCATGAATACACCCTGGATGGGAACCAAACTGTTTTTGGGAAATGGGGTTAAATGGGTGAAAGTCACTCATGCAGAATGGTACAGTATAGTAGGCTACTGCCAAAAATCTGATGACTAATGCAAAACAAATTTAAACACAGAGCTTGTTGCAAAAGAGATGGGCGTGAAAGGAGCACGATAGATCCAGTCAGTAGATTAAAGAGTCCAAATGAAGTGCTTTTCTCATAAACTCTGATCAAACTCTGAATGATAAATGGCATGAATAACAAGCTAGTGCATGTGAAATTTCAACAAGGTGTTTCCCACTGGTTTTAAAGATAAGGCTTTAAAGGAGAACTCCGGAGAACTACATTTTTTTGTAAATTTGGAGTGCTGTCAATACAGAGAACAATGACAAAAATCGGTGTTGTCTACACCGTGTTATCCTCTTTTTAAAATTTGCACCCTGTTGACTTCAATGGGGCAAGTTTTAAACCTGCTTTTAGCCTCCTAACATCCTTGATGTGTCATTACAAGTGCACAGCCAATGTGAGTGATTCCTTTAGAGTTAACACGGGTGAATCTGACTGCAGTAGATGTGAAAAATATGAATAAAAATGAAGTTAATTCGGCCAGCGCTCATACCTGTATTTACATCCTGTTTTCGGTTGAAGTCAAAAGTAGTCGATTGTTCAGTTCACGCGCATATGTTTAGTTACCTATGATCACGCCCGTGAACTCGACAATCGACTACTTTGGACTTCAACCGAAAACAGGATGTAAATACAGGTATAATCGCTGGCCGAATTAACTTAATTTTTATTCATATCTTTCACATCTACTGCAGTCAGATTCACTCGTGTTCACTCAGAAGGAATCACTCACATTGGCTGTGCACTTGTAATGACACATCAAGGATGTTAAGAGGCTAAAAGCAGGTTTAAAACTTGCCCCATTGAAGTCAACAGGGCGCAAATTTTAAAAAGAGGATAACACGGTGTTGGCAACACCGATTTTTGTCGTTGTTCTTTGTATTGGCAGCACTCCAAATGTACAAAAAATGAGCTCAATGTTAAAATTGACCGGAGTTCTCCTTTAAGCTAGTCCCAGACTAAAATGCATGTTTGAACTGTTTGAACTGAAAGCAACTTGCACTGATATATCTTAACATATGTTTTTTCTAAGGCATGTTTATAAAAGCTACTTAAATGCCCTAATTGAACTAAGACCTAATCCTGGCTTAATCTAAACCCTGTCTGTGAAACCAGGCCTTTATCAAATATGTGTCTTACATTGATTAATAAAATCTTACATATAATGCTAATTTATATAAATAAATGTTGTAGAATTCGTATTTACTGTGATTAGTTTAATATATAACATATCAAAATTAATCAAAATATTACAATTTATGAGCAAGTCGTTGAATGGCTGAAAAGTCATGGCGGTGCGCAACGGCAGTCTGGCAGGTCATGCTGGAGCGCACGCAAACAACACAAACAACATTGCCAAATTTGCCTTCCTACAAAAAAACGGATTGTGTTCTAAATATACACACAAAGAACGTAGATTAGCCGACATAGGCTGTGAACGTGGCGTTCGTCGCGGCTTCATAGTTCAAAGACTATTTGTTTTCATCCATGCCAACAACAACTACAACCTGGCTGTGAACGTGACGTTCGTCGCGGCTTCAATCTCAACCCATGGAGCCAATATGTAGCCTATGTCAAAATTCTAAACAATGGCCGTGCTACCCAACCACCAACCTGGACAAATACCTGAGGAGCTGAGAACTTGAACTATGAAGGCCGGGTAGCGGTGAGTTTCAAGCTGATCCACCCTCACAAGAAAATAGGCCCAATCAAACTGCAAATCCCGTCAAACAGACCCTTCTCAACCGGCAACACTGGGGACTAAACCCGGCGATTCGGAAAAATCGAAGAATGAACTTTTTTAAAACTCTCAATCACGCAAAACTGATCTGGGATCCGCAATCCAAACCCAAAGGATTACTCGGTGGATATTTAAATATACGAAGCATTGTCTAGAACACTTACTTTCTCACTCTAACTTGGACTTTCTTGGTCTTTCTGAAACATGGCTTAACAAACACTCCCCCGAGGATGCCTTTGATATTTCTGGGTATAATGTGTTTAGGAGGGATAGAAACAAGGGCAAGGAGGGGATTGCTAGTATATGTTAAAAACACAATTGCATGTGAATGGTCACAGGAAATAGACATGGAGTATATTGGGTTGAATATGTCACTATCTCCTCAAATGTCTTTCACTGTCATTTGCCTATATCGACCACCATCAACCAATAACATATTTTATGAGCATCTCCATAATATTCTTAAGCAATGTGATGATAAAAAGGAGTTAATACTAATGGGTGACTTTAATATAAACTGGGACAAAAAAAAAACTTTAAGCGATAAGAAACAAATTAAATCTTTCCCAACTGATACAAGGTCCAACAAGAATAACCAACTCCTCCCAGACACAAATTGATCTGATATTTACAAACAGACCTGAGAGAGTAACTACATCGCATAATATGCTGACTGGTCTGTCCGACCATAATTTCACACTGCTGGTAAGGAAACTTCCCAGAAAACAATTTGTAAATTCTACCAAAGGTTGTAAGTCTACTTTCACATTCTATGAGAAAATTCCTAAAAGTTGAAACAATGGGCCCTATTTTAACGATCTGAAACGCAAGTGTCAAAGCGCAAAGCGCAAGTAACTTTGTGGGCGGGTCTTGGCGCTGTTGCTATTTTCCCGGCGGGATAAATGACTCTTGCGCCAGGCGCAAATCTAAAATGGGTTGGTCTGAAGTAGCTTCATTATTCATAGGTGTGGTTTGGGCGTAACGTGAAATAAACCAATCAGAGCGTCATCTCACATTCCCTTTAACCCTCTGGGGTCTAAGGTGTTTTTGGGGTCCTTGAGATGTTCTGACATGCCCTGACATTTTTGCTTTTTTCAGTTGCTTATAAACATGTTAATAGAAAAAAAAAATTACACACTATTTAGCACAAACAGGGCTACCATGAAATGTGAGCAACAAGAATGTACATGTCTGCATTTTTGAAAGAATAATGTTTATGCATGGTTATTGAAAAAACTAAAAACTAAAGTTTCTGAAATAAGGCCATAAAACACATTCTAAATATGTGCCAATAAGACTTTTGTCTAATGGATGTCATCACCTAGTGTTTTTTCTTCAAAATAAAGTGAAAATCACCCTGCCTTATCATTCACATAACACAATACATTGATTTGAATTTTGCAAAGCACTTTCTGTTTGGAAAGGCCATATGCGGAGTGGGCGTCAACGGTCATGTATATGTAGTGGTTCACACCTTAGGAGACAATGGGGCCGCATACTTAATTAGCCATTCATTCAGGTGAGTCACTGAGCCACAAGAATGCAAGAGCAACAGTTGGAAGCATCTCAATTCTTTTTTATTTTTCCTCATATTGTGCTTGCAATTTGGCCTATAATATCCAAGGAAAACATGTCTAGTAATTGTGCAGTTAATTCTCATTCTGTATTTTCAGTTTTGGAATATTTATCCTCTCCCCAAATTTGTCAATAATAAAACACAATAAAAGTTATTTAAAGAAAAGGCTTATATTTACCTTTTAATAGTTTGTTTACATCTACCTTGTAAATATATTTTTTTATTAAAAAGGTTACAATTACAACAACAATTCAAGTGTAATCTTTCTTTGTAAAAACTAAAGTATACATTTTATCATACATATTTCAAAGTTAAGGATTTGATTGATTATTTGATAACTTTATTTTTGACAAAACATATTATATTTAACATAGGCAAATATTGGAAAACTTATTTGAAAGCTTATTTGAGGTGGCAGATATTTTACATTAAAATGTATAATCTATCCAAAACTAATCAACGAAATGTTGTCTTTCATATGTCTGTAACATAGGTCTTTCATTTTTATTATAAGAAATATAAATGTTAATTTGCAGTTTAATACGTTGCTTATACAAATACATTTTATTTCAACATATTTTAGTCGATATTTACTGAGTGTAGCAATACAGTTTGCTAAAACCGAAACATTCATACACAAACAGAAACGCCTGACTGTAACGTTGTATTTATGAAATATTAGGGCATATAAATGTTAATTTTCAGTTTAAAACGTTGCTTATACAAATAGCCTACATTTTATTTCAACATATTTCTGTCGATTTTTACTCAACTCAGTATAGCAATACAGTTTGCTAAAACATCATCATTCATTCACACAGAGACGCAATTTAAATTTAAACTGTCTTTTTGCGAGCTGTGATAAACAGCGCGCATCTCTGCGGCTTCCGTTCATTCATTCACAGAAACGCGATTAACTTGAGAAGGAAAAAAAACTTACTACATATTCGGATCCTCTCTCCTGCAATACCCGCACTCTGAGGTAGATTTTCCATTATTAATATTTCTCACAGCGCTGCCAGATGGTGTAAACACGTAGGCTACAATGATCTGAATAAACTTGTTTTCTCCAGCTGAGATGGGGGCGTTCACAGGTTTGCTTGGATTGCCTCAGTAGTTTGCGTTTGAATAGCACACGCTCTCCGTGGGCGGAGTCACATTACCTTTGAATTAGCTCTAATGAGCTCGACTGGGATCGCTCTCTTTTAATACAGATTTCACAAGATGAGAATATTTGTTTTTTATAAAAAATTAGCTCATTTAAAAACATAGAATTCAAGCTTCATGTCTGTGTATCTGTATGTCTGTTTGACTGAGTATTCGCTGAGTTACAGTTCATTTTCGGACGCGTTTCAGAATGGACTACACTGACAGACAGAAGGCAGAACTCGCATCACGTTTATTTTTCTTTATTTGGCAAAAAGCACAACACTTTGTTTTTATTTTGAGTATACACAAAAATAATACACATTTAACAGAATCGATTGATGTATGAAACTTGTTTTGTAAAATCAAAGTCAAAAGAGTATTTTGGGTCTCAATTCAACTCATAAGGAAAAAAGCGAGCAGATCACGCCGGCGTGATCTCCGACCTCTGAGGGTTAAGAGCAGACGCGCTTTTTCTAAAGCGGATTCCTATTATAACGGCGGATTTGCCAGGTGCGCGCCAGGAGCGGTTCACAGCCAAGGAGAGCAACGCTCTCGTCAGGGACGTTGGGGATGGAGAAACCCACCCAAATTAACTTCGGTTAAAAAGGCGTATGATAATTTGGGTAAATGTGTAAGCTAGATGTATGCTTTTATAATAAATTGTCTATCTATCTATCTATCTATCTATCTACCTATCTATCTATCTATCGTAATAATGTATGATTTCAAAAATGAAAACTGCTGCTTCTGTGTAGATGAGAGAATCAAAGTGTATGCGCGTTGTGCACAAGCTACATTGATTATGGCCAAGCATGCGCCCTTAAAATAGCATATGAATAACATGTGCAACGCGCCACTGACTTTAAACTATTTTTTCCTGGTTAGTGGCGCAATTGTTTTCTAAACCTGCAAAATAGCATGAAGGAACGTTTGCGCCGGAACACCCCTCCTTTTTTTGCGCTGAACCGCCCAGGGAGCGCAAGTTCATTCCCTAGTTTACCGACGTGCTTCTGTGGAGGGAAAAGCGCGCTTTGCGCGGGTGCAAAATAGGAATGACACATGCGTCGGTGTACAAAGTCAATTGCGCTGGGTGCAAGATAGGGCCCAAAGTGGGAAAAGCTATTTTCTACGATTACCAAGATAAGAGCAGCTTTCACAAGAAATGTGAAGCGTAAACATGGAGAAAAGACCACATTACCATGGCTAAATGGCACTCTCTGGCAACAAATGAAAGAGAGAGATTCAACTTTAAAGAGGGCTCTAAAATCAGAGTTTTTTATCAGAATCATTAACGAAGCACGGAAATGGGAAACATCTGTAGAAATCTTAATAAATTAACTGGTAGGAATTAAGAACAAAGGATAACTTTACCTGAACTCAAAGTGAATGGAATCCTGACCCAAGATAATGATATGATAGCAAGTACATTTAATGATTTCTTTATAAATTCAGTCAGGGAGCTGGCTCAAGGTATCCCAACTGAAACCATACCATCTATCCCCATTGATAAAGCTTAACCTATTTTTAAAATAGAGGAAATATCTGAATCATAGGTAATCAAAATTACAACCTCGCTAAGGAACCACATTTTTAAAATCACACAGGGACGCACTTGCTTGCCCCATTGCACATCTGATCAAGCTGTCAGTTTGGCAAAGTACTTTTCCAAGCTCCTGGAAAACAGCAGTGGTATCTCCGATCTACACGTCTGGTGATAAAACAATGGTGTCAAATTATAGACCCATTAGTATTCTATCAGTGATATCCAAAGTGACAGAAAAATGGGTAGCAGAACAGCTGAAAAACCATCTAAACTTGGGCCACACCCCTTTACACCAAATGCAATTTGGATGTCGCACAAACCACTCTACAGAGACAGCTAAAACATCAAGTCAAAAAAGTGCAACAAGACACAGTGTTTGTCATTTGCACTTGACCTACTTACCCACCGCTCGTTCCCTGCCTCTCCTATTGCAGACACCGCTAGACTACGCCCCCCTCGCCACACAATTGTTGTACCGATTCATTCACAAACATGAAATGGATAGTTCATGAAAATTGTCATCATTTACTCACCCTCATGTTGTTCTAAACCTGTATGAGTTTCTTTCTTCTGGGGAACACAAAAGAAGATATTTTAAAGAATGTTGGTAATCAAACAGTTGATGGACCAATGGGTGCTGTCAAGAAAATATCTTCTTTTGTGTTCAACAGAAGAAAGAAGCTCATACAGGTTTGGGACGACATGAGGGTGAGTAAGTTATGACAATATTTTCATTTGTGGATGAATTTTCCCTTTCATTCATTCAGCAGTGAATTAGGTGACTGTCTTTATGAATGAGTCACTGAATCATTCAAGCGCTGAATTAGTCAAGAAAAATGATCGGTATTAATCATTATCTAATCATTATTAATTCAACTGATTCATTCAAAAATGTTGATTCAGTCAGGAATTTATGTGTGAGTCACTGAATCACAAATTCAACCAATTTGTTCAAAAAGTAATTCATTTAGGAACAAAACACGTGACTGCTTTTATGAGTCATTGAATAATTATTTCGAGAGAATCGTTCAAAAGCAGAAACAGCACAAACGGCTGTGTTTAGAGATATTTTGTTGGTGGAGCAAAAATAGCAAAATCTGGACAACAGCTGTTGGTAAATGTTGTGTGGCCTGGGATGTTTATATATTCCAGACCAGGAAGCCAAGACTTGGGTCTCCGTGGCTCATTCAGAGATCATATCTGCTAACCTTTGATCCAATTCTGTCTCATGGCTCTTGGTACTTTCATAAGAGATGTAGTTTTCTCCGTGTGTAATTTAGATAAACAGACTCGTGAATGGTGCCAGCATTAAACACAGCTTAGTCTAATGCTCTGATCCGCTTTATTCGATGTGCTTTTTAATTGGATTGTAATCTTAAAAGCGAGTGTTCATAGTTTTTCATTCCTTTATAAAGAACTGATAAAAAACCTCTCCCTTTATTTTAATTGTAGATTATAAAACTGTATTAATTGTAGATCATAAACCTTTTAGAACTTTAACTTCATTATTCCATTGAATCTGTTACCAAATATAAAACCAGCAAAGAAAAACACAATGTTAAATGCTAATAATTAAATGCAAGCCATGCATAAATAAACAGGCTTATCTACTTTTATCAAAAGGAAATAAAAACGCTTCCCATGTTTTTGTGTGCGTCATCTGTCAGAGGCGAATTAGACAGACGTCAGCATGGACAGGTTGAGTGACATGCCATCATCCTCAAAAAAACAAAAATAAAACTGCACAAAGATTAAAGAAAGTATTACTGCATGAAATGCAGGTTTACTTGCGGTGACTATAAACTTGGCTCGTCCACTTCAATTTTTGTTTGTTTGTGTGTGTGCTGAAGAAAACAAAACAATTTCCCATGTTTTTGGTCTGATCTTTGGTCAGTTTTGCATGATTTTACTCTGATTCCACTACAAAATGGACCCTGCACACTCCTAGTCTGATTGTGGATGATTTTTCAGTGCATTATTTCAAAAAAAAAAAAAAAAAAAAAAAAAAAAAAAACCAAAAAACAATATTTGTTTTAGCCACCTTTCACCAACATGTAAAAACTTGCTGTTCCTCTATCCAATAGAGCGCCTCGGTGATTCCCTCGACAATAACCCAATAGGATTTTTCCATTGGCTTTTGTATTATTGTAGAAAATAAACTCTGTGACCAGCTAAAGTTTATGATTCTTACATGTTTTGTTCATCATGATAATCTTCACTACTGCAATCGCTAGAAGTCAAAAGCTAAACGTAGACTGTAAAGGAACTACACCACGGTCACATGACTTCAACGTCACCGTCGCTAAGCTTCTGACAACTCTCTCAGTCTTTGAAAACATTTTGAGTCCGGATACTTTACAAGAGTGCGATTATATACACAATGAGGCTGTAAAAGCGAAATTCAGTTGATGAGTTTACCTGTTCGACCTGATGAAGTTTTATGTCCCCAACAACCTCTGTAGTCCTATTTAGACACTCACAATCAACTGCCTTTTACAAGACAATTAAACGCTTTTCTTTTTAACGCAATCACAAGAGGGTATTACTGATGAATTTTCTGTCATAGAATAAAACGTGGACCTTATTCCAGGCATTTAACCAAAAACCCATTTATTTCAGGACAATGGAGCTGGTGCTCAAATGTTCTCTTTTTCCTGGGTTTTGGCCTACAAACGTATGTCATCCCTGCAACACTTTACTAATGCTTAACATATGTCTTCTGACGCACAACCAGTCTAAATTGTCTTTTGGAATGGCAGGTTACTGGAAATTTGGGAAACTGGGTCACAATGTCCCGTTTTTCCTCAGATCGTCCCCTGACAGCTGTGGACGGCCGGGATCAGCTCGGTGTCGTGGTCCAGTCCCTGAAGGAGTGTGTGTCAGCGGTGGCGGAGCGAGCCAGACGCTCGGTGATCTTCGTCCTGCTCCAGGAGGCGGCGGGCAGTTCAGCGCAGGGTCTCCAGCTACAGCAGAGACGGGACACTGTCTTCAGCCAAGCAGTGAGTGACCCAGACGACAAACACTCATATCATAACAGATACGCTTAGGGATGCGCCGATATGAACATTTTGGCCGATACCGATAACCGATAATTTCTTCATATTTGAAAGCCGATAACCGATATATTGGCCGATGAATCTTAATCCAAATTTTTTGATAATTTTTGAGAGCCTGATTACAAAAACAAAAGTCTCACCATTAAAATCCATGTCCCAAGCACACAATTATATTGTTCTCATTATGATTTTATGTAGCTTATAGGACAGACATGTTGCAATGTCTTCAGTAGAGCTGCTTATAGCTGAATTGAACTAGTTTCATAATTGATGAACTTTGCACTGTTACTGAATCAACACAGAACTGAATAATGACATTATCTTCTGTAGAGCTGCTTTATTGTTGCTTTATAGCTCGCTTCCAAGCTAATGAACTTTGCAACATTGACACCGTCATTGGACTAAAATGAATCAACACTGAAACTGAATTGAGCTGAATAATGACATATAGAGCTGCTTTACAGCTGAAATTGAATTTGTTTCATAATTGAAGAACTTTTCAATATTAAAACTGCCATTTTATTATTACTGTGAAGCGCTGTGTAAATAAATGTGACTTGACATGATTGGCTGGTCTTTTTAGTCAAATGTGTGTGGGGAAGGGAGTTGTTCTGTTCTAACATTAATGCAAAACTGTCTAGACCAGGGCCCGGTTCCCCGATAACGCTCACTCTTAGCGCGCTAAGAAGACTCGAAGGATATATCTTACCAAAGTTGTTTATGTTCCTAAGCGTGTTCCCCGAACTATACCTTAGAAAGCTGCTTAAGATATACCTTCTTACGTGCGACGTTACCGGGTGCTGTCCGTGGCGATGGTGCTGAATTGGTTGATATCGATTGCTCGAGAATCAATTATTCTCTTGTCCAGGCGCTGTTTCACTGCATTATGCTAGAAAACGGTGTTCTTTATTAAAGAAGCACTTCAGAAATAGTTGAAATTGCATTTATCAGGACTATTGGATATTATAAAAAATAACCCAAACTATAATAGCCTATAATAGCCTAGCCTACATATTTTAAAATTGTATCATATATTGCTGCCACAATAACCTTTTCAAAAATTGTACGTGCTTTCTTCTCTTTCCCATTTCTGTTCGCTGAGGTGGAGCTGTGATGAAATATTGTTCTTGTAAATACTTTCCTGCATTTCAGTAATAAAAGTTTACATCTTACGTACGGTGCTCAGCAGTGATCAAAAAGGATTTAAACCGTGGATTTTGAATCTCTTATTGTAAACTCAGAGATGTGGATTCAGACGGCAATTAAATTACCACACGACCTGTTTGTCAAAAAACAGTAGGTACTAATTTGGCCAGGGATTTTTACGCGGGTTGGGTGAGAAAAACACTGATATTATGGATTTGGACGGCACTAAAATCACCGACTCGCCCCTATAAATGTTTAAAATACCATACGAGCCCATGAGAAACAATATTAGCGTCCGAATAGGACTTAACTGACAGTAGCTTTTTAATTAAATTAATAATATTGTATAATAATATAATTAAAAATCTAACAACAATCAGCGTAATGACAATTTTATTCTTTGCATGAAAACACTTGAATTAGCCTAATTGAACACTGTCTGGGTGTATTAAAACTTCAGAATTATATTCATATAGACCTGCAACAGTGATAAGGTAAAGCTAAGAGTGGTCCAGACCAACCTTACGAAAGTGTGACTTACAGAAGATATACTTAGCGTACGAACGTGTCGGGAACCGTCCCATAAGGTTAAGAGAGAGGTTAAGGAATAGGTTAAGAACTACTTAGCGATAAGAACGTTTTGGGGAACCGGGCCCAGTTTTTTTATTATTGTTATATGACAAGGCATTTGTAAAGATATATGTGTGTTGTGTTCACAGCTGGCTGCACTGGCGTGTGGATTTGTCATGCGTTTATACGCGGGTTTGGAGGATAAGGGCTTTCTCAGACAGCTGCATGCGGTCGGACTGGTGGCCCAGTTTGAGAGTCTGCTCAGCACTTACAGTGAGTGTCCTGCATCAGATCATACAATCACAGCAAAATAACCTGCTGAATGCAACTCAGTGCAAATCAACTATTCAAACTAGGCCTGTCACGATCATGAATATTGTGCTGACGATTAATTATCATATAAATGATTGCGATTAACAATTTAATTCGGTTTTGTTCATGTCACGTCATTTTCTGATTTATTACTATTAACAAAACATATATGCTCTACATATATGCAATTTTGGCATCTTTTGTCATAGGGATGCGAAATGGTATTGATACCATATCCGATATTGGACAATATTTTTAGATTTTTTATTTAAAAAAAAAAAATTAATAAAAAAAATATATATATATATATATATATATATATATATATATATATATATATATATATATATATATATATATTTTTTTTTTTTTTTTTTTTTTTTTTTAATGTCAGTTGATATTTAATTGTGCAATCTCATTTCTCTTGTTACATTTTTGACATTTAAGACATCTAATGCTCACATAAAGTTATTACATTTTTAATATTTAACTCTGTCCCCGCCATTGACGAGTTATCTCGTCTTTTATGAGAAAGCGCCAAAGATGACATTTTATGGCTTTCCGTGTTTTCTATGCATTTTCTGAATGAGTACTGAATCTCCTGATCAAAACACAGGCGAAGAAGAAGAAACAAGCGATATAATATGTGATCATATGCATATGTGAAATAACACGATCATCAACATTGAACTGCATATAAATCATAACTGCCTAATTTTATTGAGTGAAATGTCGACCCAGGATGAGGTCGACCCAGAGTGAGCTACAGGACTGTGAAGCATTAGGAGTGTTGATGGACTCGATCTACTGCATCTGTGTTTTGTTTATCATTCTGAATCCAATCCAGATGTAGTCTGACAAAAACATTTTTGCTCAAAATGTTGCTTTTCTTATGAAACTTACCCATTGTTAGGTAACGTGGTAGTGGAAATAGCACGAAGACAAAGGAGGATAATAATAGTATTTAATGACAAAACTCAGGAACCAGGAGAAAACCACACTTAACATTAACGAGAACGGACGAAGACTGAGGGAGAACACAGGGGGTGTTTCTCAATATGCGTTCTTCAGCGATCTTGCGTCCTGGTGTTCTCGTTTTACGTCATCATAACCGTCGAAGTTCAGACCCAATTCTCAAGAACGCAAGTACAGAGGACGCATGAAAGAACTCGGATGTGTTCTTGATACCGAGGATGCATCGAATGCAGACTTGAGCTAGTACTTGCCTGGTGTCCCAGAAGTCATTGCGGCCGGTTCCGAGTTTGTTCTTCCAAGGAAGCTTGGCAAGACCGGTCTCCACGAGAACACAAGTCCGTTCTCTGCGTTCTTGGAATTGAGAAACAGCCAGGGTCTAAATACATAGAGCAAACAAAAGGAACTTAATTAGATAATTAACAGGACACAGGTGAAGGAGATGACTAATTAGACAGACATGGGAAAACTGGGTCACAGGACTAAACCAAAAACACGATGAAACATACCATACATGTAACACCCATTTTCAAGTGTTGATAAAAAAAGACTGCAGGAAGTTAGAATAAAAGGTAACACTTTATTTTACAGTGTCCTTGTTACATATGTTACATGTACTCACCATAGTAATAACAATAAACTATGCATAATTACATGCAACTAACCCTCAACCAAATCCTAATCCTACCCTAACCCTGTAGTAAGTACATGCTTAATATTACTCAGTACTTAAATATATAATTACACTGTTACGATGACACCTTAAAATAAAGTGTAACCGAAAAAAAAAAAAATTGTTTTTTTTTTAAGCAGAGGGTATGTTCTTTCTTTTGATATATTGCATGTTCAGATATTCATACAACTAAATATTCTGGGGGCCATGACATTTTTGTGAAATGGATGAAAAACACTGGCGGGGAAAGAGTTAAAAATTATAATAATTAATAAATAACACTGTTAAATGTAATCTTTACCAAATCTCAATTTTTCATACTGTACATTACAATGTCATGATGCCGAAATTCAACTGAAGCATTATTTTAGTTGTTAGTGTTTAGTAATTTATGTAAACTAAATAGCAGTAGAACTTTAATTATTTGTTGGTTAAGCATAATTTGAATTATAACATCATTGCATCCCTATTCTATCATATTGCTGTTAGAAGTGTTTTATTAAGCCATATTACAATAAGCCATTTTGAGGCTATTACGTTCATGGTTTTACTGACCATAATGCAACCTTGGCTTATTGCCAATAAGAGTTTGTATAATCATAGTGTAGTTATTCGTATTGCTGTTTCCAACAACAACCAAACTTTGAAGTAAACACTTCCAGCTGCACGCGCTCTTTAGATTTTGAACTAAGTTCACCACTCTTGCTGTGTTGAAGATCTCGAGGCTGTTGTGATTATTTGATGTGAAGTGTGTGTGATGACTCATGAATCAGTGCAATTGTTTGCTGCACACAGGGAAAGCCAATCCTTTGAGGCAATGCCAGTGGGGAGATTATTTTCAAAATTTACTCATGTAACTCTTGCAGAAATGTTTAGAGAAGTAAATGGGTGAAGATAAAGTACAACATGTTCCAGATTCAGCATTCCTATCAGTTGGTCAAATAGGGTTGGTTGGTAAATGAATGTTGAAGTTAGGCAATGTTATTTTAGTGTCACTGAGATCTGTTATTTTTATTTTTTTATATTATTTTTTTGGTGCATTAAGTTAAATGAAATGAAATGAAAAATATTTCCTTGGGAACGAACTGAAATGAAATACTATTTTTTTTTTTCCAGTTAATGTTTGGTTTGTTTCAATGTTATTGTTTTTTATGGCTTTAGTTTTAGTTTGAACAACATCCTTATGAATCATTTTTTTTTAGTGAGTGTAGCTTAACTGGTGAAGCATTGCATAAGTGAATATTATGATCATGGGTTCCCAGGATGCACTACATTTTTACTAGTTAAATATGCACGAGGAAGTCAGACAAAGGCCCCTGCCAGATGCATACGGTAAATGTAATGTAATGTAAATGTTAACTTGGCTTTACTTTAGGGACCAAATATACCCCTTAAGTTAGTGAAACCTGACAAAACCTCCCTAAAGACACATCCTCAAAGGTAAAAAGGATTAAAAAATAAAACAAATAATGGCTCTGTTCCAAATCCTCGAGCTATCCATGTAGGCAGCAAATCCAAAAAAAAAAAAAAAATTGGATTAAGAGAAATGATTAGAAATGTAGGCCTCCTTATAGTTTAATACTAAAAAGTATTGATGTGGGTCAATGACATGGCGTGTCAATTCTGGTGTCCTGTCACAGTGTCTGGTTTGTGTTTCCCTGGGTCACCACTAGAGGTCCTCTTTCCCCACGGTGTCATTCACTCTTACTACATTTCCCATCATCCTGTTCTGTCACTCATTGTATCATTGCACACAGCTGTTTCCCATCACCTCATTAGTATCTGTGTATATATACCCTGGTTGTTTCAGTGTTTGTCACGAAGTCCTTGTTTAATGTCACCACACTTCCTGAGGTTTGTTTCTCGTTTGTTTCTCGTTTGTTTCTCGTTTGTTTCTCGTTTGTTTCTCGTTTGTTTCTCGTTTGTTTCTCGTTTGTTTCTCGTTTGTTTCTCGTTTGTTTCTCGTTTTGGATTGACTGTATGGTTTTGACCCTTGCCTGGACTAGATTTACGAATTACGGATTACCCAATAAATATTGCGATTGGATCTACCTTTTCCCTGTGTGTGTATTGTGTCCAAAGCATATGTATACATTTTTAAATGCACTTCATTAAGTGACTCAACTTCCTCCTCTTTAATTACTCATGTGAGAATTTATTATAAATAATTAATCTTTAAGGAACAAAAAGTCTAAAACTTTAAAAACTTTCCCAAAACTTTAGGACTTTTGAGCTTTAAAAACTTTTAAAGCTCAAAAGTCCGAAAATGTCATTCCGGGTTACTGTCCCGGCTTAAAATCTGAATACAAAAATGTAAAAAATATAAATAAAAGTATTTAAAATCTACTTAGGCATAATTGTATTGATGTTTTCAACGATACCTACAAATATAGTGGTAATACTAAGCTTATTTGAATTTTTATGACAAAGACTTTTGTCTCCAAAATGTGATTTCTCTAATGTCAGTCCTGGATAACAGACATCAATGACCATTTTATACCATAATGCATTTTGGTATGTCATGTGACATAATATTGTATCAAAAAGAAGACCCTTAAGGAGCACCAGAACACTCGCGTCCTCGGGAGTCATTCTCTTGAGTCGGACTTGGCAAGTCCTAACTTTCCATACTTGGTATTGAGAAACGCCTAATGTTGGCGCTTGGCTTCTTGTGACAAACAGCCACATGGCGAGAGGCAAGAACAAGATCTGCTGTATGTCATCCATTGTTGCTTACTATGTCACTTTCTTCTTCACACGAAAATGACGTCGATCGCTTCTTTTCGCCATAGGCTACACCACGCCTATCAAGTATGCTACTGTTGGCGGTGGAAACGCAAGCCGAATCAGGGTTTACCATCCCGAATTGTACTATATATACATTTCGCTCGGTGGAAACGAGCCATTAGTTCCAGTGAAAGGATCTCTTAATGCTTCAGCATACCAAGACATTTTGGACGATTTCATGCTCCCAACTTTGTGAGAATAGTTTGGGGATGAACCCTTCCTATTCCAACATGACCAGTACTCAAAGCCAAGTCCACAAAGACATGGATGAGCGAGTTTGGTGTGGAGGAACTTGACTGACCTGCACAGAGTCCTGACCTCAGCTCGATAGAACCCCTTTGGGATGAATTAAAGAAGAGACTGTGAGCCTTCTCGTCCAACATCAGTGCCTGACCTCGCAAATGCGCTTCTAGAAGAATGGACATAAATTCCCATAAACATACTCCTAAACTTTGTGGAAAGCCTTCCCAGAAGAGTTGAAGCTGTTATAGCTGCAAAGTGTGGGCCAACTCCTTATGAAACTCTTTGGATTAAGAATGGGATGTCATTCAAGTTTATGTGCATGTAAAGACAGACGTCCCAAAACTTTTGGCAACATAGTCTAAACTTAGATTAACACAGATGTTTGTCACACAGGTGAAGAAATAGGAATGCTGGAGGACATGGAGGTGGGGATCTCTGACCTGCACAGAGTGACCTTCAGGATCACAGAGGCAGCGTCTGAAGAAGCAGTCAGTCTGCAGCCCACCATCAGTGGTAGACGGTGAGAGAAACCCCACATTCACAGCGGGTTTGCATGTGTCTGTCAGTGCGCATTCATAGACAGGGTTCCCACAGTCATGAAAACTTGGAAACATCAGGGAATTTTAAAACTGCGATGAGTCAGAGCTGGTGTCATTACAGGCAGCGCAGTTGCACTTCCCACAGCCCAAGCTCGAGTCCTGACGTTGATATTTTTCATGATACTGCACTTATACAGCATTTATTAATCTTTGTTAATGTTAATGCACTGTGAACTAACATGAACAAACAATGAACAACTGTATTTTTTATTAACTAACATTAACAAAGACTAACAAATACAGTAACAAATGTATTGCTCATGGTTCCTTCATGTTAGTTAATGCATTAATTAATGTTAACTATTGAACCTTATTGTAAAGTGTTACCAAATTTCCGAAAATTCTGTTTCAAATAGCGCTGTTCTTTTGAAATTTCTGTTCATCAAAGAATCCAGAAAAAAATTATTTAGCTGTTTCCACAAAAATATGAAGTGGTTTAAATCATCATCATATTAGAGTGATTTCTGAAGAATCATGTGACGCATGAGTAATGATGCTGAAAATTCAGCTAATAAATTACATTTTAAAATATATTCCAATAGAAAACAGTTCTTTTAAATTGTAATAATATTTCACAATTTTATTGTTTCACTGCATTTTTGTAAATGCAGCCTTAGTGAGCAGAAGAGACCATTTTCAAAAATCTTACCAACCCCAAAATTTTGAACGGAACACTCTTAAAAATATATGTTCTCTATTGACTTCTGTGGTTCCATAAAGAACCTTTAACATCAATGGAATCTTTCCATTCCACAAAAGGTTCTTTGTAGTGTGTAGTGGCTTCTTTCGCCTTTGTCATATTCACTTTCGAAGTCTTGGGGTTTTGATGCCAGAAGATAGACTTTGTTACAAAGAAATAAAGCCGAGTTGGTCTGCTGAACAACAACTGGACCAGCTCTTGCACACTTTTCTTATACAGTTTTCCTGGAGCTCTCCTCCACAGCGGGGTCAATACATCTTATTCATTTCAAACTCTGCCCCTTTCTTGGTTATGAGTCCAGTCTGTTTTTAGAAAGTGGAATGATTTATATTAGAGGTCCCCGCCACAAATATTCTGTAATGGCAGAAGGAGATGCAAATCTTATCATTTATGTAATGGCAGAGCGCGAGTCCTCAAAATATGCAAACACATTCCATTCTTGTTACAGACCTCTACACATACACACAGTCAGAAACATGATTATATTAGAATAAAATGGCAGATTTACATTCATTCTTTTACATTCAGCTTAATAAAAATCTGCATGTGGAAAAAAAGGTTATTTAAATGTTCTTTACTCTAATAAAGAAGTTATTTTAAGAACTGTTCACTGAAAGGTTTTTTGTAGAACCAAAAAGATTTTCAAAAGTGGAAAAAAAGACTGTAAAAGAAGCTGTGTGAACCTGTAAGTTGATGAGCTTCATGCTTGTGTTGACAGAGTTTGGAAATGTGAGCTTTTTTTTTTTATTTTTTTTTTATATAAATCCCAGAGACCGTTACACTGTCGAGGTGCCTCTCCCACATCATGCCTTCCAAACGCTCCCGGATGAGCTGCGCGAGGGCAAGCCGCTACGCGTGCTCCCCGTGCTCTTCAACGTGGGCATAAATGAGCAACAAACCATCGCTGAGAGGTACAAGCACTGACTGATGAACTTGAAACATGAGTGCACAGCCAAGCACACAAGCATGTCTGAGCTGATGCATGATTGTTGTGCTCTTCTTTGTCTCTCCCTCTCAGGTTTGGTGACATATCTTTACAGGAGAGAATAAACCAGAAGAACTTCGAGATTCTAGAAGGTTACTATAAATCCTTAATGAACACAGTGCCGTCTGAATGTAAGTTCAACACTCAAGAAACTGAGCTTTGTGTTTTATATTACATTTAGTCATTTAGCAGACACTTTAATCAAAAGCCACTTGCAAATGAGGAACATCAGAGACTATCTATTTAGAAATTATTATGCTATTTAGCTAGTTATTTTACAGTGTCCCTATTACACATCTTACATGTAATTATAATAACAGTAAATTGTGCATTATTACAATTATGCAATTAACCCTAAACCAAACCCTAACCCCAATAATATAGTAAGGACATGTTGTTAATTAATATTACTCAGTACTTATTTGTATAATTACACTGAAACAAGGACACCTTAAAATAAAATGTAACCCAGCATTCTCATTAATTTATCAACATTCTTATTAATAATTTCAGTAAAGCCTTACAATAAGGTTACTACATTAGTTTACATGAACTATCACTGAAAAATACTTCTAAAGCATTTATTAATCTCAGTTAATGTTCAACATTTACTGATACATTATTAAAATCAAAAGTTGTATTTGTTAATATTATTTAATGGATCCAAGCTAACAAGAACTAACAATGAACTGTTGTATTTTTATTAACTAACATTAACAAAGATTAGTAAATACTGTAAGAAATGTATAGTTAGTTAATATTTGCTAATGTATTAACTAACGTTAAGTAATGGAACCCTATTATACAATCTTACAATCATTTTGGGGTTGAACTGAGATTCATTTTTGCATAAAGCCCAATACACAGATTTTATATTTGATGACATAAAGTCATTTTATTATAATGGGACTTAAACCCTTTGATTATTGGCTGATAAAGAGATTTAAATCAGGAAGGAATATGTTTGTCTAAAGTCTGTTCATCAACTTGTGTTTTGTTAATACTTGAAAAGGAAGTAATACGAATGAGGTCTAGAATGAAAATGAGTCTAAACAAGTATCCTATTTTGTCGCGTTCAGTGTGGCACTTCTGCTGTGTTTGTGCAGAGCACAGCGTCTCATGTTTTAAGGATTTGAGTGCAGGAATTTTTTGTTCTCTGAAATGTGAATCACGTCTAAGGAGCGTGACGGCTTGGGATGATGAATGCTCCCAGCAGACGGATGCCAAACTGCATCGCAGCATGTCACATCTTGTCTTCTTTCCATCTCTCTGTTTATAAAAAAATAACATGTCCCCAGACTTTTCAATCTCATATTTAGTGCTTGTCGATACAGGGACAAACAAGCCCTCTTTAAACTCGTTGATGCGTGACATCTCAAGTGTCTTCTCTCTTTTTCTCTTCTTTCCAAAGGCCTGCCGTGCTTTCAGACGCAGATGGACATTAAGGAACTGCTCGACACACTCGGACAGAATGTAGTAACCAAGAAGAGGAAGAATGTGGAGATCCTGTGGCTTGCAGGAATGGTGAGGCTGAATTCAGGGTCATAGAGTTTGTGCAGGAAGTGTGCTCTGTTGTGTTCCATTAGCTCACATTTGCAAAACAATGCATTTCGTGCCAAAATTGACTTTAGAGTGGGTAATCGCTGCCATCTTGAAATTTGCTTGTTTCTTTTGCTTGTTTTCTTTTGCTTGTTTGTTTGTTTGGGGGGGGGGGGGGGTTAGTAGTTAAAGGAATAGTTCACCCAAAAATGAAAATTATACCATGATTTACTCACCCTCAAGCCATCCTAGGTGTAAATGACTATCTTCTTTCAGACGAACACAATCGGTGTTATATTAAAAATATCCTGGCTCTTCCAAGCTTTATGATGAGAGTGAATGGGGGGTGAGATTTTGAAGCACCCAAAAAAATGCATCCATCCATCAAAAAAAATATTGAATTAGAAGTCAAAACAAGAAATTTAAAAGAGAAATATCTGAGGATTCTGATATAAGAGACGAGGAGCTTGAGTTTGTTGCACAGCCCTATAAGTCCAAAATTCTCGTCCGAAATTTTCGCACGTCAAAAATAAATATGACCTCTTGTTGTATTAATCACGTTTACACACTGCCTCCGAAACTTTCGTCTGTCATAAAAAAATTGGGATCGGGTTCGATTTTCTGCGTTTTTCGCATCTGTAGCAAGCATTTTGAGAGGTGTTTTGACAATTCAGAGGGATGCACTTTTTTGGGTTTCAAAATCTCGCCCCCCATTCACTTCCATTATAAAGCTAGGATATTTTTTTAAATATATCTCTGATTGTGTTCGACTGAAAGAAGAATGTCACATACACCTACTGTAGGATGGCTTGAGGGCGAGTAAATCATGGGGTAATTTTCATTTTTTCATTTTCAAGTATCCCTATAATACACATTAATCAAAAGTAGGGGTGTAACAGATTGTAATTGTGATCCGCAGATTAGTTGCAAAGTTTAACCAGCGTAGAGTGAATGTTTATCAAGTTTATCACCATCAATTCATCAACGCCATACTTCATCCTAAGGCAGCGAAATTAAAAACAATCCCATCTGTCACGTCTCTCCTCAGATCTGTCGACGGATGAATGGTATCCGCTTCACCAGCTGTAAAAGTGCCAAAGACAGGACGTCTATGTCAGTGACACTGGAGCAGTGCTCTCTGCTGCGGGACGAGCACCAGCTCAATAAAGATTACTTTGTGCGAGCTCTGGACTGCATGCGCAGGTAAGCTTCATCAGTCCTGCTCGCCTGTCCTGCTCCTGCATGCATGCGTTCACATTACACTGACCTTTAACCTCTTACTTGACCTTTAATAACTCATCCTGATAATAAAGTCTGTCTTGAGTGTTTTAATGTAGCAAAGATTAACTACACTGTTTGTAACAAGCAGCATTATTATTATTACTCACTATATCGGCATTACACAGTGTCATAAATTCACACAGTGAGAAAAAGTGAGAAAGAGAGAATAAAAAAAATTAATCTCAATAATCTCAATGTCCTTTAGGGGCTCCGTAGAGAAAAGCATGAAAAAAAGTCTGAAATCCGAGATCAATTTTTTTTATTTACATTTACCTTTTTTATTCCCTGGCGGAAGCAAGCTTCCATAGAATAGACCAATTCTTTTTGATTAGATAGGAAAGGAAAAAATCTAAATGCATATATTATATTATTAATACTATTTTCTCTCTTTCTCACTTTTTCTCTCTGTGTGATTTCGTGTCATTGTGTAATGCTGATATAGTGAGTAATAATAATGCTGCTCTTTAGGAGCTCTGTATTTTCCTCTGAATTGTGAGATATAAACTTGCAATTGCGAGTTTATGAAGTCAGAATTTGAGGAGAAAAAAAGTCAGAATTGTACGTCGTGTTTTTATGCTATTTATAATGGACTTGATGATCTTAGTTAAATCCTGGGATGTTTCCCATTGTAGTGTGGTACATTTCTTTTCTATTTCGCACCTGACCTAAGTCTACCTGGGTCTCGTCTACAGTCGACGTCCCCTAGCGTCTACATTCAACGTTTAGTCTACCTGGGTCTCGTCTACAGTCGACGTCCCCTAGCGTCTACATTTAACGTTTAGTCTACCTGGGTCTCGTCTACAGTCGACGTCCCCTAGCGTCTACATTCAACGTTTAGTCTACCTGGGTCTCGTCTACAGTCGACGTCCCCTAGCGTCTACATTCAACGTTTAGTCTACCTGGGTCTCGTCTAGAGTCGACGTCCCCTAGCGTCTACATTCAACGTTTAGTCTACCTGGGTCTCGTCTACAGTCGACGTCCCCTAGCGTCTACATTCAACGTTAAGTCTACCTGGGTCTCGTCTACAGTCGACGTCCCCTAGCGTCTACATTCAACGTTTAGTCTACCTGGGTCTCGTCTACAGTCGACGTCCCCTAGCGTCTACATTCAACGTTTAGTCTACCTGGGTCTCGTCTACAGTCGACGTCCCCTAGCGTCTACATTCAACGTTAAGTCTACCTGGGTCTCGTCTACAGTCGACGTCCCCTAGCATCTACATTCAACGTTTAGTCTACCTGGGTCTCGTCTACATTCAACGTTTAGTCTACCTGGGTCTCGTCTACAGTCGACGTCCCCTAGCATCTACATTCAACGTTTAGTCTACCTGGGTCTCGTCTACATTCAACGTTTAGTCTACCTGGGTCTCGTCTACAGTCGACGTCCCCTAGCGTCTACATTCAACGTTTAGTCTACCTGGGTCTCGTCTACAGTCGACGTCCCCTAGCGTCTACATTCAACGTTTAGTCTACCTGGGTCTCGTCTACATTCAACGTTTAGTCTACCTGGGTCTCGTCTACAGTCGACGTCCCCTAGCATCTACATTCAACGTTTAGTCTACCTGGGTCTCGTCTACATTCAACGTTTAGTCTACCTGGGTCTCGTCTACAGTCGACGTCCCCTAGCGTCTACATTCAACGTTTAGTCTACCTGGGTCTCGTCTACAGTCGACGTCCCCTAGCGTCTACATTCAACGTTTAGTCTACCTGGGTCTCGTCTACATTCAACGTTTAGTCTACCTGGGTCTCGTCTACAGTCGACGTCCCCTAGCATCTACATTCAACGTTTAGTCTACCTGGGTCTCGTCTACATTCAACGTTTAGTCTACCTGGGTCTCGTCTACAGTCGACGTCCCCTAGCGTCTACATTCAACGTTTAGTCTACCTGGGTCTCGTCTAGAGTCGACGTCCCCTAGCGTCTACATTCAACGTTTAGTCTACCTGGGTCTCGTCTACAGTCGACGTCCCCTAGCGTCTACATTTAACGTTTAGTCTACCTGGGTCTCGTCTACATCGGCGTCCCCTAGCGTCTACATTCAACGTTTAGTCTACCTGGGTCTCGTCTACAGTCGACGTCCCCTAGCGTCTACATTTAACGTTTAGTCTACCTGGGTCTCGTCTACATCGGCGTCCCCTAGCGTCTACATTCAACGTTTAGTCTACCTGGGTCTCGTCTACAGTCGACGTCCCCTAGCGTCTACATTCAACGTTTAGTCTACCTGGGTCTCGTCTACAGTCGACGTCCCCTAGCGTCTACATTCAACGTTTAGTCTACCTGGGTCTCGTCTACATTCAACGTTTAGTCTACCTGGGTCTCGTCTACAGTCGACGTCCCCTAGCATCTACATTCAACGTTTAGTCTACCTGGGTCTCGTCTACATTCAACGTTTAGTCTACCTGGGTCTCGTCTACAGTCGACGTCCCCTAGCGTCTACATTCAACGTTTAGTCTACCTGGGTCTCGTCTAGAGTCGACGTCCCCTAGCGTCTACATTCAACGTTTAGTCTACCTGGGTCTCGTCTACAGTCGACGTCCCCTAGCGTCTACATTTAACGTTTAGTCTACCTGGGTCTCGTCTACATCGGCGTCCCCTAGCGTCTACATTCAACGTTTAGTCTACCTGGGTCTCGTCTACAGTCGACGTCCCCTAGCGTCTACATTTAACGTTTAGTCTACCTGGGTCTCGTCTACATCGGCGTCCCCTAGCGTCTACATTCAACGTTTAGTCTACCTGGGTCTCGTCTACAGTCGACGTCCCCTAGCGTCTACATTTAACGTTTAGTCTACCTGGGTCTCGTCTACATTCAACGTTTAGTCTACCTGGGTCTCGTCTACATCGGCGTCCCCTAGCGTCTACATTCAACGTTTAGTCAACCTGGGTCTCGTCTACAGTCGACGTCCCCTAGCGTCTACATTCAACGTTTAGTCTACCTGGGTCTCGTCTACAGTCGACGTCCCCTAGCATCTACATTCAACGTTTAGTCTACCTGGGTCTCGTCTACAGTCGACGTCCCCTAGCGTCTACATTCAACGTTTAGTCTACCTGGGTCTCGTCTAC